>NW_028248530.1:0-325292 GCF_964263255.1 Lissotriton vulgaris
CTAAAATTAGCATGTTTAAAGTGATTTTCATGCTTCCAGGGGCTCGGGAAGTTAATTAAATACCATTTGGAGGCATTTAATGTTCGAGCAAAAACGGCTGATTTTCGACAAAAGAGATAACACCCCCCCATTACGTCATGCTTCAGAAATGTGGAAAATGGTCCGTTTTCAAATGTTTTATTTTTGAACGTCAGTTCAAATTTGTAGGTGGATCATCAGTGTTAGAGCTAAAATTAGCATGTTTAAAGTGATTTTCATGCTTCCAGGGGCTCGGGAAGATAATTAAATACCATTTGGAGGCATTTAATGTTCGAGCAAAAACGGCTGATTTTCGACAAAAGAGATAACACCCCCCCATTACGTCATGCTTCAGAAATGTGGAAAATGGTCCGTTTTCAAATGTTTTATTTTTGAACGTCAGTTCACATTTGTAGGTGGATCATCAGTGTTAGAGCTAAAATTAGCATGTTTAAAGTGATTTTTCATGCTTCCAGGGGCCCAAAACACAAGATTTATGGAATGGTTAAAAGTGCATGAAAATGGCCAATTTACTCACTCTGAGTTCTCAAAAAGGGTTTCTTCACCCCGGGAAGTTAATTAAATACCATTTGGAGGCATTTAATGTTCGAGCAAAAACGGCTGATTTTCGACAAAAGAGATAACACCCCCCCATTACGTCATGCTTCAGAAATGTGGAAAATGGTCCGTTTTCAAATGTTTTATTTTTGAACGTCAGTTCACATTTGTAGGTGGATCATCAGTGTTAGAGCTAAAATTAGCATGTTTAAAGTGATTTTCATGCTTCCAGGGGCCCAAAACACAAGATTTATGGAATGGTTAAAAGTGCATGAAAATGGCCAATTTACTCACTCTGAGTTCTCAAAAAGGGTTTCTTCACCCCGGGAAGTTAATTAAATACCATTTGGAGGCATTTAATGTTCGAGCAAAAACGGCTGATTTTCGACAAAAGAGATAACACCCCCCCATTACGTCATGCTTCAGAAATGTGGAAAATGGTCCGTTTTCAAATGTTTTATTTTTGAACGTCAGTTCACATTTGTAGGTGGATCATCAGTGTTAGAGCTAAAATTAGCATGTTTAAAGTGATTTTCATGCTTCCAGGGGCTCGGGAAGTTAATTAAATACCATTTGGAGGCATTTAATGTTCGAGCAAAAACGGCTGATTTTCGACAAAAGAGATAACACCCCCCCATTACGTCATGCTTCAGAAATGTGGAAAATGGTCCGTTTTCAAATGTTTTATTTTTGAACGTCAGTTCACATTTGTAGGTGGATCATCAGTGTTAGAGCTAAAATTAGCATGTTTAAAGTGATTTTCATGCTTCCAGGGGCTCGGGAAGTTAATTAAATACCATTTGGAGGCATTTAATGTTCGAGCAAAAATGGCTGATTTTCGACAAAAGAGATAACACCCCCCCATTACGTCATGCTTCAGAAATGTGGAAAATGGTCCGTTTTCAAATGTTTTATTTTTGAACGTCAGTTCACATTTGTAGGTGGATCATCAGTGTTAGAGCTAAAATTAGCATGTTTAAAGTGATTTTCATGCTTCCAGGGGCCCAAAACACAAGATTTATGGAATGGTTAAAAGTGCATGAAAATGGCCAATTTACTCACTCTGAGTTCTCAAAAAGGGTTTCTTCACCCCGGGAAGTTAATTAAATACCATTTGGAGGCATTTAATGTTCGAGCAAAAACGGCTGATTTTCGACAAAAGAGATAACACCCCCCCATTACGTCATGCTTCAGATATGTGGAAAATGGTCCGTTTTCAAATGTTTTATTTTTGAACGTCAGTTCACATTTGTAGGTGGATCATCAGTGTTAGAGCTAAAATTAGCATGTTTAAAGTGATTTTCATGCTTCCAGGGGCTCGGGAAGTTAATTAAATACCATTTGGAGGCATTTAATGTTCGAGCAAAAACGGCTGATTTTCGACAAAAGAGATAACACCCCCCCATTACGTCATGCTTCAGAAATGTGGAAAATGGTCCGTTTTCAAATGTTTTATTTTTGAACGTCAGTTCACATTTGTAGGTGGATCATCAGTGTTAGAGCTAAAATTAGCATGTTTAAAGTGATTTTCATGCTTCCAGGGGCTCGGGAAGTTAATTAAATACCATTTGGAGGCATTTAATGTTCGAGCAAAAACGGCTGATTTTCGACAAAAGAGATAACACCCCCCCATTACGTCATGCTTCAGAAATGTGGAAAATGGTCCGTTTTCAAATGTTTTATTTTTGAACGTCAGTTCACATTTGTAGGTGGATCATCAGTGTTAGAGCTAAAATTAGCATGTTTAAAGTGATTTTCATGCTTCCAGGGGCTCGGGAAGTTAATTAAATACCATTTGGAGGCATTTAATGTTCGAGCAAAAACGGCTGATTTTCGACAAAAGAGATAACACCCCCCCATTACGTCATGCTTCAGAAATGTGGAAAATGGTCCGTTTTCAAATGTTTTATTTTTGAACGTCAGTTCACATTTGTAGGTGGATCATCAGTGTTAGAGCTAAAATTAGCATGTTTAAAGTGATTTTCATGCTTCCAGGGGCTCGGGAAGTTAATTAAATACCATTTGGAGGCATTTAATGTTCGAGCAAAAACGGCTGATTTTCGACAAAAGAGATAACACCCCCCCATTACGTCATGCTTCAGAAATGTGGAAAATGGTCCGTTTTCAAATGTTTTATTTTTGAACGTCAGTTCACATTTGTAGGTGGATCATCAGTGTTAGAGCTAAAATTAGCATGTTTAAAGTGATTTTCATGCTTCCAGGGGCCCAAAACACAAGATTTATGGAATGGTTAAAAGTGCATGAAAATGGCCAATTTACTCACTCTGAGTTCTCAAAAAGGGTTTCTTCACCCCGGGAAGTTAATTAAATACCATTTGGAGGCATTTAATGTTCGAGCAAAAACGGCTGATTTTCGACAAAAGAGATAACACCCCCCCATTACGTCATGCTTCAGAAATGTGGAAAATGGTCCGTTTTCAAATGTTTTATTTTTGAACGTCAGTTCACATTTGTAGGTGGATCATCAGTGTTAGAGCTAAAATTAGCATGTTTAAAGTGATTTTCATGCTTCCAGGGGCTCGGGAAGTTAATTAAATACCATTTGGAGGCATTTAATGTTCGAGCAAAAACGGCTGATTTTCGACAAAAGAGATAACACCCCCCCATTACGTCATGCTTCAGAAATGTGGAAAATGGTCCGTTTTCAAATGTTTTATTTTTGAACGTCAGTTCACATTTGTAGGTGGATCATCAGTGTTAGAGCTAAAATTAGCATGTTTAAAGTGATTTTCATGCTTCCAGGGGCCCAAAACACAAGATTTATGGAATGGTTAAAAGTGCATGAAAATGGCCAATTTACTCACTCTGAGTTCTCAAAAAGGGTTTCTTCACCCCGGGAAGTTAATTAAATACCATTTGGAGGCATTTAATGTTCGAGCAAAAACGGCTGATTTTCGACAAAAGAGATAACACCCCCCCATTACGTCATGCTTCAGAAATGTGGAAAATGGTTCGTTTTCAAATGTTTTATTTTTGAACGTCAGTTCACATTTGTAGGTGGATCATCAGTGTTAGAGCTAAAATTAGCATGTTTAAAGTGATTTTCATGCTTCCAGGGGCTCGGGAAGTTAATTAAATACCATTTGGAGGCATTTAATGTTCGAGCAAAAACGGCTGATTTTCGACAAAAGAGATAACACCCCCCCATTACGTCATGCTTCAGAAATGTGGAAAATGGTCCGTTTTTTTCAAATGTTTTATTTTTGAACGTCAGTTCACATTTGTAGGTGGATCATCAGTGTTAGAGCTAAAATTAGCATGTTTAAAGTGATTTTCATGCTTCCAGGGGCTCGGGAAGTTAATTAAATACCATTTGGAGGCATTTAATGTTCGAGCAAAAACGGCTGATTTTCGACAAAAGAGATAACACCCCCCCATTACGTCATGCTTCAGAAATGTGGAAAATGGTCCGTTTTCAAATGTTTTATTTTTGAACGTCAGTTCACATTTGTAGGTGGATCATCAGTGTTAGAGCTAAAATTAGCATGTTTAAAGTGATTTTCATGCTTCCAGGGGCTCGGGAAGTTAATTAAATACCATTTGGAGGCATTTAATGTTCGAGCAAAAACGGCTGATTTTCGACAAAAGAGATAACACCCCCCCATTACGTCATGCTTCAGAAATGTGGAAAATGGTCCGTTTTCAAATGTTTTATTTTTGAACGTCAGTTCACATTTGTAGGTGGATCATCAGTGTTAGAGCTAAAATTAGCATGTTTAAAGTGATTTTCATGCTTCCAGGGGCTCGGGAAGTTAATTAAATACCATTTGGAGGCATTTAATGTTCGAGCAAAAACGGCTGATTTTCGACAAAAGAGATAACACCCCCCCATTACGTCATGCTTCAGAAATGTGGAAAATGGTCCGTTTTCAAATGTTTTATTTTTGAACGTCAGTTCACATTTGTAGGTGGATCATCAGTGTTAGAGCTAAAATTAGCATGTTTAAAGTGATTTTCATGCTTCCAGGGGCTCGGGAAGTTAATTAAATACCATTTGGAGGCATTTAATGTTCGAGCAAAAACGGCTGATTTTCGACAAAAGAGATAACACCCCCCCATTACGTCATGCTTCAGAAATGTGGAAAATGGTCCGTTTTCAAATGTTTTATTTTTGAACGTCAGTTCACATTTGTAGGTGGATCATCAGTGTTAGAGCTAAAATTAGCATGTTTAAAGTGATTTTCATGCTTCCAGGGGCTCGGGAAGTTAATTAAATACCATTTGGAGGCATTTAATGTTCGAGCAAAAACGGCTGATTTTCGACAAAAGAGATAACACCCCCCCCATTACGTCATGCTTCAGAAATGTGGAAAATGGTCCGTTTTCAAATGTTTTATTTTTGAACGTCAGTTCACATTTGTAGGTGGATCATCAGTGTTAGAGCTAAAATTAGCATGTTTAAAGTGATTTTCATGCTTCCAGGGGCCCAAAACACAAGATTTATGGAATGGTTAAAAGTGCATGAAAATGGCCAATTTACTCACTCTGAGTTCTCAAAAAGGGTTTCTTCACCCCGGGAAGTTAATTAAATACCATTTGGAGGCATTTAATGTTCGAGCAAAAACGGCTGATTTTCGACAAAAGAGATAACACCCCCCCATTACGTCATGCTTCAGAAATGTGGAAAATGGTCCGTTTTCAAATGTTTTATTTTTGAACGTCAGTTCACATTTGTAGGTGGATCATCAGTGTTAGAGCTAAAATTAGCATGTTTAAAGTGATTTTCATGCTTCCAGGGGCTCGGGAAGTTAATTAAATACCATTTGGAGGCATTTAATGTTCGAGCAAAAACGGCTGATTTTCGACAAAAGAGATAACACCCCTCCCATTACGTCATGCTTCAGAAATGTGGAAAATGGTCCGTTTTCAAATGTTTTATTTTTGAACGTCAGTTCACATTTGTAGGTGGATCATCAGTGTTAGAGCTAAAATTAGCATGTTTAAAGTGATTTTCATGCTTCCAGGGGCCCAAAACACAAGATTTATGGAATGGTTAAAAGTGCATGAAAATGGCCAATTTACTCACTCTGAGTTCTCAAAAAGGGTTTCTTCACCCCGGGAAGTTAATTAAATACCATTTGGAGGCATTTAATGTTCGAGCAAAAACGGCTGATTTTCGACAAAAGAGATAACACCCCCCCATTACGTCATGCTTCAGAAATGTGGAAAATGGTCCGTTTTCAAATGTTTTATTTTTGAACGTCAGTTCACATTTGTAGGTGGATCATCAGTGTTAGAGCTAAAATTAGCATGTTTAAAGTGATTTTCATGCTTCCAGGGGCTCGGGAAGTTAATTAAATACCATTTGGAGGCATTTAATGTTCGAGCAAAAACGGCTGATTTTCGACAAAAGAGATAACACCCCCCCATTACGTCATGCTTCAGAAATGTGGAAAATGGTCCGTTTTCAAATGTTTTATTTTTGAACGTCAGTTCACATTTGTAGTTGGATCATCAGTGTTAGAGCTAAAATTAGCATGTTTAAAGTGATTTTCATGCTTCCAGGGGCTCGGGAAGTTAATTAAATACCATTTGGAGGCATTTAATGTTCGAGCAAAAACGGCTGATTTTCGACAAAAGAGATAACACCCCCCCATTACGTCATGCTTCAGAAATGTGGAAAATGGTCCGTTTTCAAATGTTTTATTTTTGAACGTCAGTTCACATTTGTAGGTGGATCATCAGTGTTAGAGCTAAAATTAGCATGTTTAAAGTGATTTTCATGCTTCCAGGGGCTCGGGAAGTTAATTAAATACCATTTGGAGGCATTTAATGTTCGAGCAAAAACGGCTGATTTTCGACAAAAGAGATAACACCCCCCCATTACGTCATGCTTCAGAAATGTGGAAAATGGTCCGTTTTCAAATGTTTTATTTTTGAACGTCAGTTCACATTTGTAGGTGGATCATCAGTGTTAGAGCTAAAATTAGCATGTTTAAAGTGATTTTCATGCTTCCAGGGGCCCAAAACACAAGATTTATGGAATGGTTAAAAGTGCATGAAAATGGCCAATTTACTCACTCTGAGTTCTCAAAAAGGGTTTCTTCACCCCGGGAAGTTAATTAAATACCATTTGGAGGCATTTAATGTTCGAGCAAAAACGGCTGATTTTCGACAAAAGAGATAACACCCCCCCATTACGTCATGCTTCAGAAATGTGGAAAATGGTCCGTTTTCAAATGTTTTATTTTTGAACGTCAGTTCACATTTGTAGGTGGATCATCAGTGTTAGAGCTAAAATTAGCATGTTTAAAGTGATTTTCATGCTTCCAGGGGCTCGGGAAGTTAATTAAATACCATTTGGAGGCATTTAATGTTCGAGCAAAAACGGCTGATTTTCGACAAAAGAGATAACACCCCCCCATTACGTCATGCTTCAGAAATGTGGAAAATGGTCCGTTTTCAAATGTTTTATTTTTGAACGTCAGTTCACATTTGTAGGTGGATCATCAGTGTTAGAGCTAAAATTAGCATGTTTAAAGTGATTTTCATGCTTCCAGGGGCTCGGGAAGTTAATTAAATACCATTTGGAGGCATTTAATGTTCGAGCAAAAACGGCTGATTTTCGACAAAAGAGATAACACCCCCCCATTACGTCATGCTTCAGAAATGTGGAAAATGGTCCGTTTTCAAATGTTTTATTTTTGAACGTCAGTTCACATTTGTAGGTGGATCATCAGTGTTAGAGCTAAAATTAGCATGTTTAAAGTGATTTTCATGCTTCCAGGGGCCCAAAACACAAGATTTATGGAATGGTTAAAAGTGCATGAAAATGGCCAATTTACTCACTCTGAGTTCTCAAAAAGGGTTTCTTCACCCCGGGAAGTTAATTAAATACCATTTGGAGGCATTTAATGTTCGAGCAAAAACGGCTGATTTTCGACAAAAGAGATAACACCCCCCCATTACGTCATGCTTCAGAAATGTGGAAAATGGTCCGTTTTCAAATGTTTTATTTTTGAACGTCAGTTCACATTTGTAGGTGGATCATCAGTGTTAGAGCTAAAATTAGCATGTTTAAAGTGATTTTCATGCTTCCAGGGGCTCGGGAAGTTAATTAAATACCATTTGGAGGCATTTAATGTTCGAGCAAAAACGGCTGATTTTCGACAAAAGAGATAACACCCCCCCATTACGTCATGCTTCAGAAATGTGGAAAATGGTCCGTTTTCAAATGTTTTATTTTTGAACGTCAGTTCACATTTGTAGGTGGATCATCAGTGTTAGAGCTAAAATTAGCATGTTTAAAGTGATTTTCATGCTTCCAGGGGCTCGGGAAGTTAATTAAATACCATTTGGAGGCATTTAATGTTCGAGCAAAAACGGCTGATTTTCGACAAAAGAGATAACACCCCCCCATTACGTCATGCTTCAGAAATGTGGAAAATGGTCCGTTTTCAAATGTTTTATTTTTGAACGTCAGTTCAAATTTGTAGGTGGATCATCAGTGTTAGAGCTAAAATTAGCATGTTTAAAGTGATTTTCATGCTTCCAGGGGCTCGGGAAGATAATTAAATACCATTTGGAGGCATTTAATGTTCGAGCAAAAACGGCTGATTTTCGACAAAAGAGATAACACCCCCCCATTACGTCATGCTTCAGAAATGTGGAAAATGGTCCGTTTTCAAATGTTTTATTTTTGAACGTCAGTTCACATTTGTAGGTGGATCATCAGTGTTAGAGCTAAAATTAGCATGTTTAAAGTGATTTTCATGCTTCCAGGGGCCCAAAACACAAGATTTATGGAATGGTTAAAAGTGCATGAAAATGGCCAATTTACTCACTCTGAGTTCTCAAAAAGGGTTTCTTCACCCCGGGAAGTTAATTAAATACCATTTGGAGGCATTTAATGTTCGAGCAAAAACGGCTGATTTTCGACAAAAGAGATAACACCCCCCCATTACGTCATGCTTCAGAAATGTGGAAAATGGTCCGTTTTCAAATGTTTTATTTTTGAACGTCAGTTCACATTTGTAGGTGGATCATCAGTGTTAGAGCTAAAATTAGCATGTTTAAAGTGATTTTCATGCTTCCAGGGGCCCAAAACACAAGATTTATGGAATGGTTAAAAGTGCATGAAAATGGCCAATTTACTCACTCTGAGTTCTCAAAAAGGGTTTCTTCACCCCGGGAAGTTAATTAAATACCATTTGGAGGCATTTAATGTTCGAGCAAAAACGGCTGATTTTCGACAAAAGAGATAACACCCCCCCATTACGTCATGCTTCAGAAATGTGGAAAATGGTCCGTTTTCAAATGTTTTATTTTTGAACGTCAGTTCACATTTGTAGGTGGATCATCAGTGTTAGAGCTAAAATTAGCATGTTTAAAGTGATTTTCATGCTTCCAGGGGCTCGGGAAGTTAATTAAATACCATTTGGAGGCATTTAATGTTCGAGCAAAAACGGCTGATTTTCGACAAAAGAGATAACACCCCCCCATTACGTCATGCTTCAGAAATGTGGAAAATGGTCCGTTTTCAAATGTTTTATTTTTGAACGTCAGTTCACATTTGTAGGTGGATCATCAGTGTTAGAGCTAAAATTAGCATGTTTAAAGTGATTTTCATGCTTCCAGGGGCTCGGGAAGTTAATTAAATACCATTTGGAGGCATTTAATGTTCGAGCAAAAATGGCTGATTTTCGACAAAAGAGATAACACCCCCCCATTACGTCATGCTTCAGAAATGTGGAAAATGGTCCGTTTTCAAATGTTTTATTTTTGAACGTCAGTTCACATTTGTAGGTGGATCATCAGTGTTAGAGCTAAAATTAGCATGTTTAAAGTGATTTTCATGCTTCCAGGGGCCCAAAACACAAGATTTATGGAATGGTTAAAAGTGCATGAAAATGGCCAATTTACTCACTCTGAGTTCTCAAAAAGGGTTTCTTCACCCCGGGAAGTTAATTAAATACCATTTGGAGGCATTTAATGTTCGAGCAAAAACGGCTGATTTTCGACAAAAGAGATAACACCCCCCCATTACGTCATGCTTCAGATATGTGGAAAATGGTCCGTTTTCAAATGTTTTATTTTTGAACGTCAGTTCACATTTGTAGGTGGATCATCAGTGTTAGAGCTAAAATTAGCATGTTTAAAGTGATTTTCATGCTTCCAGGGGCTCGGGAAGTTAATTAAATACCATTTGGAGGCATTTAATGTTCGAGCAAAAACGGCTGATTTTCGACAAAAGAGATAACACCCCCCCATTACGTCATGCTTCAGAAATGTGGAAAATGGTCCGTTTTCAAATGTTTTATTTTTGAACGTCAGTTCACATTTGTAGGTGGATCATCAGTGTTAGAGCTAAAATTAGCATGTTTAAAGTGATTTTCATGCTTCCAGGGGCTCGGGAAGTTAATTAAATACCATTTGGAGGCATTTAATGTTCGAGCAAAAACGGCTGATTTTCGACAAAAGAGATAACACCCCCCCATTACGTCATGCTTCAGAAATGTGGAAAATGGTCCGTTTTCAAATGTTTTATTTTTGAACGTCAGTTCACATTTGTAGGTGGATCATCAGTGTTAGAGCTAAAATTAGCATGTTTAAAGTGATTTTCATGCTTCCAGGGGCTCGGGAAGTTAATTAAATACCATTTGGAGGCATTTAATGTTCGAGCAAAAACGGCTGATTTTCGACAAAAGAGATAACACCCCCCCATTACGTCATGCTTCAGAAATGTGGAAAATGGTCCGTTTTCAAATGTTTTATTTTTGAACGTCAGTTCACATTTGTAGGTGGATCATCAGTGTTAGAGCTAAAATTAGCATGTTTAAAGTGATTTTCATGCTTCCAGGGGCTCGGGAAGTTAATTAAATACCATTTGGAGGCATTTAATGTTCGAGCAAAAACGGCTGATTTTCGACAAAAGAGATAACACCCCCCCATTACGTCATGCTTCAGAAATGTGGAAAATGGTCCGTTTTCAAATGTTTTATTTTTGAACGTCAGTTCACATTTGTAGGTGGATCATCAGTGTTAGAGCTAAAATTAGCATGTTTAAAGTGATTTTCATGCTTCCAGGGGCCCAAAACACAAGATTTATGGAATGGTTAAAAGTGCATGAAAATGGCCAATTTACTCACTCTGAGTTCTCAAAAAGGGTTTCTTCACCCCGGGAAGTTAATTAAATACCATTTGGAGGCATTTAATGTTCGAGCAAAAACGGCTGATTTTCGACAAAAGAGATAACACCCCCCCATTACGTCATGCTTCAGAAATGTGGAAAATGGTCCGTTTTCAAATGTTTTATTTTTGAACGTCAGTTCACATTTGTAGGTGGATCATCAGTGTTAGAGCTAAAATTAGCATGTTTAAAGTGATTTTCATGCTTCCAGGGGCTCGGGAAGTTAATTAAATACCATTTGGAGGCATTTAATGTTCGAGCAAAAACGGCTGATTTTCGACAAAAGAGATAACACCCCCCCATTACGTCATGCTTCAGAAATGTGGAAAATGGTCCGTTTTCAAATGTTTTATTTTTGAACGTCAGTTCACATTTGTAGGTGGATCATCAGTGTTAGAGCTAAAATTAGCATGTTTAAAGTGATTTTCATGCTTCCAGGGGCCCAAAACACAAGATTTATGGAATGGTTAAAAGTGCATGAAAATGGCCAATTTACTCACTCTGAGTTCTCAAAAAGGGTTTCTTCACCCCGGGAAGTTAATTAAATACCATTTGGAGGCATTTAATGTTCGAGCAAAAACGGCTGATTTTCGACAAAAGAGATAACACCCCCCCATTACGTCATGCTTCAGAAATGTGGAAAATGGTTCGTTTTCAAATGTTTTATTTTTGAACGTCAGTTCACATTTGTAGGTGGATCATCAGTGTTAGAGCTAAAATTAGCATGTTTAAAGTGATTTTCATGCTTCCAGGGGCTCGGGAAGTTAATTAAATACCATTTGGAGGCATTTAATGTTCGAGCAAAAACGGCTGATTTTCGACAAAAGAGATAACACCCCCCCATTACGTCATGCTTCAGAAATGTGGAAAATGGTCCGTTTTCAAATGTTTTATTTTTGAACGTCAGTTCACATTTGTAGGTGGATCATCAGTGTTAGAGCTAAAATTAGCATGTTTAAAGTGATTTTCATGCTTCCAGGGGCTCGGGAAGTTAATTAAATACCATTTGGAGGCATTTAATGTTCGAGCAAAAACGGCTGATTTTCGACAAAAGAGATAACACCCCCCCATTACGTCATGCTTCAGAAATGTGGAAAATGGTCCGTTTTCAAATGTTTTATTTTTGAACGTCAGTTCACATTTGTAGGTGGATCATCAGTGTTAGAGCTAAAATTAGCATGTTTAAAGTGATTTTCATGCTTCCAGGGGCTCGGGAAGTTAATTAAATACCATTTGGAGGCATTTAATGTTCGAGCAAAAACGGCTGATTTTCGACAAAAGAGATAACACCCCCCCATTACGTCATGCTTCAGAAATGTGGAAAATGGTCCGTTTTCAAATGTTTTATTTTTGAACGTCAGTTCACATTTGTAGGTGGATCATCAGTGTTAGAGCTAAAATTAGCATGTTTAAAGTGATTTTCATGCTTCCAGGGGCTCGGGAAGTTAATTAAATACCATTTGGAGGCATTTAATGTTCGAGCAAAAACGGCTGATTTTCGACAAAAGAGATAACACCCCCCCATTACGTCATGCTTCAGAAATGTGGAAAATGGTCCGTTTTCAAATGTTTTATTTTTAAACGTCAGTTCACATTTGTAGGTGGATCATCAGTGTTAGAGCTAAAATTAGCATGTTTAAAGTGATTTTCATGCTTCCAGGGGCTCGGGAAGTTAATTAAATACCATTTGGAGGCATTTAATGTTCGAGCAAAAACGGCTGATTTTCGACAAAAGAGATAACACCCCCCCATTACGTCATGCTTCAGAAATGTGGAAAATGGTCCGTTTTCAAATGTTTTATTTTTGAACGTCAGTTCACATTTGTAGGTGGATCATCAGTGTTAGAGCTAAAATTAGCATGTTTAAAGTGATTTTCATGCTTCCAGGGGCTCGGGAAGTTAATTAAATACCATTTGGAGGCATTTAATGTTCGAGCAAAAACGGCTGATTTTCGACAAAAGAGATAACACCCCCCCATTACGTCATGCTTCAGAAATGTGGAAAATGGTCCGTTTTCAAATGTTTTATTTTTGAACGTCAGTTCACATTTGTAGGTGGATCATCAGTGTTAGAGCTAAAATTAGCATGTTTAAAGTGATTTTCATGCTTCCAGGGGCTCGGGAAGTTAATTAAATACCATTTGGAGGCATTTAATGTTCGAGCAAAAACGGCTGATTTTCGACAAAAGAGATAACACCCCCCCATTACGTCATGCTTCAGAAATGTGGAAAATGGTCCGTTTTCAAATGTTTTATTTTTGAACGTCAGTTCACATTTGTAGGTGGATCATCAGTGTTAGAGCTAAAATTAGCATGTTTAAAGTAATTTTCATGCTTCCAGGGGCCCAAAACACAAGATTTATGGAATGGTTAAAAGTGCATGAAAATGGCCAATTTACTCACTCTGAGTTCTCAAAAAGGGTTTCTTCACCCCGGGAAGTTAATTAAATACCATTTGGAGGCATTTAATGTTCGAGCAAAAACGGCTGATTTTCGACAAAAGAGATAACACCCCCCCATTACGTCATGCTTCAGAAATGTGGAAAATGGTCCGTTTTCAAATGTTTTATTTTTGAACGTCAGTTCACATTTGTAGGTGGATCATCAGTGTTAGAGCTAAAATTAGCATGTTTAAAGTGATTTTCATGCTTCCAGGGGCTCGGGAAGTTAATTAAATACCATTTGGAGGCATTTAATGTTCGAGCAAAAACGGCTGATTTTCGACAAAAGAGATAACACCCCCCCATTACGTCATGCTTCAGAAATGTGGAAAATGGTCCGTTTTCAAATGTTTTATTTTTGAACGTCAGTTCACATTTGTAGGTGGATCATCAGTGTTAGAGCTAAAATTAGCATGTTTAAAGTGATTTTCATGCTTCCAGGGGCTCGGGAAGTTAATTAAATACCATTTGGAGGCATTTAATGTTCGAGCAAAAACGGCTGATTTTCGACAAAAGAGATAACACCCCCCCATTACGTCATGCTTCAGAAATGTGGAAAATGGTCCGTTTTCAAATGTTTTATTTTTGAACGTCAGTTCACATTTGTAGGTGGATCATCAGTGTTAGAGCTAAAATTAGCATGTTTAAAGTGATTTTCATGCTTCCAGGGGCTCGGGAAGTTAATTAAATACCATTTGGAGGCATTTAATGTTCGAGCAAAAACGGCTGATTTTCGACAAAAGAGATAACACCCCCCCATTACGTCATGCTTCAGAAATGTGGAAAATGGTCCGTTTTCAAATGTTTTATTTTTGAACGTCAGTTCACATTTGTAGGTGGATCATCAGTGTTAGAGCTGTAATTAGCATGTTTAAAGTGATTTTCATGCTTCCAGGGGCTCGGGAAGTTAATTAAATACCATTTGGAGGCATTTAATGTTCGAGCAAAAACGGCTGATTTTCGACAAAAGAGATAACACCCCCCCATTACGTCATGCTTCAGAAATGTGGAAAATGGTCCGTTTTCAAATGTTTTATTTTTGAACGTCAGTTCACATTTGTAGGTGGATCATCAGTGTTAGAGCTAAAATTAGCAAGTTTAAAGTGATTTTCATGCTTCCAGGGGCTCGGGAAGTTAATTAAATACCATTTGGAGGCATTTAATGTTCGAGCAAAAACGGCTGATTTTCGACAAAAGAGATAACACCCCCCCCATTACGTCATGCTTCAGAAATGTGGAAAATGGTCCGTTTTCAAATGTTTTATTTTTGAACGTCAGTTCACATTTGTAGGTGGATCATCAGTGTTAGAGCTAAAATTAGCATGTTTAAAGTGATTTTCATGCTTCCAGGGGCCCAAAACACAAGATTTATGGAATGGTTAAAAGTGCATGAAAATGGCCAATTTACTCACTCTGAGTTCTCAAAAAGGGTTTCTTCACCCCGGGAAGTTAATTAAATACCATTTGGAGGCATTTAATGTTCGAGCAAAAACGGCTGATTTTCGACAAAAGAGATAACACCCCCCCATTACGTCATGCTTCAGAAATGTGGAAAATGGTCCGTTTTCAAATGTTTTATTTTTGAACGTCAGTTCACATTTGTAGGTGGATCATCAGTGTTAGAGCTAAAATTAGCATGTTTAAAGTGATTTTCATGCTTCCAGGGGCTCGGGAAGTTAATTAAATACCATTTGGAGGCATTTAATGTTCGAGCAAAAACGGCTGATTTTCGACAAAAGAGATAACACCCCCCCCATTACGTCATGCTTCAGAAATGTGGAAAATGGTCCGTTTTCAAATGTTTTATTTTTGAACGTCAGTTCACATTTGTAGGTGGATCATCAGTGTTAGAGCTAAAATTAGCATGTTTAAAGTGATTTTCATGCTTCCAGGGGCCCAAAACACAAGATTTATGGAATGGTTAAAAGTGCATGAAAATGGCCAATTTACTCACTCTGAGTTCTCAAAAAGGGTTTCTTCACCCCGGGAAGGTAATTAAATACCATTTGGAGGCATTTAATGTTCGAGCAAAAACGGCTGATTTTCGACAAAAGAGATAACACCCCCCCATTACGTCATGCTTCAGAAATGTGGAAAATGGTCCGTTTTCAAATGTTTTATTTTTGAACGTCAGTTCACATTTGTAGGTGGATCATCAGTGTTAGAGCTAAAATTAGCATGTTTAAAGTGATTTTCATGCTTCCAGGGGCCCAAAACACAAGATTTATGGAATGGTTAAAAGTGCATGAAAATGGCCAATTTACTCACTCTGAGTTCTCAAAAAGGGTTTCTTCACCCCGGGAAGTTAATTAAATACCATTTGGAGGCATTTAATGTTCGAGCAAAAACGGCTGATTTTCGACAAAAGAGATAACACCCCCCCATTACGTCATGCTTCAGAAATGTGGAAAATGGTCCGTTTTCAAATGTTTTATTTTTGAACGTCAGTTCACATTTGTAGGTGGATCATCAGTGTTAGAGCTAAAATTAGCATGTTTAAAGTGATTTTCATGCTTCCAGGGGCCCAAAACACAAGATTTATGGAATGGTTAAAAGTGCATGAAAATGGCCAATTTACTCACTCTGAGTTCTCAAAAAGGGTTTCTTCACCCCGGGAAGTTAATTAAATACCATTTGGAGGCATTTAATGTTCGAGCAAAAACGGCTGATTTTCGACAAAAGAGATAACACCCCCCCATTACGTCATGCTTCAGAAATGTGGAAAATGGTCCGTTTTCAAATGTTTTATTTTTGAACGTCAGTTCACATTTGTAGGTGGATCATCAGTGTTAGAGCTAAAATTAGCATGTTTAAAGTGATTTTCATGCTTCCAGGGGCTCGGGAAGTTAATTAAATACCATTTGGAGGCATTTAATGTTCGAGCAAAAACGGCTGATTTTCGACAAAAGAGATAACACCCCCCCCATTACGTCATGCTTCAGAAATGTGGAAAATGGTCCGTTTTCAAATGTTTTATTTTTGAACGTCAGTTCACATTTGTAGGTGGATCATCAGTGTTAGAGCTAAAATTAGCATGTTTAAAGTGATTTTCATGCTTCCAGGGGCCCAAAACACAAGATTTATGGAATGGTTAAAAGTGCATGAAAATGGCCAATTTACTCACTCTGAGTTCTCAAAAAGGGTTTCTTCACCCCGGGAAGTTAATTAAATACCATTTGGAAGCATTTAATGTTCGAGCAAAAACGGCTGATTTTCGACAAAAGAGATAACACCCCCCCATTACGTCATGCTTCAGAAATGTGGAAAATGGTCCGTTTTCAAATGTTTTATTTTTGAACGTCAGTTCACATTTGTAGGTGGATCATCAGTGTTAGAGCTAAAATTAGCATGTTTAAAGTGATTTTCATGCTTCCAGGGGCCCAAAACACAAGATTTATGGAATGGTTAAAAGTGCATGAAAATGGCCAATTTACTCACTCTGAGTTCTCAAAAAGGGTTTCTTCACCCCGGGAAGTTAATTAAATACCATTTGGAGGCATTTAATGTTCGAGCAAAAACGGCTGATTTTCGACAAAAGAGATAACACCCCCCATTACGTCATGCTTCAGAAATGTGGAAAATGGTCCGTTTTCAAATGTTTTATTTTTGAACGTCAGTTCACATTTGTAGGTGGATCATCAGTGTTAGAGCTAAAATTAGCATGTTTAAAGTGATTTTCCTGCTTCCAGGGGCTCGGGAAGTTAATTAAATACCATTTGGAGGCATTTAATGTTCGAGCAAAAACTGCTGATTTTCGACAAAAGAGATAACACCCCCCCATTACGTCATGCTTCAGAAATGTGGAAAATGGTCCGTTTTCAAATGTTTTATTTTTGAACGTCAGTTCACATTTGTAGGTGGATCATCAGTGTTAGAGCTAAAATTAGCATGTTTAAAGTGATTTTCATGCTTCCAGGGGCTCGGGAAGTTAATTAAATACCATTTGGAGGCATTTAATGTTCGAGCAAAAACGGCTGATTTTCGACAAAAGAGATAACACCCCCCCATTACGTCATGCTTCAGAAATGTGGAAAATGGTCCATTTTCAAATGTTTTATTTTTGAACGTCAGTTCACATTTGTAGGTGGATCATCAGTGTTAGAGCTAAAATTAGCATGTTTAAAGTGATTTTCATGCTTCCAGGGGCCCAAAACACAAGATTTATGGAATGGTTAAAAGTGCATGAAAATGGCCAATTTACTCACTCTGAGTTCTCAAAAAGGGTTTCTTCACCCCGGGAAGTTAATTAAATACCATTTGGAGGCATTTAATGTTCGAGCAAAAACGGCTGATTTTCGACAAAAGAGATAACACCCCCCCATTACGTCATGCTTCAGAAATGTGGAAAATGGTCCGTTTTCAAATGTTTTATTTTTGAACGTCAGTTCACATTTGTAGGTGGATCATCAGTGTTAGAGCTAAAATTAGCATGTTTAAAGTGATTTTCATGCTTCCAGGGGCCCAAAACACAAGATTTATGGAATGGTTAAAAGTGCATGAAAATGGCCAATTTACTCACTCTGAGTTCTCAAAAAGGGTTTCTTCAACCCGGGAAGTTAATTAAATACCATTTGGAGGCATTTAATGTTCGAGCAAAAACGGCTGATTTTCGACAAAAGAGATAACACCCCCCCCATTACGTCATGCTTCAGAAATGTGGAAAATGGTCCGTTTTCAAATGTTTTATTTTTGAACGTCAGTTCACATTTGTAGGTGGATCATCAGTGTTAGAGCTAAAATTAGCATGTTTAAAGTGATTTTCATGCTTCCAGGGGCTCGGGAAGTTAATTAAATACCATTTGGAGGCATTTAATGTTCGAGCAAAAACGGCTGATTTTCGACAAAAGAGATAACACCCCCCCATTACGTCATGCTTCAGAAATGTGGAAAATGGTCCGTTTTCAAATGTTTTATTTTTGAACGTCAGTTCACATTTGTAGGTGGATCATCAGTGTTAGAGCTAAAATTAGCATGTTTAAAGTGATTTTCATGCTTCCAGGGGCTCGGGAAGTTAATTAAATACCATTTGGAGGCATTTAATGTTCGAGCAAAAACGGCTGATTTTCGACAAAAGAGATAACACCCCCCCATTACGTCATGCTTCAGAAATGTGGAAAATGGTCCGTTTTCAAATGTTTTATTTTTGAACGTCAGTTCACATTTGTAGGTGGATCATCAGTGTTAGAGCTAAAATTAGCATGTTTAAAGTGATTTTCATGCTTCCAGGGGCCCAAAACACAAGATTTATGGAATGGTTAAAAGTGCATGAAAATGGCCAATTTACTCACTCTGAGTTCTCAAAAAGGGTTTCTTCACCCCGGGAAGTTAATTAAATACCATTTGGAGGCATTTAATGTTCGAGCAAAAACGGCTGATTTTCGACAAAAGAGATAACACCCCCCCATTACGTCATGCTTCAGAAATGTGGAAAATGGTCCGTTTTCAAATGTTTTATTTTTGAACGTCAGTTCACATTTGTAGGTGGATCATCAGTGTTAGAGCTAAAATTAGCATGTTTAAAGTGATTTTCATGCTTCCAGGGGCCCAAAACACAAGATTTATGGAATGGTTAAAAGTGCATGAAAATGGCCAATTTACTCACTCTGAGTTCTCAAAAAGGGTTTCTTCACCCCGGGAAGTTAATTAAATACCATTTGGAGGCATTTAATGTTCGAGCAAAAACGGCTGATTTTCGACAAAAGAGATAACACCCCCCCATTACGTCATGCTTCAGAAATGTGGAAAATGGTCCGTTTTCAAATGTTTTATTTTTGAACGTCAGTTCACATTTGTAGGTGGATCATCAGTGTTAGAGCTAAAATTAGCATGTTTAAAGTGATTTTCATGCTTCCAGGGGCTCGGGAAGTTAATTAAATACCATTTGGAGGCATTTAATGTTCGAGCAAAAACGGCTGATTTTCGACAAAAGAGATAACACCCCCCCATTACGTCATGCTTCAGAAATGTGGAAAATGGTCCGTTTTCAAATGTTTTATTTTTGAACGTCAGTTCACATTTGTAGGTGGATCATCAGTGTTAGAGCTAAAATTAGCATGTTTAAAGTGATTTGCATGCTTCCAGGGGCTCGGGAAGTTAATTAAATACCATTTGGAGGCATTTAATGTTCGAGCAAAAACGGCTGATTTTCGACAAAAGAGATAACACCCCCCCATTACGTCATGCTTCAGAAATGTGGAAAATGGTCCGTTTTCAAATGTTTTATTTTTGAACGTCAGTTCACATTTGTAGGTGGATCATCAGTGTTAGAGCTAAAATTAGCATGTTTAAAGTGATTTTCATGCTTCCAGGGGCTCGGGAAGTTAATTAAATACCATTTGGAGGCATTTAATGTTCGAGCAAAAACGGCTGATTTTCGACAAAAGAGATAACACCCCCCCATTACGTCATGCTTCAGAAATGTGGAAAATGGTCCGTTTTCAAATGTTTTATTTTTGAACGTCAGTTCACATTTGTAGGTGGATCATCAGTGTTAGAGCTAAAATTAGCATGTTTAAAGTGATTTTCATGCTTCCAGGGGCCCAAAACACAAGATTTATGGAATGGTTAAAAGTGCATGAAAATGGCCAATTTACTCACTCTGAGTTCTCAAAAAGGGTTTCTTCACCCCGGGAAGTTAATTAAATACCATTTGGAGGCATTTAATGTTCGAGCAAAAACGGCTGATTTTCGACAAAAGAGATAACACCCCCCCATTACGTCATGCTTCAGAAATGTGGAAAATGGTCCGTTTTCAAATGTTTTATTTTTGAACGTCAGTTCACATTTGTAGGTGGATCATCAGTGTTAGAGCTAAAATTAGCATGTTTAAAGTGATTTTCATGCTTCCAGGGGCTTGGGAAGTTAATTAAATACCATTTGGAGGCATTTAATGTTCGAGCAAAAACGGCTGATTTTCGACAAAAGAGATAACACCCCCCCATTACGTCATGCTTCAGAAATGTGGAAAATGGTCCGTTTTCAAATGTTTTATTTTTGAACGTCAGTTCACATTTGTAGGTGGATCATCAGTGTTAGAGCTAAAATTAGCATGTTTAAAGTGATTTTCATGCTTCCAGGGGCTCGGGAAGTTAATTAAATACCATTTGGAGGCATTTAATGTTCGAGCAAAAACGGCTGATTTTCGACAAAAGAGATAACACCCCCCCATTACGTCATGCTTCAGAAATGTGGAAAATGATCCGTTTTCAAATGTTTTATTTTTGAACGTCAGTTCACATTTGTAGGTGGATCATCAGTGTTAGAGCTAAAATTAGCATGTTTAAAGTGATTTTCATGCTTCCAGGGGCCCAAAACACAAGATTTATGGAATGGTTAAAAGTGCATGAAAATGGCCAATTTACTCACTCTGAGTTCTCAAAAAGGGTTTCTTCACCCCGGGAAGTTAATTAAATACCATTTGGAGGCATTTAATGTTCGAGCAAAAACGGCTGATTTTCGACAAAAGAGATAACACCCCCCCATTACGTCATGCTTCAGAAATGTGGAAAATGGTCCGTTTTCAAATGTTTTATTTTTGAACGTCAGTTCACATTTGTAGGTGGATCATCAGTGTTAGAGCTAAAATTAGCATGTTTAAAGTGATTTTCATGCTTCCAGGGGCCCAAAACACAAGATTTATGGAATGGTTAAAAGTGCATGAAAATGGCCAATTTACTCACTCTGAGTTCTCAAAAAGGGTTTCTTCACCCCGGGAAGTTAATTAAATACCATTTGGAGGCATTTAATGTTCGAGCAAAAACGGCTGATTTTCGACAAAAGAGATAACACCCCCCCATTACGTCATGCTTCAGAAATGTGGAAAATGGTCCGTTTTCAAATGTTTTATTTTTGAACGTCAGTTCACATTTGTAGGTGGATCATCAGTGTTAGAGCTAAAATTAGCATGTTTAAAGTGATTTTCATGCTTCCAGGGGCTCGGGAAGTTAATTAAATACCATTTGGAGGCATTTAATGTTCGAGCAAAAACGGCTGATTTTCGACAAAAGAGATAACACCCCCCCATTACGTCATGCTTCAGAAATGTGGAAAATGGTCCGTTTTCAAATGTTTTATTTTTGAACGTCAGTTCACATTTGTAGGTGGATCATCAGTGTTAGAGCTAAAATTAGCATGTTTAAAGTGATTTTCATGCTTCCAGGGGCCCAAAACACAAGATTTATGGAATGGTTAAAAGTGCATGAAAATGGCCAATTTACTCACTCTGAGTTCTCAAAAAGGGTTTCTTCACCCCGGGAAGTTAATTAAATACCATTTGGAGGCATTTAATGTTCGAGCAAAAACGGCTGATTTTCGACAAAAGAGATAACACCCCCCCATTACGTCATGCTTCAGAAATGTGGAAAATGGTCCGTTTTCAAATGTTTTATTTTTGAACGTCAGTTCACATTTGTAGGTGGATCATCAGTGTTAGAGCTAAAATTAGCATGTTTAAAGTGATTTTCATGCTTCCAGGGGCTCGGGAAGTTAATTAAATACCATTTGGAGGCATTTAATGTTCGAGCAAAAACGGCTGATTTTCGACAAAAGAGATAACACCCCCCCATTACGTCATGCTTCAGAAATGTGGAAAATGGTCCGTTTTCAAATGTTTTATTTTTGAACGTCAGTTCACATTTGTAGGTGGATCATCAGTGTTAGAGCTAAAATTAGCATGTTTAAAGTGATTTTCATGCTTCCAGGGGCTCGGGAAGTTAATTAAATACCATTTGGAGGCATTTAATGTTCGAGCAAAAACGGCTGATTTTCGACAAAAGAGATAACACCCCCCCATTACGTCATGCTTCAGAAATGTGGAAAATGGTCCGTTTTCAAATGTTTTATTTTTGAACGTCAGTTCACATTTGTAGGTGGATCATCAGTGTTAGAGCTAAAATTAGCATGTTTAAAGTGATTTTCATGCTTCCAGGGGCTCGGGAAGTTAATTAAATACCATTTGGAGGCATTTAATGTTCGAGCAAAAACGGCTGATTTTCGACAAAAGAGATAACACCCCCCCATTACGTCATGCTTCAGAAATGTGGAAAATGGTCCGTTTTCAAATGTTTTATTTTTGAACGTCAGTTCACATTTGTAGGTGGATCATCAGTGTTAGAGCTGTAATTAGCATGTTTAAAGTGATTTTCATGCTTCCAGGGGCTCGGGAAGTTAATTAAATACCATTTGGAGGCATTTAATGTTCGAGCAAAAACGGCTGATTTTCGACAAAAGAGATAACACCCCCCCATTACGTCATGCTTCAGAAATGTGGAAAATGGTCCGTTTTCAAATGTTTTATTTTTGAACGTCAGTTCACATTTGTAGGTGGATCATCAGTGTTAGAGCTAAAATTAGCAAGTTTAAAGTGATTTTCATGCTTCCAGGGGCTCGGGAAGTTAATTAAATACCATTTGGAGGCATTTAATGTTCGAGCAAAAACGGCTGATTTTCGACAAAAGAGATAACACCCCCCCCATTACGTCATGCTTCAGAAATGTGGAAAATGGTCCGTTTTCAAATGTTTTATTTTTGAACGTCAGTTCACATTTGTAGGTGGATCATCAGTGTTAGAGCTAAAATTAGCATGTTTAAAGTGATTTTCATGCTTCCAGGGGCCCAAAACACAAGATTTATGGAATGGTTAAAAGTGCATGAAAATGGCCAATTTACTCACTCTGAGTTCTCAAAAAGGGTTTCTTCACCCCGGGAAGTTAATTAAATACCATTTGGAGGCATTTAATGTTCGAGCAAAAACGGCTGATTTTCGACAAAAGAGATAACACCCCCCCATTACGTCATGCTTCAGAAATGTGGAAAATGGTCCGTTTTCAAATGTTTTATTTTTGAACGTCAGTTCACATTTGTAGGTGGATCATCAGTGTTAGAGCTAAAATTAGCATGTTTAAAGTGATTTTCATGCTTCCAGGGGCTCGGGAAGTTAATTAAATACCATTTGGAGGCATTTAATGTTCGAGCAAAAACGGCTGATTTTCGACAAAAGAGATAACACCCCCCCATTACGTCATGCTTCAGAAATGTGGAAAATGGTCCGTTTTCAAATGTTTTATTTTTGAACGTCAGTTCACATTTGTAGGTGGATCATCAGTGTTAGAGCTAAAATTAGCATGTTTAAAGTGATTTTCATGCTTCCAGGGGCCCAAAACACAAGATTTATGGAATGGTTAAAAGTGCATGAAAATGGCCAATTTACTCACTCTGAGTTCTCAAAAAGGGTTTCTTCACCCCGGGAAGTTAATTAAATACCATTTGGAGGCATTTAATGTTCGAGCAAAAACGGCTGATTTTCGACAAAAGAGATAACACCCCCCCATTACGTCATGCTTCAGAAATGTGGAAAATGGTCCGTTTTCAAATGTTTTATTTTTGAACGTCAGTTCACATTTGTAGGTGGATCATCAGTGTTAGAGCTAAAATTAGCATGTTTAAAGTGATTTTCATGCTTCCAGGGGCTCGGGAAGTTAATTAAATACCATTTGGAGGCATTTAATGTTCGAGCAAAAACGGCTGATTTTCGACAAAAGAGATAACACCCCCCCATTACGTCATGCTTCAGAAATGTGGAAAATGGTCCGTTTTCAAATGTTTTATTTTTGAACGTCAGTTCACATTTGTAGGTGGATCATCAGTGTTAGAGCTAAAATTAGCATGTTTAAAGTGATTTTCATGCTTCCAGGGGCCCAAAACACAAGATTTATGGAATGGTTAAAAGTGCATGAAAATGGCCAATTTACTCACTCTGAGTTCTCAAAAAGGGTTTCTTCACCCCGGGAAGTTAATTAAATACCATTTGGAGGCATTTAATGTTCGAGCAAAAACGGCTGATTTTCGACAAAAGAGATAACACCCCCCCATTACGTCATGCTTCAGAAATGTGGAAAATGGTCCGTTTTCAAATGTTTTATTTTTGAACGTCAGTTCACATTTGTAGGTGGATCATCAGTGTTAGAGCTAAAATTAGCATGTTTAAAGTGATTTTCATGCTTCCAGGGGCCCAAAACACAAGATTTATGGAATGGTTAAAAGTGCATGAAAATGGCCAATTTACTCACTCTGAGTTCTCAAAAAGGGTTTCTTCACCCCGGGAAGTTAATTAAATACCATTTGGAGGCATTTAATGTTCGAGCAAAAACGGCTGATTTTCGACAAAAGAGATAACACCCCCCCATTACGTCATGCTTCAGAAATGTGGAAAATGGTCCGTTTTCAAATGTTTTATTTTTGAACGTCAGTTCACATTTGTAGGTGGATCATCAGTGTTAGAGCTAAAATTAGCATGTTTAAAGTGATTTTCATGCTTCCAGGGGCTCGGGAAGTTAATTAAATACCATTTGGAGGCATTTAATGTTCGAGCAAAAACGGCTGATTTTCGACAAAAGAGATAACACCCCCCCCATTACGTCATGCTTCAGAAATGTGGAAAATGGTCCGTTTTCAAATGTTTTATTTTTGAACGTCAGTTCACATTTGTAGGTGGATCATCAGTGTTAGAGCTAAAATTAGCATGTTTAAAGTGATTTTCATGCTTCCAGGGGCCCAAAACACAAGATTTATGGAATGGTTAAAAGTGCATGAAAATGGCCAATTTACTCACTCTGAGTTCTCAAAAAGGGTTTCTTCACCCCGGGAAGTTAATTAAATACCATTTGGAAGCATTTAATGTTCGAGCAAAAACGGCTGATTTTCGACAAAAGAGATAACACCCCCCCATTACGTCATGCTTCAGAAATGTGGAAAATGGTCCGTTTTCAAATGTTTTATTTTTGAACGTCAGTTCACATTTGTAGGTGGATCATCAGTGTTAGAGCTAAAATTAGCATGTTTAAAGTGATTTTCATGCTTCCAGGGGCCCAAAACACAAGATTTATGGAATGGTTAAAAGTGCATGAAAATGGCCAATTTACTCACTCTGAGTTCTCAAAAAGGGTTTCTTCACCCCGGGAAGTTAATTAAATACCATTTGGAGGCATTTAATGTTCGAGCAAAAACGGCTGATTTTCGACAAAAGAGATAACACCCCCCATTACGTCATGCTTCAGAAATGTGGAAAATGGTCCGTTTTCAAATGTTTTATTTTTGAACGTCAGTTCACATTTGTAGGTGGATCATCAGTGTTAGAGCTAAAATTAGCATGTTTAAAGTGATTTTCCTGCTTCCAGGGGCTCGGGAAGTTAATTAAATACCATTTGGAGGCATTTAATGTTCGAGCAAAAACTGCTGATTTTCGACAAAAGAGATAACACCCCCCCATTACGTCATGCTTCAGAAATGTGGAAAATGGTCCGTTTTCAAATGTTTTATTTTTGAACGTCAGTTCACATTTGTAGGTGGATCATCAGTGTTAGAGCTAAAATTAGCATGTTTAAAGTGATTTTCATGCTTCCAGGGGCTCGGGAAGTTAATTAAATACCATTTGGAGGCATTTAATGTTCGAGCAAAAACGGCTGATTTTCGACAAAAGAGATAACACCCCCCCATTACGTCATGCTTCAGAAATGTGGAAAATGGTCCATTTTCAAATGTTTTATTTTTGAACGTCAGTTCACATTTGTAGGTGGATCATCAGTGTTAGAGCTAAAATTAGCATGTTTAAAGTGATTTTCATGCTTCCAGGGGCCCAAAACACAAGATTTATGGAATGGTTAAAAGTGCATGAAAATGGCCAATTTACTCACTCTGAGTTCTCAAAAAGGGTTTCTTCACCCCGGGAAGTTAATTAAATACCATTTGGAGGCATTTAATGTTCGAGCAAAAACGGCTGATTTTCGACAAAAGAGATAACACCCCCCCATTACGTCATGCTTCAGAAATGTGGAAAATGGTCCGTTTTCAAATGTTTTATTTTTGAACGTCAGTTCACATTTGTAGGTGGATCATCAGTGTTAGAGCTAAAATTAGCATGTTTAAAGTGATTTTCATGCTTCCAGGGGCCCAAAACACAAGATTTATGGAATGGTTAAAAGTGCATGAAAATGGCCAATTTACTCACTCTGAGTTCTCAAAAAGGGTTTCTTCAACCCGGGAAGTTAATTAAATACCATTTGGAGGCATTTAATGTTCGAGCAAAAACGGCTGATTTTCGACAAAAGAGATAACACCCCCCCCATTACGTCATGCTTCAGAAATGTGGAAAATGGTCCGTTTTCAAATGTTTTATTTTTGAACGTCAGTTCACATTTGTAGGTGGATCATCAGTGTTAGAGCTAAAATTAGCATGTTTAAAGTGATTTTCATGCTTCCAGGGGCTCGGGAAGTTAATTAAATACCATTTGGAGGCATTTAATGTTCGAGCAAAAACGGCTGATTTTCGACAAAAGAGATAACACCCCCCCATTACGTCATGCTTCAGAAATGTGGAAAATGGTCCGTTTTCAAATGTTTTATTTTTGAACGTCAGTTCACATTTGTAGGTGGATCATCAGTGTTAGAGCTAAAATTAGCATGTTTAAAGTGATTTTCATGCTTCCAGGGGCTCGGGAAGTTAATTAAATACCATTTGGAGGCATTTAATGTTCGAGCAAAAACGGCTGATTTTCGACAAAAGAGATAACACCCCCCCATTACGTCATGCTTCAGAAATGTGGAAAATGGTCCGTTTTCAAATGTTTTATTTTTGAACGTCAGTTCACATTTGTAGGTGGATCATCAGTGTTAGAGCTAAAATTAGCATGTTTAAAGTGATTTTCATGCTTCCAGGGGCCCAAAACACAAGATTTATGGAATGGTTAAAAGTGCATGAAAATGGCCAATTTACTCACTCTGAGTTCTCAAAAAGGGTTTCTTCACCCCGGGAAGTTAATTAAATACCATTTGGAGGCATTTAATGTTCGAGCAAAAACGGCTGATTTTCGACAAAAGAGATAACACCCCCCCATTACGTCATGCTTCAGAAATGTGGAAAATGGTCCGTTTTCAAATGTTTTATTTTTGAACGTCAGTTCACATTTGTAGGTGGATCATCAGTGTTAGAGCTAAAATTAGCATGTTTAAAGTGATTTTCATGCTTCCAGGGGCCCAAAACACAAGATTTATGGAATGGTTAAAAGTGCATGAAAATGGCCAATTTACTCACTCTGAGTTCTCAAAAAGGGTTTCTTCACCCCGGGAAGTTAATTAAATACCATTTGGAGGCATTTAATGTTCGAGCAAAAACGGCTGATTTTCGACAAAAGAGATAACACCCCCCCATTACGTCATGCTTCAGAAATGTGGAAAATGGTCCGTTTTCAAATGTTTTATTTTTGAACGTCAGTTCACATTTGTAGGTGGATCATCAGTGTTAGAGCTAAAATTAGCATGTTTAAAGTGATTTTCATGCTTCCAGGGGCTCGGGAAGTTAATTAAATACCATTTGGAGGCATTTAATGTTCGAGCAAAAACGGCTGATTTTCGACAAAAGAGATAACACCCCCCCATTACGTCATGCTTCAGAAATGTGGAAAATGGTCCGTTTTCAAATGTTTTATTTTTGAACGTCAGTTCACATTTGTAGGTGGATCATCAGTGTTAGAGCTAAAATTAGCATGTTTAAAGTGATTTGCATGCTTCCAGGGGCTCGGGAAGTTAATTAAATACCATTTGGAGGCATTTAATGTTCGAGCAAAAACGGCTGATTTTCGACAAAAGAGATAACACCCCCCCATTACGTCATGCTTCAGAAATGTGGAAAATGGTCCGTTTTCAAATGTTTTATTTTTGAACGTCAGTTCACATTTGTAGGTGGATCATCAGTGTTAGAGCTAAAATTAGCATGTTTAAAGTGATTTTCATGCTTCCAGGGGCTCGGGAAGTTAATTAAATACCATTTGGAGGCATTTAATGTTCGAGCAAAAACGGCTGATTTTCGACAAAAGAGATAACACCCCCCCATTACGTCATGCTTCAGAAATGTGGAAAATGGTCCGTTTTCAAATGTTTTATTTTTGAACGTCAGTTCACATTTGTAGGTGGATCATCAGTGTTAGAGCTAAAATTAGCATGTTTAAAGTGATTTTCATGCTTCCAGGGGCCCAAAACACAAGATTTATGGAATGGTTAAAAGTGCATGAAAATGGCCAATTTACTCACTCTGAGTTCTCAAAAAGGGTTTCTTCACCCCGGGAAGTTAATTAAATACCATTTGGAGGCATTTAATGTTCGAGCAAAAACGGCTGATTTTCGACAAAAGAGATAACACCCCCCCATTACGTCATGCTTCAGAAATGTGGAAAATGGTCCGTTTTCAAATGTTTTATTTTTGAACGTCAGTTCACATTTGTAGGTGGATCATCAGTGTTAGAGCTAAAATTAGCATGTTTAAAGTGATTTTCATGCTTCCAGGGGCTTGGGAAGTTAATTAAATACCATTTGGAGGCATTTAATGTTCGAGCAAAAACGGCTGATTTTCGACAAAAGAGATAACACCCCCCCATTAAGTCATGCTTCAGAAATGTGGAAAATGGTCCGTTTTCAAATGTTTTATTTTTGAACGTCAGTTCACATTTGTAGGTGGATCATCAGTGTTAGAGCTAAAATTAGCATGTTTAAAGTGATTTTCATGCTTCCAGGGGCTCGGGAAGTTAATTAAATACCATTTGGAGGCATTTAATGTTCGAGCAAAAACGGCTGATTTTCGACAAAAGAGATAACACCCCCCCATTACGTCATGCTTCAGAAATGTGGAAAATGATCCGTTTTCAAATGTTTTATTTTTGAACGTCAGTTCACATTTGTAGGTGGATCATCAGTGTTAGAGCTAAAATTAGCATGTTTAAAGTGATTTTCATGCTTCCAGGGGCCCAAAACACAAGATTTATGGAATGGTTAAAAGTGCATGAAAATGGCCAATTTACTCACTCTGAGTTCTCAAAAAGGGTTTCTTCACCCCGGGAAGTTAATTAAATACCATTTGGAGGCATTTAATGTTCGAGCAAAAACGGCTGATTTTCGACAAAAGAGATAACACCCCCCCATTACGTCATGCTTCAGAAATGTGGAAAATGGTCCGTTTTCAAATGTTTTATTTTTGAACGTCAGTTCACATTTGTAGGTGGATCATCAGTGTTAGAGCTAAAATTAGCATGTTTAAAGTGATTTTCATGCTTCCAGGGGCCCAAAACACAAGATTTATGGAATGGTTAAAAGTGCATGAAAATGGCCAATTTACTCACTCTGAGTTCTCAAAAAGGGTTTCTTCACCCCGGGAAGTTAATTAAATACCATTTGGAGGCATTTAATGTTCGAGCAAAAACGGCTGATTTTCGACAAAAGAGATAACACCCCCCCATTACGTCATGCTTCAGAAATGTGGAAAATGGTCCGTTTTCAAATGTTTTATTTTTGAACGTCAGTTCACATTTGTAGGTGGATCATCAGTGTTAGAGCTAAAATTAGCATGTTTAAAGTGATTTTCATGCTTCCAGGGGCTCGGGAAGTTAATTAAATACCATTTGGAGGCATTTAATGTTCGAGCAAAAACGGCTGATTTTCGACAAAAGAGATAACACCCCCCCATTACGTCATGCTTCAGAAATGTGGAAAATGGTCCGTTTTCAAATGTTTTATTTTTGAACGTCAGTTCACATTTGTAGGTGGATCATCAGTGTTAGAGCTAAAATTAGCATGTTTAAAGTGATTTTCATGCTTCCAGGGGCCCAAAACACAAGATTTATGGAATGGTTAAAAGTGCATGAAAATGGCCAATTTACTCACTCTGAGTTCTCAAAAAGGGTTTCTTCACCCCGGGAAGTTAATTAAATACCATTTGGAGGCATTTAATGTTCGAGCAAAAACGGCTGATTTTCGACAAAAGAGATAACACCCCCCCATTACGTCATGCTTCAGAAATGTGGAAAATGGTCCGTTTTCAAATGTTTTATTTTTGAACGTCAGTTCACATTTGTAGGTGGATCATCAGTGTTAGAGCTAAAATTAGCATGTTTAAAGTGATTTTCATGCTTCCAGGGGCTCGGGAAGTTAATTAAATACCATTTGGAGGCATTTAATGTTCGAGCAAAAACGGCTGATTTTCGACAAAAGAGATAACACCCCCCCATTACGTCATGCTTCAGAAATGTGGAAAATGGTCCGTTTTCAAATGTTTTATTTTTGAACGTCAGTTCACATTTGTAGGTGGATCATCAGTGTTAGAGCTAAAATTAGCATGTTTAAAGTGATTTTCATGCTTCCAGGGGCTCGGGAAGTTAATTAAATACCATTTGGAGGCATTTAATGTTCGAGCAAAAACGGCTGATTTTCGACAAAAGAGATAACACCCCCCCATTACGTCATGCTTCAGAAATGTGGAAAATGGTCCGTTTTCAAATGTTTTATTTTTGAACGTCAGTTCACATTTGTAGGTGGATCATCAGTGTTAGAGCTAAAATTAGCATGTTTAAAGTGATTTTCATGCTTCCAGGGGCTCGGGAAGTTAATTAAATACCATTTGGAGGCATTTAATGTTCGAGCAAAAACGGCTGATTTTCGACAAAAGAGATAACACCCCCCCATTACGTCATGCTTCAGAAATGTGGAAAATGGTCCGTTTTCAAATGTTTTATTTTTGAACGTCAGTTCACATTTGTAGGTGGATCATCAGTGTTAGAGCTGTAATTAGCATGTTTAAAGTGATTTTCATGCTTCCAGGGGCTCGGGAAGTTAATTAAATACCATTTGGAGGCATTTAATGTTCGAGCAAAAACGGCTGATTTTCGACAAAAGAGATAACACCCCCCCATTACGTCATGCTTCAGAAATGTGGAAAATGGTCCGTTTTCAAATGTTTTATTTTTGAACGTCAGTTCACATTTGTAGGTGGATCATCAGTGTTAGAGCTAAAATTAGCAAGTTTAAAGTGATTTTCATGCTTCCAGGGGCTCGGGAAGTTAATTAAATACCATTTGGAGGCATTTAATGTTCGAGCAAAAACGGCTGATTTTCGACAAAAGAGATAACACCCCCCCCATTACGTCATGCTTCAGAAATGTGGAAAATGGTCCGTTTTCAAATGTTTTATTTTTGAACGTCAGTTCACATTTGTAGGTGGATCATCAGTGTTAGAGCTAAAATTAGCATGTTTAAAGTGATTTTCATGCTTCCAGGGGCCCAAAACACAAGATTTATGGAATGGTTAAAAGTGCATGAAAATGGCCAATTTACTCACTCTGAGTTCTCAAAAAGGGTTTCTTCACCCCGGGAAGTTAATTAAATACCATTTGGAGGCATTTAATGTTCGAGCAAAAACGGCTGATTTTCGACAAAAGAGATAACACCCCCCCATTACGTCATGCTTCAGAAATGTGGAAAATGGTCCGTTTTCAAATGTTTTATTTTTGAACGTCAGTTCACATTTGTAGGTGGATCATCAGTGTTAGAGCTAAAATTAGCATGTTTAAAGTGATTTTCATGCTTCCAGGGGCCCAAAACACAAGATTTATGGAATGGTTAAAAGTGCATGAAAATGGCCAATTTACTCACTCTGAGTTCTCAAAAAGGGTTTCTTCACCCCGGGAAGGTAATTAAATACCATTTGGAGGCATTTAATGTTCGAGCAAAAACGGCTGATTTTCGACAAAAGAGATAACACCCCCCCATTACGTCATGCTTCAGAAATGTGGAAAATGGTCCGTTTTCAAATGTTTTATTTTTGAACGTCAGTTCACATTTGTAGGTGGATCATCAGTGTTAGAGCTAAAATTAGCATGTTTAAAGTGATTTTCATGCTTCCAGGGGCCCAAAACACAAGATTTATGGAATGGTTAAAAGTGCATGAAAATGGCCAATTTACTCACTCTGAGTTCTCAAAAAGGGTTTCTTCACCCCGGGAAGTTAATTAAATACCATTTGGAGGCATTTAATGTTCGAGCAAAAACGGCTGATTTTCGACAAAAGAGATAACACCCCCCCATTACGTCATGCTTCAGAAATGTGGAAAATGGTCCGTTTTCAAATGTTTTATTTTTGAACGTCAGTTCACATTTGTAGGTGGATCATCAGTGTTAGAGCTAAAATTAGCATGTTTAAAGTGATTTTCATGCTTCCAGGGGCCCAAAACACAAGATTTATGGAATGGTTAAAAGTGCATGAAAATGGCCAATTTACTCACTCTGAGTTCTCAAAAAGGGTTTCTTCACCCCGGGAAGTTAATTAAATACCATTTGGAGGCATTTAATGTTCGAGCAAAAACGGCTGATTTTCGACAAAAGAGATAACACCCCCCCATTACGTCATGCTTCAGAAATGTGGAAAATGGTCCGTTTTCAAATGTTTTATTTTTGAACGTCAGTTCACATTTGTAGGTGGATCATCAGTGTTAGAGCTAAAATTAGCATGTTTAAAGTGATTTTCATGCTTCCAGGGGCTCGGGAAGTTAATTAAATACCATTTGGAGGCATTTAATGTTCGAGCAAAAACGGCTGATTTTCGACAAAAGAGATAACACCCCCCCCATTACGTCATGCTTCAGAAATGTGGAAAATGGTCCGTTTTCAAATGTTTTATTTTTGAACGTCAGTTCACATTTGTAGGTGGATCATCAGTGTTAGAGCTAAAATTAGCATGTTTAAAGTGATTTTCATGCTTCCAGGGGCCCAAAACACAAGATTTATGGAATGGTTAAAAGTGCATGAAAATGGCCAATTTACTCACTCTGAGTTCTCAAAAAGGGTTTCTTCACCCCGGGAAGTTAATTAAATACCATTTGGAAGCATTTAATGTTCGAGCAAAAACGGCTGATTTTCGACAAAAGAGATAACACCCCCCCATTACGTCATGCTTCAGAAATGTGGAAAATGGTCCGTTTTCAAATGTTTTATTTTTGAACGTCAGTTCACATTTGTAGGTGGATCATCAGTGTTAGAGCTAAAATTAGCATGTTTAAAGTGATTTTCATGCTTCCAGGGGCCCAAAACACAAGATTTATGGAATGGTTAAAAGTGCATGAAAATGGCCAATTTACTCACTCTGAGTTCTCAAAAAGGGTTTCTTCACCCCGGGAAGTTAATTAAATACCATTTGGAGGCATTTAATGTTCGAGCAAAAACGGCTGATTTTCGACAAAAGAGATAACACCCCCCATTACGTCATGCTTCAGAAATGTGGAAAATGGTCCGTTTTCAAATGTTTTATTTTTGAACGTCAGTTCACATTTGTAGGTGGATCATCAGTGTTAGAGCTAAAATTAGCATGTTTAAAGTGATTTTCCTGCTTCCAGGGGCTCGGGAAGTTAATTAAATACCATTTGGAGGCATTTAATGTTCGAGCAAAAACTGCTGATTTTCGACAAAAGAGATAACACCCCCCCATTACGTCATGCTTCAGAAATGTGGAAAATGGTCCGTTTTCAAATGTTTTATTTTTGAACGTCAGTTCACATTTGTAGGTGGATCATCAGTGTTAGAGCTAAAATTAGCATGTTTAAAGTGATTTTCATGCTTCCAGGGGCTCGGGAAGTTAATTAAATACCATTTGGAGGCATTTAATGTTCGAGCAAAAACGGCTGATTTTCGACAAAAGAGATAACACCCCCCCATTACGTCATGCTTCAGAAATGTGGAAAATGGTCCATTTTCAAATGTTTTATTTTTGAACGTCAGTTCACATTTGTAGGTGGATCATCAGTGTTAGAGCTAAAATTAGCATGTTTAAAGTGATTTTCATGCTTCCAGGGGCCCAAAACACAAGATTTATGGAATGGTTAAAAGTGCATGAAAATGGCCAATTTACTCACTCTGAGTTCTCAAAAAGGGTTTCTTCACCCCGGGAAGTTAATTAAATACCATTTGGAGGCATTTAATGTTCGAGCAAAAACGGCTGATTTTCGACAAAAGAGATAACACCCCCCCATTACGTCATGCTTCAGAAATGTGGAAAATGGTCCGTTTTCAAATGTTTTATTTTTGAACGTCAGTTCACATTTGTAGGTGGATCATCAGTGTTAGAGCTAAAATTAGCATGTTTAAAGTGATTTTCATGCTTCCAGGGGCCCAAAACACAAGATTTATGGAATGGTTAAAAGTGCATGAAAATGGCCAATTTACTCACTCTGAGTTCTCAAAAAGGGTTTCTTCAACCCGGGAAGTTAATTAAATACCATTTGGAGGCATTTAATGTTCGAGCAAAAACGGCTGATTTTCGACAAAAGAGATAACACCCCCCCCATTACGTCATGCTTCAGAAATGTGGAAAATGGTCCGTTTTCAAATGTTTTATTTTTGAACGTCAGTTCACATTTGTAGGTGGATCATCAGTGTTAGAGCTAAAATTAGCATGTTTAAAGTGATTTTCATGCTTCCAGGGGCTCGGGAAGTTAATTAAATACCATTTGGAGGCATTTAATGTTCGAGCAAAAACGGCTGATTTTCGACAAAAGAGATAACACCCCCCCATTACGTCATGCTTCAGAAATGTGGAAAATGGTCCGTTTTCAAATGTTTTATTTTTGAACGTCAGTTCACATTTGTAGGTGGATCATCAGTGTTAGAGCTAAAATTAGCATGTTTAAAGTGATTTTCATGCTTCCAGGGGCTCGGGAAGTTAATTAAATACCATTTGGAGGCATTTAATGTTCGAGCAAAAACGGCTGATTTTCGACAAAAGAGATAACACCCCCCCATTACGTCATGCTTCAGAAATGTGGAAAATGGTCCGTTTTCAAATGTTTTATTTTTGAACGTCAGTTCACATTTGTAGGTGGATCATCAGTGTTAGAGCTAAAATTAGCATGTTTAAAGTGATTTTCATGCTTCCAGGGGCCCAAAACACAAGATTTATGGAATGGTTAAAAGTGCATGAAAATGGCCAATTTACTCACTCTGAGTTCTCAAAAAGGGTTTCTTCACCCCGGGAAGTTAATTAAATACCATTTGGAGGCATTTAATGTTCGAGCAAAAACGGCTGATTTTCGACAAAAGAGATAACACCCCCCCATTACGTCATGCTTCAGAAATGTGGAAAATGGTCCGTTTTCAAATGTTTTATTTTTGAACGTCAGTTCACATTTGTAGGTGGATCATCAGTGTTAGAGCTAAAATTAGCATGTTTAAAGTGATTTTCATGCTTCCAGGGGCCCAAAACACAAGATTTATGGAATGGTTAAAAGTGCATGAAAATGGCCAATTTACTCACTCTGAGTTCTCAAAAAGGGTTTCTTCACCCCGGGAAGTTAATTAAATACCATTTGGAGGCATTTAATGTTCGAGCAAAAACGGCTGATTTTCGACAAAAGAGATAACACCCCCCCATTACGTCATGCTTCAGAAATGTGGAAAATGGTCCGTTTTCAAATGTTTTATTTTTGAACGTCAGTTCACATTTGTAGGTGGATCATCAGTGTTAGAGCTAAAATTAGCATGTTTAAAGTGATTTTCATGCTTCCAGGGGCTCGGGAAGTTAATTAAATACCATTTGGAGGCATTTAATGTTCGAGCAAAAACGGCTGATTTTCGACAAAAGAGATAACACCCCCCCATTACGTCATGCTTCAGAAATGTGGAAAATGGTCCGTTTTCAAATGTTTTATTTTTGAACGTCAGTTCACATTTGTAGGTGGATCATCAGTGTTAGAGCTAAAATTAGCATGTTTAAAGTGATTTGCATGCTTCCAGGGGCTCGGGAAGTTAATTAAATACCATTTGGAGGCATTTAATGTTCGAGCAAAAACGGCTGATTTTCGACAAAAGAGATAACACCCCCCCATTACGTCATGCTTCAGAAATGTGGAAAATGGTCCGTTTTCAAATGTTTTATTTTTGAACGTCAGTTCACATTTGTAGGTGGATCATCAGTGTTAGAGCTAAAATTAGCATGTTTAAAGTGATTTTCATGCTTCCAGGGGCTCGGGAAGTTAATTAAATACCATTTGGAGGCATTTAATGTTCGAGCAAAAACGGCTGATTTTCGACAAAAGAGATAACACCCCCCCATTACGTCATGCTTCAGAAATGTGGAAAATGGTCCGTTTTCAAATGTTTTATTTTTGAACGTCAGTTCACATTTGTAGGTGGATCATCAGTGTTAGAGCTAAAATTAGCATGTTTAAAGTGATTTTCATGCTTCCAGGGGCCCAAAACACAAGATTTATGGAATGGTTAAAAGTGCATGAAAATGGCCAATTTACTCACTCTGAGTTCTCAAAAAGGGTTTCTTCACCCCGGGAAGTTAATTAAATACCATTTGGAGGCATTTAATGTTCGAGCAAAAACGGCTGATTTTCGACAAAAGAGATAACACCCCCCCATTACGTCATGCTTCAGAAATGTGGAAAATGGTCCGTTTTCAAATGTTTTATTTTTGAACGTCAGTTCACATTTGTAGGTGGATCATCAGTGTTAGAGCTAAAATTAGCATGTTTAAAGTGATTTTCATGCTTCCAGGGGCTTGGGAAGTTAATTAAATACCATTTGGAGGCATTTAATGTTCGAGCAAAAACGGCTGATTTTCGACAAAAGAGATAACACCCCCCCATTACGTCATGCTTCAGAAATGTGGAAAATGGTCCGTTTTCAAATGTTTTATTTTTGAACGTCAGTTCACATTTGTAGGTGGATCATCAGTGTTAGAGCTAAAATTAGCATGTTTAAAGTGATTTTCATGCTTCCAGGGGCTCGGGAAGTTAATTAAATACCATTTGGAGGCATTTAATGTTCGAGCAAAAACGGCTGATTTTCGACAAAAGAGATAACACCCCCCCATTACGTCATGCTTCAGAAATGTGGAAAATGATCCGTTTTCAAATGTTTTATTTTTGAACGTCAGTTCACATTTGTAGGTGGATCATCAGTGTTAGAGCTAAAATTAGCATGTTTAAAGTGATTTTCATGCTTCCAGGGGCCCAAAACACAAGATTTATGGAATGGTTAAAAGTGCATGAAAATGGCCAATTTACTCACTCTGAGTTCTCAAAAAGGGTTTCTTCACCCCGGGAAGTTAATTAAATACCATTTGGAGGCATTTAATGTTCGAGCAAAAACGGCTGATTTTCGACAAAAGAGATAACACCCCCCCATTACGTCATGCTTCAGAAATGTGGAAAATGGTCCGTTTTCAAATGTTTTATTTTTGAACGTCAGTTCACATTTGTAGGTGGATCATCAGTGTTAGAGCTAAAATTAGCATGTTTAAAGTGATTTTCATGCTTCCAGGGGCTCGGGAAGTTAATTAAATACCATTTGGAGGCATTTAATGTTCGAGCAAAAACGGCTGATTTTCGACAAAAGAGATAACACCCCCCCATTACGTCATGCTTCAGAAATGTGGAAAATGGTCCGTTTTCAAATGTTTTATTTTTGAACGTCAGTTCACATTTGTAGGTGGATCATCAGAGTTAGAGCTAAAATTAGCATGTTTAAAGTGATTTTCATGCTTCCAGGGGCCCAAAACACAAGATTTATGGAATGGTTAAAAGTGCATGAAAATGGCCAATTTACTCACTCTGAGTTCTCAAAAAGGGTTTCTTCACCCCGGGAAGTTAATTAAATACCATTTGGAGGCATTTAATGTTCGAGCAAAAACGGCTGATTTTCGACAAAAGAGATAACACCCCCCCATTACGTCATGCTTCAGAAATGTGGAAAATGGTCCGTTTTCAAATGTTTTATTTTTGAACGTCAGTTCACATTTGTAGGTGGATCATCAGTGTTAGAGCTAAAATTAGCATGTTTAAAGTGATTTTCATGCTTCCAGGGGCCCAAAACACAAGATTTATGGAATGGTTAAAAGTGCATGAAAATGGCCAATTTACTCACTCTGAGTTCTCAAAAAGGGTTTCTTCACCCCGGGAAGTTAATTAAATACCATTTGGAGGCATTTAATGTTCGAGCAAAAACGGCTGATTTTCGACAAAAGAGATAACACCCCCCCATTACGTCATGCTTCAGAAATGTGGAAAATGGTCCGTTTTCAAATGTTTTATTTTTGAACGTCAGTTCACATTTGTAGGTGGATCATCAGTGTTAGAGCTAAAATTAGCATGTTTAAAGTGATTTTCATGCTTCCAGGGGCCCAAAACACAAGATTTATGGAATGGTTAAAAGTGCATGAAAATGGCCAATTTACTCACTCTGAGTTCTCAAAAAGGGTTTCTTCACCCCGGGAAGTTAATTAAATACCATTTGGAGGCATTTAATGTTCGAGCAAAAACGGCTGATTTTCGACAAAAGAGATAACACCCCCCCATTACGTCATGCTTCAGAAATGTGGAAAATGGTCCGTTTTCAAATGTTTTATTTTTGAACGTCAGTTCACATTTGTAGGTGGATCATCAGTGTTAGAGCTAAAATTAGCATGTTTAAAGTGATTTTCATGCTTCCAGGGGCCCAAAACACAAGATTTATGGAATGGTTAAAAGTGCATGAAAATGGCCAATTTACTCACTCTGAGTTCTCAAAAAGGGTTTCTTCACCCCGGGAAGTTAATTAAATACCATTTGGAGGCATTTAATGTTCGAGCAAAAACGGCTGATTTTCGACAAAAGAGATAACACCCCCCCATTACGTCATGCTTCAGAAATGTGGAAAATGGTCCGTTTTCAAATGTTTTATTTTTGAACGTCAGTTCACATTTGTAGGTGGATCATTAGTGTTAGAGCTAAAATTAGCATGTTTAAAGTGATTTTCATGCTTCCAGGGGCCCAAAACACAAGATTTATGGAATGGTTAAAAGTGCATGAAAATGGCCAATTTACTCACTCTGAGTTCTCAAAAAGGGTTTCTTCACCCCGGGAAGTTAATTAAATACCATTTGGAGGCATTTAATGTTCCAGCAAAAACAGCTGATTTTCGACAAAAGAGATAACACCCCCCCATTACGTCATGCTTCAGAAATGTGGAAAATGGTCCGTTTTCAAATGTTTTATTTTTGAACGTCAGTTCACATTTGTAGGTGGATCATCAGTGTTAGAGCTGAAATTAGCATGTTTAAAGTGATTTTCATGCTTCCAGGGGCTCGGGAAGTTAATTAAATACCATTTGGAGGCATTTAATGTTCGAGCAAAAACGGCTGATTTTCGACAAAAGAGATAACACCCCCCCCATTACGTCATGCTTCAGAAATGTGGAAAATGGTCCGTTTTCAAATGTTTTATTTTTGAACCTCAGTTCACATTTGTAGGTGGATCATCAGTGTTAGAGCTAAAATTAGCATGTTTAAAGTGATTTTCATGCTTCCAGGGGCTCGGGAAGTTAATTAAATACCATTTGGAGGCATTTAATGTTCGAGCAAAAACGGCTGATTTTCGACAAAAGAGATAACACCCCCCCATTACGTCATGCTTCAGAAATGTGGAAAATGGTCCGTTTTCGAAAATGTTTTATTTTTGAACGTCAGTTCACATTTGTAGGTGGATCATCAGTCTTAGAGCTAAAATGAGCATGTTTAAAGTGATTTTCATGCTTCCAGGGGCCCAAAACACAAGATTTATGGAATGGTTAAAAGTGCATGAAAATGGCCAATTTACTCACTCTGAGTTCTCAAAAAGGGTTTCTTCACCCCAGGAAGTTAATTAAATACCATTTGGAGGCATTTAATGTTCGAGCAAAAACGGCTGATTTTCGACAAAAGAGATAACACCCCCCCCATTACGTCATGCTTCAGAAATGTGGAAAATGGTCCGTTTTCAAATGTTTTATTTTTGAACGTCAGTTCACATTTGTAGGTGGATCATCAGTGTTAGAGCTAAAATTAGCATGTTTAAAGTGATTTTCATGCTTCCAGGGGCTCGGGAAGTTAATTAAATACCATTTGGAGGCATTTAATGTTCGAGCAAAAACGGCTGATTTTCGACAAAAGAGATAACACCCCCCCATTACGTCATGCTTCAGAAATGTGGAAAATGGTCCGTTTTCAAATGTTTTATTTTTGAACGTCAGTTCACATTTGTAGGTGCATCATCAGTGTTAGAGCTAAAATCAGCATGTTTAAAGTGATTTTCATGCTTCCAGGGGCTCGGGAAGTTAATTAAATACCATTTGGAGGCATTTAATGTTCGAGCAAAAACGGCTGATTTTCGACAAAAGAGATAACACCCCCCCATTACGTCATGCTTCAGAAATGTGGAAAATGGTCCGTTTTCAAATGTTTTATTTTTGAACGTCAGTTCACATTTGTAGGTGGATAATCTGTGTTAGAGCTAAAATTAGCATGTTTAAAGTGATTTTCATGCTTCCAGGGGCTCGGGAAGTTAATTAAATACCATTTGGAGGCATTTAATGTTCGAGCAAAAACGGCTGATTTTCGACAAAAGAGATAACACCCCCCCATTACGTCATGCTTCAGAAATGTGGAAAATGGTCCGTTTTCAAATGTTTTATTTTTGAACGTCAGTTCACATTTGTAGGTGGATCATCGGTGTTAGAGCTAAAATTAGCATGTTTAAAGTGATTTTCATGCTTCCAGGGGCTCGGGAAGTTAATTAAATACCATTTGGAGGCATTTAATGTTCGAGCAAAAACGGCTGATTTTCGACAAAAGAGATAACACCCCCCCATTACGTCATGCTTCAGAAATGTGGAAAATGGTCCGTTTTCAAATGTTTTATTTTTGAACGTCAGTTCACATTTGTAGGTGGATCATCAGTGTTAGAGCTAAAATTAGCATGTTTAAAGTGATTTTCATGTTTCCAGGGGCTCGGGAAGTTAATTAAATACCATTTGGAGGCATTTAATGTTCGAGCAAAAACGGCTGATTTTCGACAAAAGAGATAACACCCCCCCATTACGTCATGCTTCAGGAATGTGGAAAATGGTCCGTTTTCAAATGTTTTATTTTTGAACGTCAGTTCACATTTGTAGGTGGATCATCAGTGTTAGAGCTAAAATTAGCATGTTTAAAGTGATTTTCATGCTTCCAGGGGCTCGGGAAGTTAATTAAATACCATTTGGAGGCATTTAATGTTCGAGCAAAAACGGCTGATTTTCGACAAAAGAGATAACACCCCCCCATTACGTCATGCTTCAGAAATGTGGAAAATGGTCCGTTTTCAAATGTTTTATTTTTGAACGTCAGTTCACATTTGTAGGTGGATCATCAGTGTTAGAGCTAAAATTAGCATGTTTAAAGTGATTTGCATGCTTCCAGGAGCTCGGGAAGTGAAATAAATACCATTTGGAGGCATTTAATGTTCGAGCAAAAATGGCTGATTTTCGACAAAAGAGATAACACCCCCCATTACGTCATGCTTCAGAAATGTGGAAAATGGTCCGTTTTCAAATGTTTTATTTTTGAACATCAGTTCACATTTGTAGGTGGATCATCAGTGTTAGAGCTAAAATTAGCATGTTTAAAGTGATTTTCATGCTTCCAGGGGCTCGGGAAGTTAATTAAATACCATTTGGAGGCATTTAATGTTCGAGCAAAAACGGCTGATTTTCGACAAAAGAGATAACACCCCCCATTACGTCATGCTTCAGAAATGTGGAAAATGGTCCGTTTTCAAATGTTTTATTTTTGAACGTCAGTTCACATTTGTAGGTGGATCATCAGTGTTAGAGCTAAAATTAGCATGTTTAAAGTGATTTTCATGCTTCCAGGGGCTCGGGAAGTTAATTAAATACCATTTGGAGGCATTTAATGTTCGAGCAAAAACGGCTGATTTTCGACAAAAGAGATAACACCCCCCCATTACGTCATGCTTCAGAAATGTGGAAAATGGTCCGTTTTCAAATGTTTTATTTTTGAACGTCAGTTCACATTTGTAGGTGGAGCATCAGTGTTAGAGCTAAAATTAGCATGTTTAAAGTGATTTTCATGCTTCCAGGGGCTCGGGAAGGTAATTAAATACCATTTGGAGGCATTTAATGTTCGAGCAAAAACGGCTGATTTTCGACAAAAGAGATAACACCCCCCCATTACGTCATGCTTCAGAAATGTGGAAAATGGTCCGTTTTCAAATGTTTTATTTTTGAACGTCAGTTCACATTTGTAGGTGGATCATCAGTGTTAGAGCTAAAATTAGCATGTTTAAAGTGATTTTCATGCTTCCAGGGGCTCGGGAAGTTAATTAAATACCATTTGGAGGCATTTAATGTTCGAGCAAAAACGGCTGATTTTCGACAAAAGAGATAACACCCCCCCATTACGTCATGCTTCAAAAATGTGGAAAATGGTCCGTTTTCAAATGTTTTATTTTTGAACGTCAGTTCACATTTGTAGGTGGATCATCAGTGTTAGAGCTAAAATTAGCATGTTTAAAGTGATTTTCATGCTTCCAGGGGCCCAAAACACAAGATTTATGGAATGGTTAAAAGTGCATGAAAATGGCCAATTTACTCACTCTGAGTTCTCAAAAAGGGTTTCTTCACCCCGGGAAGTTAATTAAATACCATTTGGAGGCATTTAATGTTCGAGCAAAAACAGCAGATTTTCGACAAAAGAGATAACACCCCCCCCATTACGTCATGCTTCAGAAATGTGGAAAATGGTCCGTTTTCAAATGTTTTATTTTTGAACTTCAGTTCACATTTGTAGGTGGATCATCAGTGTTAGAGCTAAAATTAGCATGTTTAAAGTGATTTTCATGCTTCCAGGGGCTCGGGAAGTTAATTAAATACCATTTGGAGGCATTTAATGTTCGAGCAAAAACGGCTGATTTTCGACAAAAGAGATAAAACCCCCCCATTACGTCATGCTTCAGAAATGTGGAAAATGGTCCGTTTTCAAATGTTTTATTTTTGAACGTCAGTTCACATTTGTAGGTGGATCATCAGTGTTAGAGCTAAAATTAGCATGTTTAAAGTGATTTTCATGCTTCCAGGGGCCCAAAACACAAGATTTATGGAATGGTTAAAAGTGCATGAAAATGGCCAATTTACTCAATCTGAGTTCTCAAAAAGGGTTTCTTCACCCCGGGAAGTTAATTAAATACCATTTGGAGGCATTTAATGTTCCAGCAAAAACGGCTGATTTTCGACAAAAGAGATAACACCCCCCCATTACGTCATGCTTCAGAAATGTGGAAAATGGTCCTTTTTCAAATGTTTTATTTTTGAACGTCAGTTCACATTTGTAGGTGGATCATCAGTGTTAGAGCTAAAATTAGCATGTTTAAAGTGATTTTCATGCTTCCAGGGGCCCAAAACACAAGATTTATGGAATGGTTAAAAGTGCATGAAAATGGCCAATTTACTCACTCTGAGTTCTCAAAAAGGGTTTCTTCACCCCGGGAAGTTAATTAAATACCATTTGGAGGCATTTAATGTTCGAGCAAAAACGGCTGATTTTCGACAAAAGAGATAACACCCCCCCATGCTTCAGAAATGTGGAAAATGGTCCGTTTTCAAATGTTTTATTTTTGAACGTCAGTTCACATTTGTAGGTGGATCATCAGTGTTAGAGCTAAAATTAGCATGTTTAAAGTGATTTTCATGCTTCCAGGGGCTCGGGAAGTTAATTAAATACCATTTGGAGGCATTTAATGTTCGAGCAAAAACGGCTGATTTTCGACAAAAGAGATAACACCCCCCCATTATGTCATGCTTCAGAAATGTGGAAAATGGTCCGTTTTCAAATGTTTTATTTTTGAACGTCAGTTCACATTTGTAGGTGGATCATCAGTGTTAGAGCTAAAATTAGCATGTTTAAAGTGATTTTCATGCTTCCAAGGGCCCAAAACACAAGATTTATGGAATGGTTAAAAGTGCATGAAAATGGCCAATTTACTCAATCTGAGTTCTCAAAAAGGGTTTCTTCACCCCGGGAAGTTAATTAAATACCATTTAGAGGCATTTAATGTTCCAGCAAAAACGGCTGATTTTCGACAAAAGAGATAACACCCCCCATTACGTCATGCTTCAGAAATGTGGAAAATGGTCCGTTTTCAAATGTTTTATTTTTGAACGTCAGTTCACATTTGTAGGTGGATCATCTGTGTTAGAGCTAAAATTAGCATGTTTAAAGTGATTTTCATGCTTCCAGGGGCTCGGGAAGTTAATTAAATACCATTTGGAGGCATTTAATGTTCGAGCAAAAACGGCTGATTTTCGACAAAAGAGATAACACCCCCCCATTACGTCATGCTTCAGAAATGTGGAAAATGGTCCGTTTTCAAATGTTTTATTTTTGAACGTCAGTTCACATTTGTAGGTGGATCATCAGTGTTAGAGCTAAAATTAGCATGTTTAAAGTGATTTTCATGCTTCCAGGGGCTCGGGAAGTTAATTAAATACCATTTGGAGGCATTTAATGTTCGAGCAAAAACGGCTGATTTTCGACAAAAGAGATAACACCCCCCCATTACGTCATGCTTCAGAAATGTGGAAAATGGTCTGTTTTCAAATGTTTTATTTTTGAAAGTCAGTTCACATTTGTAGGTGGATCATCAGTGTTAGAGCTAAAATTAGCATGTTTAAAGTGATTTTCATGCTTCCAGGGGCTCCGGAAGTTAATTAAATACCATTTGGAGGCATTTAATGTTCCAGCAAAAACGGCTGATTTTCGACAAAAGAGATAACACCCCCCCATTACGTCATGCTTCAGAAATGTGGAAAATGGTCCTTTTTCAAATGTTTTATTTTTGAACGTCAGTTCACATTTGTAGGTGGATCATCAGTGTTAGAGCTAAAATTAGCATGTTTAAAGTGATTTTCATGCTTCAAGGCGCCCAAAACACAAGATTTATGGAATGGTTAAAAGTGCATGAAAATGGCCAATTTACTCACTCTGAGTTCTCAAAAAAGGGTTTCTTCACCCCAGGAAGTTAATTAAATACCATTTGGAGGCATGTTCGAGCAAAAACGGCTGATTTTCGACAAAAGAGATAACACCCCCCCATTACGTCATGCTTCAGAAATGTGGAAAATGGTCCGTTTTCAAATGTATTATTTTTGAACGTCAGTTCACATTTGTAGGTGGATCATCAGTGTTAGAGCTAAAATTAGCATGTTTAAAGTGATTTTCATGCTTCCAGGGGCTCGGGAAGTTAATTAAATGCCATTTGGAGGCATTTAATGTTCGAGCAAAAACGGCTGATTTTCGACAAAAGAGATAACACCCCCCCATTACGTCATGCTTCAGAAATGTGGAAAATGGTCCGTTTTCAAATGTTTTATTTTTGAACGTCAGTTCACATTTGTAGGTGGATCATCAGTGTTAGAGCTAAAATTAGCATGTTTAAAGTGATTTTCATGCTTCCAGGGGCTCGGGAAGTTAATTAAATACCATTTGGAGGCATTTAATGTTCGAGCAAAAACGGCTGATTTTCGACAAAAGAGATAACACCCCCCCATGCTTCAGAAATGTGGAAAATGGTCCGTTTTCAAATGTTTTATTTTTGAACGTCAGTTCACATTTGTAGGTGGATCATCAGTGTTAGAGCTAAAATTAGCATGTTTAAAGTGATTTTCATGCTTCCAGGGGCTCGGGAAGTTAATTAAATACCATTTGGAGGCATTTAATGTTTGAGCAAAAACGGCTGATTTTCGACAAAAGAGATAACACCCCCCCATTACGTCATGCTTCAGAAATGTGGAAAATGGTCCGTTTTCAAATGTTTTATTTTTGAACGTCAGTTCACATTTGTAGGTGGATCATTAGTGTTAGAGCTAAAATTAGCATGTTTAAAGTGATTTTCTTGCTTCCAGGGGCCCAAAACACAAGATTTATGGAATGGTTAAAAGTGCATGAAAATGGCCAATTTACTCACTCTGAGTTCTCAAAAAGGGTTTCTTCACCCCGGGAAGTTAATTAAATACCATTTGGAGGCATTTAATGTTCCAGCAAAAACAGCTGATTTTCGACAAAAGAGATAACACCCCCCCATTACGTCATGCTTCAGAAATGTGGAAAATGGTCCGTTTTCAAATGTTTTATTTTTGAACGTCAGTTCACATTTGTAGGTGGATCATCAGTGTTAGAGCTAAAATTAGCATGTTTAAAGTGATTTTCATGCTTCCAGGGGCTCGGGAAGTTAATTAAATACCATTTGGAGGCATTTAATGTTCGAGCAAAAACGGCTGATTTTCGACAAAAGAGATAACACCCCCCCCATTACGTCATGCTTCAGAAATGTGGAAAATGGTCCGTTTTCAAATGTTTTATTTTTGAACGTCAGTTCACATTTGTAGGTGGATCATCAGTGTTAGAGCTAAAATTAGCATGTTTAAAGTGATTTTCATGCTTCCAGGGGCTCGGGAAGTTAATTAAATACCATTTGGAGGCATTTAATGTTCGAGCAAAAACGGCTGATTTTCGACAAAAGAGATAACACCCCCCCATTACGTCATGCTTCAGAAATGTGGAAAATGGTCCGTTTTCAAATGTTTTATTTTTGAACGTCAGTTCACATTTGTAGGTGCATCATCAGTGTTAGAGCTAAAATTAGCATGTTTAAAGTGATTTTCATGCTTCCAGGGGCTCGGGAAGTTAATTAAATACCATTTGGAGGCATTTAATGTTCGAGCAAAAACGGCTGATTTTCGACAAAAGAGATAACACCCCCCCATTACGTCATGCTTCAGAAATGTGGAAAATGGTCCGTTTTCAAATGTTTTATTTTTGAACGTCAGTTCACATTTGTAGGTGGATAATCTGTGTTAGAGCTAAAATTAGCATGTTTAAAGTGATTTTCATGCTTCCAGGGGCTCGGGAAGTTAATTAAATACCATTTGGAGGCATTTAATGTTCGAGCAAAAACGGCTGATTTTCGACAAAAGAGATAACACCCCCCCATTACGTCATGCTTCAGAAATGTGGAAAATGGTCCGTTTTCAAATGTTTTATTTTTGAACGTCAGTTCACATTTGTAGGTGGATCATCGGTGTTAGAGCTAAAATTAGCATGTTTAAAGTGATTTTCATGCTTCCAGGGGCTCGGGAAGTTAATTAAATACCATTTGGAGGCATTTAATGTTCGAGCAAAAACGGCTGATTTTCGACAAAAGAGATAACACCCCCCCATTACGTCATGCTTCAGAAATGTAGAAAATGGTCCGTTTTCAAATGTTTTATTTTTGAACGTCAGTTCACATTTGTAGGTGGATCATCAGTGTTAGAGCTAAAATTAGCATGTTTAAAGTGATTTTCATGTTTCCAGGGGCTCGGGAAGTTAATTAAATACCATTTGGAGGCATTTAATGTTCGAGCAAAAACAGCTGATTTTCGACAAAAGAGATAACACCCCCCCATTACGTCATGCTTCAGGAATGTGGAAAATGGTCCGTTTTCAAATGTTTTATTTTTGAACGTCAGTTCACATTTGTAGGTGGATCATCAGTGTTAGAGCTAAAATTAGCATGTTTAAAGTGATTTTCATGCTTCCAGGGGCTCGGGAAGTTAATTAAATACCATTTGGAGGCATTTAATGTTCGAGCAAAAACGGCTGATTTTCGACAAAAGAGATAACACCCCCCCATTACGTCATGCTTCAGAAATGTGGAAAATGGTCCGTTTTCAAATGTTTTATTTTTGAACGTCAGTTCACATTTGTAGGTGGATCATCAGTGTTAGAGCTAAAATTAGCATGTTTAAAGTGATTTGCATGCTTCCAGGAGCTCGGGAAGTGAAATAAATACCATTTGGAGGCATTTAATGTTCGAGCAAAAATGGCTGATTTTCGACAAAAGAGATAACACCCCCCATTACGTCATGCTTCAGAAATGTGGAAAATGGTCCGTTTTCAAATGTTTTATTTTTGAACATCAGTTCACATTTGTAGGTGGATCATCAGTGTTAGAGCTAAAATTAGCATGTTTAAAGTGATTTTCATGCTTCCAGGGGCTCGGGAAGTTAATTAAATACCATTTGGAGGCATTTAATGTTCGAGCAAAAACGGCTGATTTTCGACAAAAGAGATAACACCCCCCCATTACGTCATGCTTCAGAAATGTGGAAAATGGTCCGTTTTCAAATGTTTTATTTTTGAACGTCAGTTCACATTTGTAGGTGGATCATCAGTGTTAGAGCTAAAATTAGCATGTTTAAAGTGATTTTCATGCTTCCAGGGGCTCGGGAAGTTAATTAAATACCATTTGGAGGCATTTAATGTTCGAGCAAAAACGGCTGATTTTCGACAAAAGAGATAACACCCCCCCATTACGTCATGCTTCAGAAATGTGGAAAATGGTCCGTTTTCAAAAATGTTTTATTTTTGAACGTCAGTTCACATTTGTAGGTGGATCATCAGTCTTAGAGCTAAAATGAGCATGTTTAAAGTGATTTTCATGCTTCCAGGGGCCCAAAACACAAGATTTATGGAATGGTTAAAAGTGCATGAAAATGGCCAATTTACTCACTCTGAGTTCTCAAAAAGGGTTTCTTCACCCCAGGAAGTTAATTAAATACCATTTGGAGGCATTTAATGTTCGAGCAAAAACGGCTGATTTTCGACAAAAGAGATAACACCCCCCCATTACGTCATGCTTCAGAAATGTGGAAAATGGTCCGTTTTCAAATGTTTTATTTTTGAACGTCAGTTCACATTTGTAGGTGGATCATCAGTGTTAGAGCTAAAATTAGCATGTTTAAAGTGATTTTCATGCTTCCAGGGGCTCGGGAAGTTAATTAAATACCATTTGGAGGCATTTAATGTTCGAGCAAAAACGGCTGATTTTCGACAAAAGAGATAACACCCCCCCATTACGTCATGCTTCAGAAATGTGGAAAATGGTCCGTTTTCAAATGTTTTATTTTTGAACGTCAGTTCACATTTGTAGGTGGATAATCTGTGTTAGAGCTAAAATTAGCATGTTTAAAGTGATTTTCATGCTTCCAGGGGCTCGGGAAGTTAATTAAATACCATTTGGAGGAATTTAATGTTCGAGCAAAAACGGCTGATTTTCGACAAAAGAGATAACACCCCCCCATTACGTCATGCTTCAGAAATGTGGAAAATGGTCCGTTTTCAAATGTTTTATTTTTGAACGTCAGTTCACATTTGTAGGTGGATCATCGGTGTTAGAGCTAAAATTAGCATGTTTAAAGTGATTTTCATGCTTCCAGGGGCTCGGGAAGTTAATTAAATACCATTTGGAGGCATTTAATGTTCGAGCAAAAACGGCTGATTTTCGACAAAAGAGATAACACCCCCCCATTACGTCATGCTTCAGAAATGTAGAAAATGGTCCGTTTTCAAATGTTTTATTTTTGAACGTCAGTTCACATTTGTAGGTGGATCATCAGTGTTAGAGCTAAAATTAGCATGTTTAAAGTGATTTTCATGTTTCCAGGGGCTCGGGAAGTTAATTAAATACCATTTGGAGGCATTTAATGTTCGAGCAAAAACGGCTGATTTTCGACAAAAGAGATAACACCCCCCCATTACGTCATGCTTCAGGAATGTGGAAAATGGTCCGTTTTCAAATGTTTTATTTTTGAACGTCAGTTCACATTTGTAGGTGGATCATCAGTGTTAGAGCTAAAATTAGCATGTTTAAAGTGATTTTCATGCTTCCAGGGGCTCGGGAAGTTAATTAAATACCATTTGGAGGCATTTAATGTTCGAGCAAAAACGGCTGATTTTCGACAAAAGAGATAACACCCCCCCATTACGTCATGCTTCAGAAATGTGGAAAATGGTCCGTTTTCAAATGTTTTATTTTTGAACGTCAGTTCACATTTGTAGGTGGATCATCAGTGTTAGAGCTAAAATTAGCATGTTTAAAGTGATTTGCATGCTTCCAGGAGCTCGGGAAGTGAAATAAATACCATTTGGAGGCATTTAATGTTCGAGCAAAAATGGCTGATTTTCGACAAAAGAGATAACACCCCCCATTACGTCATGCTTCAGAAATGTGGAAAATGGTCCGTTTTCAAATGTTTTATTTTTGAACATCAGTTCACATTTGTAGGTGGATCATCAGTGTTAGAGCTAAAATTAGCATGTTTAAAGTGATTTTCATGCTTCCAGGGGCTCGGGAAGTTAATTAAATACCATTTGGAGGCATTTAATGTTCGAGCAAAAACGGCTGATTTTCGACAAAAGAGATAACACCCCCCATTACGTCATGCTTCAGAAATGTGGAAAATGGTCCGTTTTAAAATGTTTTATTTTTGAACGTCAGTTCACATTTGTAGGTGGATCATCAGTGTTAGAGCTAAAATTAGCATGTTTAAAGTGATTTTCATGCTTCCAGGGGCCCAAAACACAAGATTTATGGAATGGTTAAAAGTGCATGAAAATGGCCAATTTACTCACTCTGAGTTCTCAAAAAGGGTTTCTTCACCCCGGGAAGTTAATTAAATACCATTTGGAGGCATTTAATGTTCGAGCAAAAACGGCTGATTTTCGACAAAAGAGATAACACCCCCCCATTACGTCATGCTTCAGAAATGTGGAAAATGGTCCGTTTTCAAATGTTTTATTTTTGAACGTCAGTTCACATTTGTAGGTGGATCATCAGTGTTAGAGCTAAAATTAGCATGTTTAAAGTGATTTTCATGCTTCCAGGGGCCCAAAACACAAGATTTATGGAATGGTTAAAAGTGCATGAAAATGGCCAATTTACTCACTCTGAGTTCTCAAAAAGGGTTTCTTCACCCCGGGAAGTTAATTAAATACCATTTGGAGGCATTTAATGTTCGAGCAAAAACGGCTGATTTTCGACAAAAGAGATAACACCCCCCCATTACGTCATGCTTCAGAAATGTGGAAAATGGTTCGTTTTCAAATGTTTTATTTTTGAACGTCAGTTCACATTTGTAGGTGGATCATCAGTGTTAGAGCTAAAATTAGCATGTTTAAAGTGATTTTCATGCTTCCAGGGGCTCGGGAAGTTAATTAAATACCATTTGGAGGCATTTAATGTTCGAGCAAAAACGGCTGATTTTCGACAAAAGAGATAACACCCCCCCATTACGTCATGCTTCAGAAATGTGGAAAATGGTCCGTTTTCAAATGTTTTATTTTTGAACGTCAGTTCACATTTGTAGGTGGATCATCGGTGTTAGAGCTAAAATTAGCATGTTTAAAGTGATTTTCATGCTTCCAGGGGCTCGGGAAGTTAATTAAATACCATTTGGAGGCATTTAATGTTCGAGCAAAAACGGCTGATTTTCGACAAAAGAGATAACACCCCCCCATTACGTCATGCTTCAGAAATGTGGAAAATGGTCCGTTTTCAAATGTTTTATTTTTGAACGTCAGTTCACATTTGTAGGTGGATAATCTGTGTTAGAGCTAAAATTAGCATGTTTAAAGTGATTTTCATGCTTCCAGGGGCTCGGGAAGTTAATTAAATACCATTTGGAGGAATTTAATGTTCGAGCAAAAACGGCTGATTTTCGACAAAAGAGATAACACCCCCCCATTACGTCATGCTTCAGAAATGTGGAAAATGGTCCGTTTTCAAATGTTTTATTTTTGAACGTCAGTTCACATTTGTAGGTGGATCATCGGTGTTAGAGCTAAAATTAGCATGTTTAAAGTGATTTTCATGCTTCCAGGGGCTCGGGAAGTTAATTAAATACCATTTGGAGGCATTTAATGTTCGAGCAAAAACGGCTGATTTTCGACAAAAGAGATAACACCCCCCCATTACGTCATGCTTCAGAAATGTAGAAAATGGTCCGTTTTCAAATGTTTTATTTTTGAACGTCAGTTCACATTTGTAGGTGGATCATCAGTGTTAGAGCTAAAATTAGCATGTTTAAAGTGATTTTCATGTTTCCAGGGGCTCGGGAAGTTAATTAAATACCATTTGGAGGCATTTAATGTTCGAGCAAAAACGGCTGATTTTCGACAAAAGAGATAACACCCCCCCATTACGTCATGCTTCAGGAATGTGGAAAATGGTCCGTTTTCAAATGTTTTATTTTTGAACGTCAGTTCACATTTGTAGGTGGATCATCAGTGTTAGAGCTAAAATTAGCATGTTTAAAGTGATTTTCATGCTTCCAGGGGCTCGGGAAGTTAATTAAATACCATTTGGAGGCATTTAATGTTCGAGCAAAAACGGCTGATTTTCGACAAAAGAGATAACACCCCCCCATTACGTCATGCTTCAGAAATGTGGAAAATGGTCCGTTTTCAAATGTTTTATTTTTGAACGTCAGTTCACATTTGTAGGTGGATCATCAGTGTTAGAGCTAAAATTAGCATGTTTAAAGTGATTTGCATGCTTCCAGGAGCTCGGGAAGTGAAATAAATACCATTTGGAGGCATTTAATGTTCGAGCAAAAATGGCTGATTTTCGACAAAAGAGATAACACCCCCCATTACGTCATGCTTCAGAAATGTGGAAAATGGTCCGTTTTCAAATGTTTTATTTTTGAACATCAGTTCACATTTGTAGGTGGATCATCAGTGTTAGAGCTAAAATTAGCATGTTTAAAGTGATTTTCATGCTTCCAGGGGCTCGGGAAGTTAATTAAATACCATTTGGAGGCATTTAATGTTCGAGCAAAAACGGCTGATTTTCGACAAAAGAGATAACACCCCCCATTACGTCATGCTTCAGAAATGTGGAAAATGGTCCGTTTTAAAATGTTTTATTTTTGAACGTCAGTTCACATTTGTAGGTGGATCATCAGTGTTAGAGCTAAAATTAGCATGTTTAAAGTGATTTTCATGCTTCCAGGGGCCCAAAACACAAGATTTATGGAATGGTTAAAAGTGCATGAAAATGGCCAATTTACTCACTCTGAGTTCTCAAAAAGGGTTTCTTCACCCCGGGAAGTTAATTAAATACCATTTGGAGGCATTTAATGTTCGAGCAAAAACGGCTGATTTTCGACAAAAGAGATAACACCCCCCCATTACGTCATGCTTCAGAAATGTGGAAAATGGTCCGTTTTCAAATGTTTTATTTTTGAACGTCAGTTCACATTTGTAGGTGGATCATCAGTGTTAGAGCTAAAATTAGCATGTTTAAAGTGATTTTCATGCTTCCAGGGGCCCAAAACACAAGATTTATGGAATGGTTAAAAGTGCATGAAAATGGCCAATTTACTCACTCTGAGTTCTCAAAAAGGGTTTCTTCACCCCGGGAAGTTAATTAAATACCATTTGGAGGCATTTAATGTTCGAGCAAAAACGGCTGATTTTCGACAAAAGAGATAACACCCCCCCATTACGTCATGCTTCAGAAATGTGGAAAATGGTTCGTTTTCAAATGTTTTATTTTTGAACGTCAGTTCACATTTGTAGGTGGATCATCAGTGTTAGAGCTAAAATTAGCATGTTTAAAGTGATTTTCATGCTTCCAGGGGCTCGGGAAGTTAATTAAATACCATTTGGAGGCATTTAATGTTCGAGCAAAAACGGCTGATTTTCGACAAAAGAGATAACACCCCCCCATTACGTCATGCTTCAGAAATGTGGAAAATGGTCCGTTTTCAAATGTTTTATTTTTGAACGTCAGTTCACATTTGTAGGTGGATCATCGGTGTTAGAGCTAAAATTAGCATGTTTAAAGTGATTTTCATGCTTCCAGGGGCTCGGGAAGTTAATTAAATACCATTTGGAGGCATTTAATGTTCGAGCAAAAACGGCTGATTTTCGACAAAAGAGATAACACCCCCCCATTACGTCATGCTTCAGAAATGTGGAAAATGGTCCGTTTTCAAATGTTTTATTTTTGAACGTCAGTTCACATTTGTAGGTGGATCATCAGTGTTAGAGCTAAAATTAGCATGTTTAAAGTGATTTTCATGTTTCCAGGGGCTCGGGAAGTTAATTAAATACCATTTGGAGGCATTTAATGTTCGAGCAAAAACGGCTGATTTTCGACAAAAGAGATAACACCCCCCCATTACGTCATGCTTCAGGAATGTGGAAAATGGTCCGTTTTCAAATGTTTTATTTTTGAACGTCAGTTCACATTTGTAGGTGGATCATCAGTGTTAGAGCTAAAATTAGCATGTTTAAAGTGATTTTCATGCTTCCAGGGGCTCGGGAAGTTAATTAAATACCATTTGGAGGCATTTAATGTTCGAGCAAAAACGGCTGATTTTCGACAAAAGAGATAACACCCCCCCATTACGTCATGCTTCAGAAATGTGGAAAATGGTCCGTTTTCAAATGTTTTATTTTTGAACGTCAGTTCACATTTGTAGGTGGATCATCAGTGTTAGAGCTAAAATTAGCATGTTTAAAGTGATTTGCATGCTTCCAGGAGCTCGGGAAGTGAAATAAATACCATTTGGAGGCATTTAATGTTCGAGCAAAAATGGCTGATTTTCGACAAAAGAGATAACACCCCCCCATTACGTCATGCTTCAGAAATGTGGAAAATGGTCCGTTTTCAAATGTTTTATTTTTGAACGTCAGTTCACATTTGTAGGTGGATCATCAGTGTTAGAGCTAAAATTAGCATGTTTAAAGTGATTTTCATGCTTCCAGGGGCTCGGGAAGATAATTAAATACCATTTGGAGGCATTTAATGTTCGAGCAAAAACGGCTGATTTTCGACAAAAGAGATAACACCCCCCCATTACGTCATGCTTCAGAAATGTGGAAAATGGTCCGTTTTCAAATGTTTTATTTTTGAACGTCAGTTCACATTTGTAGGTGGATCATCAGTGTTAGAGCTAATATTAGCATGTTTAAAGTGATTTTCATGCTTCCAGGGGCCCAAAACACAAGATTTATGGAATGGTTAAAAGTGCATGAAAATGGCCAATTTACTCACTCTGAGTTCTCAAAAAGGGTTTCTTCACCCCGGGAAGTTAATTAAATACCATTTGGAGGCATTTAATGTTCGAGCAAAAACGGCTGATTTTCGACAAAAGAGATAACACCCCCCCATTACGTCATGCTTCAGAAATGTGGAAAATGGTCCGTTTTCAAATGTTTTATTTTTGAACGTCAGTTCACATTTGTAGGTGGATCATCAGTGTTAGAGCTAAAATTAGCATGTTTAAAGTGATTTTCATGCTTCCAGGGGCCCAAAACACAAGATTTATGGAATGGTTAAAAGTGCATGAAAATGGCCAATTTACTCACTCTGAGTTCTCAAAAAGGGTTTCTTCACCCCGGGAAGTTAATTAAATACCATTTGGAGGCATTTAATGTTCGAGCAAAAACGGCTGATTTTCGACAAAAGAGATAACACCCCCCCATTACGTCATGCTTCAGAAATGTGGAAAATGGTCCGTTTTCAAATGTTTTATTTTTGAACGTCAGTTCACATTTGTAGGTGGATCATCAGTGTTAGAGCTAAAATTAGCATGTTTAAAGTGATTTTCATGCTTCCAGGGGCCCAAAACACAAGATTTATGGAATGGTTAAAAGTGCATGAAAATGGCCAATTTACTCACTCTGAGTTCTCAAAAAGGGTTTCTTCACCCCGGGAAGTTAATTAAATACCATTTGGAGGCATTTAATGTTCGAGCAAAAACGGCTGATTTTCGACAAAAGAGATAACACCCCCCCATTACGTCATGCTTCAGAAATGTGGAAAATGGTTCGTTTTCAAATGTTTTATTTTTGAACGTCAGTTCACATTTGTAGGTGGATCATCAGTGTTAGAGCTAAAATTAGCATGTTTAAAGTGATTTTCATGCTTCCAGGGGCTCGGGAAGTTAATTAAATACCATTTGGAGGCATTTAATGTTCGAGCAAAAACGGCTGATTTTCGACAAAAGAGATAACACCCCCCCATTACGTCATGCTTCAGAAATGTGGAAAATGGTCCGTTTTCAAATGTTTTATTTTTGAACGTCAGTTCACTTTTGTAGGTGGATCATCGGTGTTAGAGCTAAAATTAGCATGTTTAAAGTGATTTTCATGCTTCCAGGGGCTCGGGAAGTTAATTAAATACCATTTGGAGGCATTTAATGTTCGAGCAAAAACGGCTGATTTTCGACAAAAGAGATAACACCCCCTCATTACGTCATGCTTCAGAAATGTGGAAAATGGTCCGTTTTCAAATGTTTTATTTTTGAACGTCAGTTCACATTTGTAGGTGGATCATCAGTGTTAGAGCTAAAATTAGCATGTTTAAAGTGATTTTCATGTTTCCAGGGGCTCGGGAAGTTAATTAAATACCATTTGGAGGCATTTAATGTTCGAGCAAAAACGGCTGATTTTCGACAAAAGAGGTAACACCCCCCCATTACGTCATGCTTCAGGAATGTGGAAAATGGTCCGTTTTCAAATGTTTTATTTTTGAACGTCAGTTCACATTTGTAGGTGGATCATCAGTGTTAGAGCTAAAATTAGCATGTTTAAAGTGATTTTCATGCTTCCAGGGGCTCGGGAAGTTAATTAAATACCATTTGGAGGCATTTAATGTTCGAGTAAAAACAGCTGATTTTCGACAAAAGAGATAACACCCCCCCATTACGTCATGCTTCAGAAATGTGGAAAATGGTCCGTTTTCAAATGTTTTATTTTTGAACGTCAGTTCACATTTGTAGGTGGATCATCAGTGTTAGAGCTAAAATTAGCATGTTTAAAGTGATTTGCATGCTTCCAGGAGCTCGGGAAGTGAAATAAATACCATTTGGAGGCATTTAATGTTCGAGCAAAAATGGCAGATTTTCGACAAAAGAGATAACACCCCCCATTACGTCATGCTTCAGAAATGTGGAAAATGGTCCGTTTTCAAATGTTTTATTTTTGAACATCAGTTCACATTTGTAGGTGGATCATCAGTGTTAGAGCTAAAATTAGCATGTTTAAAGTGATTTTCATGCTTCCAGGGGCTCGGGAAGTTAATTAAATACCATTTGGAGGCATTTAATGTTCGAGCAAAAACGGCTGATTTTCGACAAAAGAGATAACACCCCCCATTACGTCATGCTTCAGAAATGTGGAAAATGGTCCGTTTTCAAATGTTTTATTTTTGAACGTCAGTTCACATTTGTAGGTGGATCATCAGTGTTAGAGCTAAAATTAGCATGTTTAAAGTGATTTTCATGCTTCCAGGGGCTCGGGAAGTTAATTAAATACCATTTGGAGGCATTTAATGTTCCAGCAAAAACGGCTGATTTTCGACAAAAGAGATAACACCCCCCCATTACGTCATGCTTCAGAAATGTGGAAAATGGTCCGTTTTCAAATGTTTTATTTTTGAACGTCAGTTCACATTTGTAGGTGGATCATCAGTGTTAGAGCTAAAATTAGCATGTTTAAAGTGATTTTCATGCTTCCAGGGGCTCGGGAAGGTAATTAAATACCATTTGGAGGCATTTAATGTTCGAGCAAAAACGGCTGATTTTCGACAAAAGAGATAACACCCCCCCATTACGTCATGCTTCAGAAATGTGGAAAATGGTCCGTTTTCAAATGTTTTATTTTTGAACGTCAGTTCACATTTGTAGGTGGATCATCAGTGTTAGAGCTAAAATTAGCATGTTTAAAGTGATTTTCATGCTTCCAGGGGCTCGGGAAGTTAATTAAATACCATTTGGAGGCATTTAATGTTCCAGCAAAAACGGCTGATTTTCGACAAAAGAGATAACACCCCCCCATTACGTCATGCTTCAGAAATGTGGAAAATGGTCCTTTTTCAAATGTTTTATTTTTGAACGTCAGTTCACATTTGTAGGTGGATCATCAGTGTTAGAGCTAAAATTAGCATGTTTAAAGTGATTTTCATGCTTCAAGGCGCCCAAAACACAAGATTTATGGAATGGTTAAAAGTGCATGAAAATGGCCAATTTACTCACTCTGAGTTCTCAAAAAAGGGTTTCTTCACCCCAGGAAGTTAATTAAATACCATTTGAAGGCATGTTCGAGCAAAAACGGCTGATTTTCGACAAAAGAGATAACACCCCCCCATTACGTCATGCTTCAGAAATGTGGAAAATGGTCCGTTTTCAAATGTATTATTTTTGAACGTCAGTTCACATTTGTAGGTGGATCATCAGTGTTAGAGCTAAAATTAGCATGTTTAAAGTGATTTTCATGCTTCCAGGGGCTCGGGAAGTTAATTAAATACCATTTGGAGGCATTTAATGTTCGAGCAAAAACGGCTGATTTTCGACAAAAGAGATAACACCCCCCCATTACGTCATGCTTCAGAAATGTGGAAAATGGTCCGTTTTCAAATGTTTTATTTTTGAACGTCAGTTCACATTTGTAGGTGGATCATCAGTGTTAGAGCTAAAATTAGCATGTTTAAAGTGATTTTCATGCTTCCAGGGGCTCGGGAAGTTAATTAAATACCATTTGGAGGCATTTAATGTTCGAGCAAAAACGGCTGATTTTCGACAAAAGAGATAACACCCCCCCATGCTTCAGAAATGTGGAAAATGGTCCGTTTTCAAATGTTTTATTTTTGAACGTCAGTTCACATTTGTAGGTGGATCATCAGTGTTAGAGCTAAAATTAGCATGTTTAAAGTGATTTTCATGCTTCCAGGGGCTCGGGAAGTTAATTAAATACCATTTGGAGGCATTTAATGTTTGAGCAAAAACGGCTGATTTTCGACAAAAGAGATAACACCCCCCCATTACGTCATGCTTCAGAAATGTGGAAAATGGTCCGTTTTCAAATGTTTTATTTTTGAACGTCAGTTCACATTTGTAGGTGGATCATTAGTGTTAGAGCTAAAATTAGCATGTTTAAAGTGATTTTCATGCTTCCAGGGGCCCAAAACACAAGATTTATGGAATGGTTAAAAGTGCATGAAAATGGCCAATTTACTCACTCTGAGTTCTCAAAAAGGGTTTCTTCACCCCGGGAAGTTAATTAAATACCATTTGGAGGCATTTAATGTTCCAGCAAAAACAGCTGATTTTCGACAAAAGAGATAACACCCCCCCATTACGTCATGCTTCAGAAATGTGGAAAATGGTCCGTTTTCAAATGTTTTATTTTTGAACGTCAGTTCACATTTGTAGGTGGATCATCAGTGTTAGAGCTAAAATTAGCATGTTTAAAGTGATTTTCATGCTTCCAGGGGCTCGGGAAGTTAATTAAATACCATTTGGAGGCATTTAATGTTCGAGCAAAAACGGCTGATTTTCGACAAAAGAGATAACACCCCCCCATTACGTCATGCTTCAGAAATGTGGAAAATGGTCCGTTTTCAAAAATGTTTTATTTTTGAACGTCAGTTCACATTTGTAGGTGGATCATCAGTCTTAGAGCTAAAATGAGCATGTTTAAAGTGATTTTCATGCTTCCAGGGGCCCAAAACACAAGATTTATGGAATGGTTAAAAGTGCATGAAAATGGCCAATTTACTCACTCTGAGTTCTCAAAAAGGGTTTCTTCACCCCAGGAAGTTAATTAAATACCATTTGGAGGCATTTAATGTTCGAGCAAAAACGGCTGATTTTCGACAAAAGAGATAACACCCCCCCATTACGTCATGCTTCAGAAATGTGGAAAATGGTCCGTTTTCAAATGTTTTATTTTTGAACGTCAGTTCACATTTGTAGGTGGATCATCAGTGTTAGAGCTAAAATTAGCATGTTTAAAGTGATTTTCATGCTTCCAGGGGCCCAAAACACAAGATTTATGGAATGGTTAAAAGTGCATGAAAATGGCCAATTTACTCACTCTGAGTTCTCAAAAAGGGTTTCTTCACCCCGGGAAGTTAATTAAATACCATTTGGAGGCATTTAATGTTCGAGCAAAAACGGCTGATTTTCGACAAAAGAGATAACACCCCCCCATGCTTCAGAAATGTGGAAAATGGTCCGTTTTCAAATGTTTTATTTTTGAACGTCAGTTCACATTTGTAGGTGGATCATCAGTGTTAGAGCTAAAATTAGCATGTTTAAAGTGATTTTCATGCTTCCAGGGGCTCGGGAAGTTAATTAAATACCATTTGGAGGCATTTAATGTTCGAGCAAAAACGGCTGATTTTCGACAAAAGAGATAACACCCCCCCATTATGTCATGCTTCAGAAATGTGGAAAATGGTCCGTTTTCAAATGTTTTATTTTTGAACGTCAGTTCACATTTGTAGGTGGATCATCAGTGTTAGAGCTAAAATTAGCATGTTTAAAGTGATTTTCATGCTTCCAAGGGCCCAAAACACAAGATTTATGGAATGGTTAAAAGTGCATGAAAATGGCCAATTTACTCAATCTGAGTTCTCAAAAAGGGTTTCTTCACCCCGGGAAGTTAATTAAATACCATTTAGAGGCATTTAATGTTCCAGCAAAAACGGCTGATTTTCGACAAAAGAGATAACACCCCCCATTACGTCATGCTTCAGAAATGTGGAAAATGGTCCGTTTTCAAATGTTTTATTTTTGAACGTCAGTTCACATTTGTAGGTGGATCATCTGTGTTAGAGCTAAAATTAGCATGTTTAAAGTGATTTTCATGCTTCCAGGGGCTCGGGAAGTTAATTAAATACCATTTGGAGGCATTTAATGTTCGAGCAAAAACGGCTGATTTTCGACAAAAGAGATAACACCCCCCCATTACGTCATGCTTCAGAAATGTGGAAAATGGTCCGTTTTCAAATGTTTTATTTTTGAACGTCAGTTCACATTTGTAGGTGGATCATCAGTGTTAGAGCTAAAATTAGCATGTTTAAAGTGATTTTCATGCTTCCAGGGGCTCGGGAAGTTAATTAAATACCATTTGGAGGCATTTAATGTTCCAGCAAAAACGGCTGATTTTCGACAAAAGAGATAACACCCCCCCATTACGTCATGCTTCAGAAATGTGGAAAATGGTCCTTTTTCAAATGTTTTATTTTTGAACGTCAGTTCACATTTGTAGGTGGATCATCAGTGTTAGAGCTAAAATTAGCATGTTTAAAGTGATTTTCATGCTTCAAGGCGCCCAAAACACAAGATTTATGGAATGGTTAAAAGTGCATGAAAATGGCCAATTTACTCACTCTGAGTTCTCAAAAAAGGGTTTCTTCACCCCAGGAAGTTAATTAAATACCATTTGGAGGCATGTTCGAGCAAAAACGGCTGATTTTCGACAAAAGAGATAACACCCCCCCATTACGTCATGCTTCAGAAATGTGGAAAATGGTCCGTTTTCAAATGTATTATTTTTGAACGTCAGTTCACATTTGTAGGTGGATCATCAGTGTTAGAGCTAAAATTAGCATGTTTAAAGTGATTTTCATGCTTCCAGGGGCTCGGGAAGTTAATTAAATACCATTTGGAGGCATTTAATGTTCGAGCAAAAACGGCTGATTTTCGACAAAAGAGATAACACCCCCCCATTACGTCATGCTTCAGAAATGTGGAAAATGGTCCGTTTTCAAATGTTTTATTTTTGAACGTCAGTTCACATTTGTAGGTGGATCATCAGTGTTAGAGCTAAAATTAGCATGTTTAAAGTGATTTTCATGCTTCCAGGGGCTCGGGAAGTTAATTAAATACCATTTGGAGGCATTTAATGTTCGAGCAAAAACGGCTGATTTTCGACAAAAGAGATAACACCCCCCCATGCTTCAGAAATGTGGAAAATGGTCCGTTTTCAAATGTTTTATTTTTGAACGTCAGTTCACATTTGTAGGTGGATCATCAGTGTTAGAGCTAAAATTAGCATGTTTAAAGTGATTTTCATGCTTCCAGGGGCTCGGGAAGTTAATTAAATACCATTTGGAGGCATTTAATGTTTGAGCAAAAACGGCTGATTTTCGACAAAAGAGATAACACCCCCCAATTACGTCATGCTTCAGAAATGTGGAAAATGGTCCGTTTTCAAATGTTTTATTTTTGAACGTCAGTTCACATTTGTAGGTGGATCATTAGTGTTAGAGCTAAAATTAGCATGTTTAAAGTGATTTTCATGCTTCCAGGGGCCCAAAACACAAGATTTATGGAATGGTTAAAAGTGCATGAAAATGGCCAATTTACTCACTCTGAGTTCTCAAAAAGGGTTTCTTCACCCCGGGAAGTTAATTAAATACCATTTGGAGGCATTTAATGTTCCAGCAAAAACAGCTGATTTTCGACAAAAGAGATAACACCCCCCCATTACGTCATGCTTCAGAAATGTGGAAAATGGTCCGTTTTCAAATGTTTTATTTTTGAACGTCAGTTCACATTTGTAGGTGGATCATCAGTGTTAGAGCTAAAATTAGCATGTTTAAAGTGATTTTCATGCTTCCAGGGGCTCGGGAAGTTAATTAAATACCATTTGGAGGCATTTAATGTTCGAGCGAAAACGGCTGATTTTCGACAAAAGAGATAACACCCCCCCATTACGTCATGCTTCAGAAATGTGGAAAATGGTCCGTTTTCAAAAATGTTTTATTTTTGAACGTCAGTTCACATTTGTAGGTGGATCATCAGTCTTAGAGCTAAAATGAGCATGTTTAAAGTGATTTTCATGCTTCCAGGGGCCCAAAACACAAGATTTATGGAATGGTTAAAAGTGCATGAAAATGGCCAATTTACTCACTCTGAGTTCTCAAAAAGGGTTTCTTCACCCCAGGAAGTTAATTAAATACCATTTGGAGGCATTTAATGTTCGAGCAAAAACGGCTGATTTTCGACAAAAGAGATAACACCCCCCCATTACGTCATGCTTCAGAAATGTGGAAAATGGTCCGTTTTCAAATGTTTTATTTTTGAACGTCAGTTCACATCTGTAGGTGGATCATCAGTGTTAGAGCTAAAATTAGCATGTTTAAAGTGATTTTCATGCTTCCAGGGGCTCGGGAAGTTAATTAAATACCATTTGGAGGCATTTAATGTTCGAGCAAAAACGGCTGATTTTCGACAAAAGAGATAACACCCCCCCATTACGTCATGCTTCAGAAATGTGGAAAATGGTCCGTTTTCAAATGTTTTATTTTTGAACGTCAGTTCACATTTGTAGGTGCATCATCAGTGTTAGAGCTAAAATTAGCATGTTTAAAGTGATTTTCATGCTTCCAGGGGCTCGGGAAGTTAATTAAATACCATTTGGAGGCATTTAATGTTCGAGCAAAAACGGCTGATTTTCGACAAAAGAGATAACACCCCCCCATTACGTCATGCTTCAGAAATGTGGAAAATGGTCCGTTTTCAAATGTTTTATTTTTGAACGTCAGTTCACATTTGTAGGTGGATAATCTGTGTTAGAGCTAAAATTAGCATGTTTAAAGTGATTTTCATGCTTCCAGGGGCTCGGGAAGTTAATTAAATACCATTTGGAGGCATTTAATGTTCGAGCAAAAACGGCTGATTTTCGACAAAAGAGATAACACCCCCCCATTACGTCATGCTTCAGAAATGTGGAAAATGGTCCGTTTTCAAATGTTTTATTTTTGAACGTCAGTTCACATTTGTAGGTGGATCATCGGTGTTAGAGCTAAAATTAGCATGTTTAAAGTGATTTTCATGCTTCCAGGGGCTCGGGAAGTTAATTAAATACCATTTGGAGGCATTTAATGTTCGAGCAAAAACTGCTGATTTTCGACAAAAGAGATAACACCCCCCCATTACTTCATGCTTCAGAAATGTAGAAAATGGTCCGTTTTCAAATGTTTTATTTTTGAACGTCAGTTCACATTTGTAGGTGGATCATCAGTGTTAGAGCTAAAATTAGCATGTTTAAAGTGATTTTCATGTTTCCAGGGGCTCGGGAAGTTAATTAAATACCATTTGGAGGCATTTAATGTTCGAGCAAAAACGGCTGATTTTCGACAAAAGAGATAACACCCCCCCATTACGTCATGCTTCAGGAATGTGGAAAATGGTCCGTTTTCAAATGTTTTATTTTTGAACGTCAGTTCACATTTGTAGGTGGATCATCAGTGTTAGAGCTAAAATTAGCATGTTTAAAGTGATTTTCATGCTTCCAGGGGCTCGGGAAGTTAATTAAATACCATTTGGAGGCATTTAATGTTCGAGCAAAAACGGCTGATTTTCGACAAAAGAGATAACACCCCCCCATTACGTCATGCTTCAGAAATGTGGAAAATGGTCCGTTTTCAAATGTTTTATTTTTGAACGTCAGTTCACATTTGTAGGTGGATCATCAGTGTTAGAGCTAAAATTAGCATGTTTAAAGTGATTTGCATGCTTCCAGGAGCTCGGGAAGTGAAATAAATACCATTTGGAGGCATTTAATGTTCGAGCAAAAATGGCTGATTTTCGACAAAAGAGATAACACCCCCCATTACGTCATGCTTCAGAAATGTGGAAAATGGTCCGTTTTCAAATGTTTTATTTTTGAACATCAGTTCACATTTGTAGGTGGATCATCAGTGTTAGAGCTAAAATTAGCATGTTTAAAGTGATTTTCATGCTTCCAGGGGCTCGGGAAGTTAATTAAATACCATTTGGAGGCATTTAATGTTCGAGCAAAAACGGCTGATTTTCGACAAAAGAGATAACACCCCCCCATTACGTCATGCTTCAGAAATGTGGAAAATGGTCCGTTTTCAAATGTTTTATTTTTGAACGTCAGTTCACATTTGTAGGTGGATCATCAGTGTTAGAGCTAAAATTAGCATGTTTAAAGTGATTTTCATGCTTCCAGGGGCTCGGGAAGTTAATTAAATACCATTTGGAGGCATTTAATGTTCGAGCAAAAACGGCTGATTTTCGACAAAAGAGATAACACCCCCCCATTACGTCATGCTTCAGAAATGTGGAAAATGGTCCGTTTTCAAAAATGTTTTATTTTTGAACGTCAGTTCACATTTGTAGGTGGATCATCAGTCTTAGAGCTAAAATGAGCATGTTTAAAGTGATTTTCATGCTTCCAGGGGCCCAAAACACAAGATTTATGGAATGGTTAAAAGTGCATGAAAATGGCCAATTTACTCACTCTGAGTTCTCAAAAAGGGTTTCTTCACCCCAGGAAGTTAATTAAATACCATTTGGAGGCATTTAATGTTCGAGCAAAAACGGCTGATTTTCGACAAAAGAGATAACACCCCCCCATTACGTCATGCTTCAGAAATGTGGAAAATGGTCCGTTTTCAAATGTTTTATTTTTGAACGTCAGTTCACATTTGTAGGTGGATCATCAGTGTTAGAGCTAAAATTAGCATGTTTAAAGTGATTTTCATGCTTCCAGGGGCTCGGGAAGTTAATTAAATACCATTTGGAGGCATTTAATGTTCGAGCAAAAACGGCTGATTTTCGACAAAAGAGATAACACCCCCCCATTACGTCATGCTTCAGAAATGTGGAAAATGGTCCGTTTTCAAATGTTTTATTTTTGAACGTCAGTTCACATTTGTAGGTGCATCATCAGTGTTAGAGCTAAAATTAGCATGTTTAAAGTGATTTTCATGCTTCCAGGGGCTCGGGAAGTTAATTAAATACCATTTGGAGGCATTTAATGTTCGAGCAAAAACGGCTGATTTTCGACAAAAGAGATAACACCCCCCCATTACGTCATGCTTCAGAAATGTGGAAAATGGTCCGTTTTCAAATGTTTTATTTTTGAACGTCAGTTCACATTTGTAGGTGGATAATCTGTGTTAGAGCTAAAATTAGCATGTTTAAAGTGATTTTCATGCTTCCAGGGGCTCGGGAAGTTAATTAAATACCATTTGGAGGAATTTAATGTTCGAGCAAAAACGGCTGATTTTCGACAAAAGAGATAACACCCCCCCATTACGTCATGCTTCAGAAATGTGGAAAATGGTCCGTTTTCAAATGTTTTATTTTTGAACGTCAGTTCACATTTGTAGGTGGATCATCGGTGTTAGAGCTAAAATTAGCATGTTTAAAGTGATTTTCATGCTTCCAGGGGCTCGGGAAGTTAATTAAATACCATTTGGAGGCATTTAATGTTCGAGCAAAAACGGCTGATTTTCGACAAAAGAGATAACACCCCCCCATTACGTCATGCTTCAGAAATGTAGAAAATGGTCCGTTTTCAAATGTTTTATTTTTGAACGTCAGTTCACATTTGTAGGTGGATCATCAGTGTTAGAGCTAAAATTAGCATGTTTAAAGTGATTTTCATGTTTCCAGGGGCTCGGGAAGTTAATTAAATACCATTTGGAGGCATTTAATGTTCGAGCAAAAACGGCTGATTTTCGACAAAAGAGATAACACCCCCCCATTACGTCATGCTTCAGGAATGTGGAAAATGGTCCGTTTTCAAATGTTTTATTTTTGAACGTCAGTTCACATTTGTAGGTGGATCATCAGTGTTAGAGCTAAAATTAGCATGTTTAAAGTGATTTTCATGCTTCCAGGGGCTCGGGAAGTTAATTAAATACCATTTGGAGGCATTTAATGTTCGAGCAAAAACGGCTGATTTTCGACAAAAGAGATAACACCCCCCCATTACGTCATGCTTCAGAAATGTGGAAAATGGTCCGTTTTCAAATGTTTTATTTTTGAACGTCAGTTCACATTTGTAGGTGGATCATCAGTGTTAGAGCTAAAATTAGCATGTTTAAAGTGATTTGCATGCTTCCAGGAGCTCGGGAAGTGAAATAAATACCATTTGGAGGCATTTAATGTTCGAGCAAAAATGGCTGATTTTCGACAAAAGAGATAACACCCCCCATTACGTCATGCTTCAGAAATGTGGAAAATGGTCCGTTTTCAAATGTTTTATTTTTGAACATCAGTTCACATTTGTAGGTGGATCATCAGTGTTAGAGCTAAAATTAGCATGTTTAAAGTGATTTTCATGCTTCCAGGGGCTCGGGAAGTTAATTAAATACCATTTGGAGGCATTTAATGTTCGAGCAAAAACGGCTGATTTTCGACAAAAGAGATAACACCCCCCATTACGTCATGCTTCAGAAATGTGGAAAATGGTCCGTTTTCAAATGTTTTATTTTTGAACGTCAGTTCACATTTGTAGGTGGATCATCAGTGTTAGAGCTATAATTAGCATGTTTAAAGTGATTTTCATGCTTCCAGGGGCCCAAAACACAAGATTTATGGAATGGTTAAAAGTGCATGAAAATGGCCAATTTACTCACTCTGAGTTCTCAAAAAGGGTTTCTTCACCCCGGGAAGTTAATTAAATACCATTTGGAGGCATTTAATGTTCGAGCAAAAACGGCTGATTTTCGACAAAAGAGATAACACCCCCCCATTACGTCATGCTTCAGAAATGTGGAAAATGGTCCGTTTTCAAATGTTTTATTTTTGAACGTCAGTTCACATTTGTAGGTGGATCATCAGTGTTAGAGCTAAAATTAGCATGTTTAAAGTGATTTTCATGCTTCCAGGGGCCCAAAACACAAGATTTATGGAATGGTTAAAAGTGCATGAAAATGGCCAATTTACTCACTCTGAGTTCTCAAAAAGGGTTTCTTCAACCCGGGAAGTTAATTAAATACCATTTGGAGGCATTTAATGTTCGAGCAAAAACGGCTGATTTTCGACAAAAGAGATAACACCCCCCCATTACGTCATGCTTCAGAAATGTGGAAAATGGTTCGTTTTCAAATGTTTTATTTTTGAACGTCAGTTCACATTTGTAGGTGGATCATCAGTGTTAGAGCTAAAATTAGCATGTTTAAAGTGATTTTCATGCTTCCAGGGGCTCGGGAAGTTAATTAAATACCATTTGGAGGCATTTAATGTTCGAGCAAAAACGGCTGATTTTCGACAAAAGAGATAACACCCCCCCATTACGTCATGCTTCAGAAATGTGGAAAATGGTCCGTTTTCAAATGTTTTATTTTTGAACGTCAGTTCACATTTGTAGGTGGATCATCGGTGTTAGAGCTAAAATTAGCATGTTTAAAGTGATTTTCATGCTTCCAGGGGCTCGGGAAGTTAATTAAATACCATTTGGAGGCATTTAATGTTCGAGCAAAAACGGCTGATTTTCGACAAAAGAGATAACACCCCCCCATTACGTCATGCTTCAGAAATGTGGAAAATGGTCCGTTTTCAAATGTTTTATTTTTGAACGTCAGTTCACATTTGTAGGTGGATCATCAGTGTTAGAGCTAAAATTAGCATGTTTAAAGTGATTTTCATGTTTCCAGGGGCTCGGGAAGTTAATTAAATACCATTTGGAGGCATTTAATGTTCGAGCAAAAACGGCTGATTTTCGACAAAAGAGATAACACCCCCCCATTACGTCATGCTTCAGGAATGTGGAAAATGGTCCGTTTTCAAATGTTTTATTTTTGAACGTCAGTTCACATTTGTAGGTGGATCATCAGTGTTAGAGCTAAAATTAGCATGTTTAAAGTGATTTTCATGCTTCCAGGGGCTCAGGAAGTTAATTAAATACCATTTGGAGGCATTTAATGTTCGAGCAAAAACGGCTGATTTTCGACAAAAGAGATAACACCCCCCCATTACGTCATGCTTCAGAAATGTGGAAAATGGTCCGTTTTCAAATGTTTTATTTTTGAACGTCAGTTCACATTTGTAGGTGGATCATCAGTGTTAGAGCTAAAATTAGCATGTTTAAAGTGATTTGCATGCTTCCAGGAGCTCGGGAAGTGAAATAAATACCATTTGGAGGCATTTAATGTTCGAGCAAAAATGGCTGATTTTCGACAAAAGAGATAACACCCCCCCATTACGTCATGCTTCAGAAATGTGGAAAATGGTCCGTTTTCAAATGTTTTATTTTTGAACGTCAGTTCACATTTGTAGGTGGATCATCAGTGTTAGAGCTAAAATTAGCATGTTTAAAGTGATTTTCATGCTTCCAGGGGCTCGGGAAGATAATTAAATACCATTTGGAGGCATTTAATGTTCGAGCAAAAACGGCTGATTTTCGACAAAAGAGATAACACCCCCCCATTACGTCATGCTTCAGAAATGTGGAAAATGGTCCGTTTTCAAATGTTTTATTTTTGAACGTCAGTTCACATTTGTAGGTGGATCATCAGTGTTAGAGCTAAAATTAGCATGTTTAAAGTGATTTTCATGCTTCCAGGGGCCCAAAACACAAGATTTATGGAATGGTTAAAAGTGCATGAAAATGGCCAATTTACTCACTCTGAGTTCTCAAAAAGGGTTTCTTCACCCCGGGAAGTTAATTAAATACCATTTGGAGGCATTTAATGTTCGAGCAAAAACGGCTGATTTTCGACAAAAGAGATAACACCCCCCCATTACGTCATGCTTCAGAAATGTGGAAAATGGTCCGTTTTCAAATGTTTTATTTTTGAACGTCAGTTCACATTTGTAGGTGGATCATCAGTGTTAGAGCTAAAATTAGCATGTTTAAAGTGATTTTCATGCTTCCAGGGGCCCAAAACACAAGATTTATGGAATGGTTAAAAGTGCATGAAAATGGCCAATTTACTCACTCTGAGTTCTCAAAAAGGGTTTCTTCACCCCGGGAAGTTAATTAAATACCATTTGGAGGCATTTAATGTTCGAGCAAAAACGGCTGATTTTCGACAAAAGAGATAACACCCCCCCATTACGTCATGCTTCAGAAATGTGGAAAATGGTCCGTTTTCAAATGTTTTATTTTTGAACGTCAGTTCACATTTGTAGGTGGATCATCAGTGTTAGAGCTAAAATTAGCATGTTTAAAGTGATTTTCATGCTTCCAGGGGCCCAAAACACAAGATTTATGGAATGGTTAAAAGTGCATGAAAATGGCCAATTTACTCACTCTGAGTTCTCAAAAAGGGTTTCTTCACCCCGGGAAGTTAATTAAATACCATTTGGAGGCATTTAATGTTCGAGCAAAAACGGCTGATTTTCGACAAAAGAGATAACACCCCCCCATTACGTCATGCTTCAGAAATGTGGAAAATGGTTCGTTTTCAAATGTTTTATTTTTGAACGTCAGTTCACATTTGTAGGTGGATCATCAGTGTTAGAGCTAAAATTAGCATGTTTAAAGTGATTTTCATGCTTCCAGGGGCTCGGGAAGTTAATTAAATACCATTTGGAGGCATTTAATGTTCGAGCAAAAACGGCTGATTTTCGACAAAAGAGATAACACCCCCCCATTACGTCATGCTTCAGAAATGTGGAAAATGGTCCGTTTTCAAATGTTTTATTTTTGAACGTCAGTTCACATTTGTAGGTGGATCATCGGTGTTAGAGCTAAAATTAGCATGTTTAAAGTGATTTTCATGCTTCCAGGGGCTCGGGAAGTTAATTAAATACCATTTGGAGGCATTTAATGTTCGAGCAAAAACGGCTGATTTTCGACAAAAGAGATAACACCCCCCCATTACGTCATGCTTCAGAAATGTGGAAAATGGTCCGTTTTCAAATGTTTTATTTTTGAACGTCAGTTCACATTTGTAGGTGGATCATCAGTGTTAGAGCTAAAATTAGCATGTTTAAAGTGATTTTCATGTTTCCAGGGGCTCGGGAAGTTAATTAAATACCATTTGGAGGCATTTAATGTTCGAGCAAAAACGGCTGATTTTCGACAAAAGAGATAACACCCCCCCATTACGTCATGCTTCAGGAATGTGGAAAATGGTCCGTTTTCAAATGTTTTATTTTTGAACGTCAGTTCACATTTGTAGGTGGATCATCAGTGTTAGAGCTAAAATTAGCATGTTTAAAGTGATTTTCATGCTTCCAGGGGCTCAGGAAGTTAATTAAATACCATTTGGAGGCATTTAATGTTCGAGCAAAAACGGCTGATTTTCGACAAAAGAGATAACACCCCCCCATTACGTCATGCTTCAGAAATGTGGAAAATGGTCCGTTTTCAAATGTTTTATTTTTGAACGTCAGTTCACATTTGTAGGTGGATCATCAGTGTTAGAGCTAAAATTAGCATGTTTAAAGTGATTTGCATGCTTCCAGGAGCTCGGGAAGTGAAATAAATACCATTTGGAGGCATTTAATGTTCGAGCAAAAATGGCTGATTTTCGACAAAAGAGATAACACCCCCCCATTACGTCATGCTTCAGAAATGTGGAAAATGGTCCGTTTTCAAATGTTTTATTTTTGAACGTCAGTTCACATTTGTAGGTGGATCATCAGTGTTAGAGCTAAAATTAGCATGTTTAAAGTGATTTTCATGCTTCCAGGGGCTCGGGAAGATAATTAAATACCATTTGGAGGCATTTAATGTTCGAGCAAAAACGGCTGATTTTCGACAAAAGAGATAACACCCCCCCATTACGTCATGCTTCAGAAATGTGGAAAATGGTCCGTTTCAAATGTTTTATTTTTGAACGTCAGTTCACATTTGTAGGTGGATCATCAGTGTTAGAGCTAAAATTAGCATGTTTAAAGTGATTTTCATGCTTCCAGGGGCCCAAAACACAAGATTTATGGAATGGTTAAAAGTGCATGAAAATGGCCAATTTACTCACTCTGAGTTCTCAAAAAGGGTTTCTTCACCCCGGGAAGTTAATTAAATACCATTTGGAGGCATTTAATGTTCGAGCAAAAACGGCTGATTTTCGACAAAAGAGATAACACCCCCCCATTACGTCATGCTTCAGAAATGTGGAAAATGGTCCGTTTTCAAATGTTTTATTTTTGAACGTCAGTTCACATTTGTAGGTGGATCATCAGTGTTAGAGCTAAAATTAGCATGTTTAAAGTGATTTTCATGCTTCCAGGGGCCCAAAACACAAGATTTATGGAATGGTTAAAAGTGCATGAAAATGGCCAATTTACTCACTCTGAGTTCTCAAAAAGGGTTTCTTCACCCCGGGAAGTTAATTAAATACCATTTGGAGGCATTTAATGTTCGAGCAAAAACGGCTGATTTTCGACAAAAGAGATAACACCCCCCCATTACGTCATGCTTCAGAAATGTGGAAAATGGTCCGTTTTCAAATGTTTTATTTTTGAACGTCAGTTCACATTTGTAGGTGGATCATCAGTGTTAGAGCTAAAATTAGCATGTTTAAAGTGATTTTCATGCTTCCAGGGGCCCAAAACACAAGATTTATGGAATGGTTAAAAGTGCATGAAAATGGCCAATTTACTCACTCTGAGTTCTCAAAAAGGGTTTCTTCACCCCGGGAAGTTAATTAAATACCATTTGGAGGCATTTAATGTTCGAGCAAAAACGGCTGATTTTCGACAAAAGAGATAACACCCCCCCATTACGTCATGCTTCAGAAATGTGGAAAATGGTTCGTTTTCAAATGTTTTATTTTTGAACGTCAGTTCACATTTGTAGGTGGATCATCAGTGTTAGAGCTAAAATTAGCATGTTTAAAGTGATTTTCATGCTTCCAGGGGCTCGGGAAGTTAATTAAATACCATTTGGAGGCATTTAATGTTCGAGCAAAAACGGCTGATTTTCGACAAAAGAGATAACACCCCCCCATTACGTCATGCTTCAGAAATGTGGAAAATGGTCCGTTTTCAAATGTTTTATTTTTGAACGTCAGTTCACATTTGTAGGTGGATCATCGGTGTTAGAGCTAAAATTAGCATGTTTAAAGTGATTTTCATGCTTCCAGGGGCTTGGGAAGTTAATTAAATACCATTTGGAGGCATTTAATGTTCGAGCAAAAACGGCTGATTTTCGACAAAAGAGATAACACCCCCCCATTACGTCATGCTTCAGAAATGTGGAAAATGGTCCGTTTTCAAATGTTTTATTTTTGAACGTCAGTTCACATTTGTAGGTGGATCATCAGTGTTAGAGCTAAAATTAGCATGTTTAAAGTGATTTTCATGTTTCCAGGGGCTCGGGAAGTTAATTAAATACCATTTGGAGGCATTTAATGTTCGAGCAAAAACGGCTGATTTTCGACAAAAGAGATAACACCCCCCCATTACGTCATGCTTCAGGAATGTGGAAAATGGTCCGTTTTCAAATGTTTTATTTTTGAACGTCAGTTCACATTTGTAGGTGGATCATCAGTGTTAGAGCTAAAATTAGCATGTTTAAAGTGATTTTCATGCTTCCAGGGGCTCGGGAAGTTAATTAAATACCATTTGGAGGCATTTAATGTTCGAGTAAAAACGGCTGATTTTCGACAAAAGAGATAACACCCCCCCCATTACGTCATGCTTCAGAAATGTGGAAAATGGTCCGTTTTCAAATGTTTTATTTTTGAACGTCAGTTCACATTTGTAGGTGGATCATCAGTGTTAGAGCTAAAATTAGCATGTTTAAAGTGATTTGCATGCTTCCAGGAGCTCGGGAAGTGAAATAAATACCATTTGGAGGCATTTAATGTTCGAGCAAAAATGGCTGATTTTCGACAAAAGAGATAACACCCCCCATTACGTCATGCTTCAGAAATGTGGAAAATGGTCCGTTTTCAAATGTTTTATTTTTGAACATCAGTTCACATTTGTAGGTGGATCATCAGTGTTAGAGCTAAAATTAGCATGTTTAAAGTGATTTTCATGCTTCCAGGGGCTCGGGAAGTTAATTAAATACCATTTGGAGGCATTTAATGTTCGAGCAAAAACGGCTGATTTTCGACAAAAGAGATAACACCCCCCATTACGTCATGCTTCAGAAATGTGGAAAATGGTCCGTTTTCAAATGTTTTATTTTTGAACGTCAGTTCACATTTGTAGGTGGATCATCAGTGTTAGAGCTAAAATTAGCATGTTTAAAGTGATTTTCATGCTTCCAGGGGCTCGGGAAGTTAATTAAATACCATTTGGAGGCATTTAATGTTCGAGCAAAAACGGCTGATTTTCGACAAAAGAGATAACACCCCCCCATTACGTCATGCTTCAGAAATGTGGAAAATGGTCCGTTTTCAAATGTTTTATTTTTGAACGTCAGTTCACATTTGTAGGTGGATCATCAGTGTTAGAGCTAAAATTAGCATGTTTAAAGTGATTTTCAAGCTTCCAGGGGCTCGGGAAGGTAATTAAATACCATTTGGAGGCATTTAATGTTCGAGCAAAAACGGCTGATTTTCGACAAAAGAGATAACACCCCCCCATTACGTCATGCTTCAGAAATGTGGAAAATGGTCCGTTTTCAAATGTTTTATTTTTGAACGTCAGTTCACATTTGTAGGTGGATCATCAGTGTTAGAGCTAAAATTAGCATGTTTAAAGTGATTTTCATGCTTCCAGGGGCTCGGGAAGTTAATTAAATACCATTTGGAGGCATTTAATGTTCCAGCAAAAACGGCTGATTTTCGACAAAAGAGATAACACCCCCCCATTACGTCATGCTTCAGAAATGTGGAAAATGGTCCTTTTTCAAATGTTTTATTTTTGAACGTCAGTTCACATTTGTAGGTGGATCATCAGTGTTAGAGCTAAAATTAGCATGTTTAAAGTGATTTTCATGCTTCAAGGCGCCCAAAACACAAGATTTATGGAATGGTTAAAAGTGCATGAAAATGGCCAATTTACTCACTCTGAGTTCTCAAAAAAGGGTTTCTTCACCCCAGGAAGTTAATTAAATACCATTTGGAGGCATGTTCGAGCAAAAACGGCTGATTTTCGACAAAAGAGATAACACCCCCCCATTACGTCATGCTTCAGAAATGTGGAAAATGGTCCGTTTTCAAATGTATTATTTTTGAACGTCAGTTCACATTTGTAGGTGGATCATCAGTGTTAGAGCTAAAATTAGCATGTTTAAAGTGATTTTCATGCTTCCAGGGGCTCGGGAAGTTAATTAAATACCATTTGGAGGCATTTAATGTTCGAGCAAAAACGGCTGATTTTCGACAAAAGAGATAACACCCCCCCCATTACGTCATGCTTCAGAAATGTGGAAAATGGTCCGTTTTCAAATGTTTTATTTTTGAACGTCAGTTCACATTTGTAGGTGGATCATCAGTGTTAGAGCTAAAATTAGCATGTTTAAAGTGATTTTCATGCTTCCAGGGGCTCGGGAAGTTAATTAAATACCATTTGGAGGCATTTAATGTTCGAGCAAAAACGGCTGATTTTCGACAAAAGAGATAACACCCCCCCCATGCTTCAGAAATGTGGAAAATGGTCCGTTTTCAAATGTTTTATTTTTGAACGTCAGTTCACATTTGTAGGTGGATCATCAGTGTTAGAGCTAAAATTAGCATGTTTAAAGTGATTTTCATGCTTCCAGGGGCTCGGGAAGTTAATTAAATACCATTTGGAGGCATTTAATGTTTGAGCAAAAACGGCTGATTTTCGACAAAAGAGATAACACCCCCCCATTACGTCATGCTTCAGAAATGTGGAAAATGGTCCGTTTTCAAATGTTTTATTTTTGAACGTCAGTTCACATTTGTAGGTGGATCATTAGTGTTAGAGCTAAAATTAGCATGTTTAAAGTGATTTTCATGCTTCCAGGGGCCCAAAACACAAGATTTATGGAATGGTTAAAAGTGCATGAAAATGGCCAATTTACTCACTCTGAGTTCTTAAAAAGGGTTTCTTCACCCCGGGAAGTTAATTAAATACCATTTGGAGGCATTTAATGTTCCAGCAAAAACAGCTGATTTTCGACAAAAGAGATAACACCCCCCCATTACGTCATGCTTCAGAAATGTGGAAAATGGTCCGTTTTCAAATGTTTTATTTTTGAACGTCAGTTCACATTTGTAGGTGGATCATCAGTGTTAGAGCTAAAATTAGCATGTTTAAAGTGATTTTCATGCTTCCAGGGGCTCGGGAAGTTAATTAAATACCATTTGGAGGCATTTAATGTTCGAGCAAAAACGGCTGATTTTCGACAAAAGAGATAACACCCCCCCATTACGTCATGCTTCAGAAATGTGGAAAATGGTCCGTTTTCAAAAATGTTTTATTTTTGAACGTCAGTTCACATTTGTAGGTGGATCATCAGTCTTAGAGCTAAAATGAGCATGTTTAAAGTGATTTTCATGCTTCCAGGGGCCCAAAACACAAGATTTATGGAATGGTTAAAAGTGCATGAAAATGGCCAATTTACTCACTCTGAGTTCTCAAAAAGGGTTTCTTCACCCCAGGAAGTTAATTAAATACCATTTGGAGGCATTTAATGTTCGAGCAAAAACGGCTGATTTTCGACAAAAGAGATAACACCCCCCCATTACGTCATGCTTCAGAAATGTGGAAAATGGTCCGTTTTCAAATGTTTTATTTTTGAACGTCAGTTCACATTTGTAGGTGGATCATCAGTGTTAGAGCTAAAATTAGCATGTTTAAAGTGATTTTCATGCTTCCAGGGGCTCGGGAAGTTAATTAAATACCATTTGGAGGCATTTAATGTTCGAGCAAAAACGGCTGATTTTCGACAAAAGAGATAACACCCCCCCATTACGTCATGCTTCAGAAATGTGGAAAATGGTCCGTTTTCAAATGTTTTATTTTTGAACGTCAGTTCACATTTGTAGGTGCATCATCAGTGTTAGAGCTAAAATTAGCATGTTTAAAGTGATTTTCATGCTTCCAGGGGCTCGGGAAGTTAATTAAATACCATTTGGAGGCATTTAATGTTCGAGCAAAAACGGCTGATTTTCGACAAAAGAGATAACACCCCCCCATTACGTCATGCTTCAGAAATGTGGAAAATGGTCCGTTTTCAAATGTTTTATTTTTGAACGTCAGTTCACATTTGTAGGTGGATAATCTGTGTTAGAGCTAAAATTAGCATGTTTAAAGTGATTTTCATGCTTCCAGGGGCTCGGGAAGTTAATTAAATACCATTTGGAGGCATTTAATGTTCGAGCAAAAACGGCTGATTTTCGACAAAAGAGATAACACCCCCCCATTACGTCATGCTTCAGAAATGTGGAAAATGGTCCGTTTTCAAATGTTTTATTTTTGAACGTCAGTTCACATTTGTAGGTGGATCATCGGTGTTAGAGCTAAAATTAGCATGTTTAAAGTGATTTTCATGCTTCCAGGGGCTCGGGAAGTTAATTAAATACCATTTGGAGGCATTTAATGTTCGAGCAAAAACGGCTGATTTTCGACAAAAGAGATAACACCCCCCCATTACGTCATGCTTCAGAAATGTAGAAAATGGTCCGTTTTCAAATGTTTTATTTTTGAACGTCAGTTCACATTTGTAGGTGGATCATCAGTGTTAGAGCTAAAATTAGCATGTTTAAAGTGATTTTCATGTTTCCAGGGGCTCGGGAAGTTAATTAAATACCATTTGGAGGCATTTAATGTTCGAGCAAAAACGGCTGATTTTCGACAAAAGAGATAACAACCCCCCATTACGTCATGCTTCAGGAATGTGGAAAATGGTCCGTTTTCAAATGTTTTATTTTTGAACGTCAGTTCACATTTGTAGGTGGATCATCAGTGTTAGAGCTAAAATTAGCATGTTTAAAGTGATTTTCATGCTTCCAGGGGCTCGGGAAGTTAATTAAATACCATTTGGAGGCATTTAATGTTCGAGCAAAAACGGCTGATTTTCGACAAAAGAGATAACACCCCCCCATTACATCATGCTTCAGAAATGTGGAAAATGGTCCGTTTTCAAATGTTTTATTTTTGAAAGTCAGTTCACATTTGTAGGTGGATCATCAGTGTTAGAGCTAAAATTAGCATGTTTAAAGTGATTTGCATGCTTCCAGGAGCTCGGGAAGTGAAATAAATACCATTTGGAGGCATTTAATGTTCGAGCAAAAATGGCTGATTTTCGACAAAAGAGATAACACCCCCCATTACGTCATGCTTCAGAAATGTGGAAAATGGTCCGTTTTCAAATGTTTTATTTTTGAACATCAGTTCACATTTGTAGGTGGATCATCAGTGTTAGAGCTAAAATTAGCATGTTTAAAGTGATTTTCATGCTTCCAGGGGCTCGGGAAGTTAATTAAATACCATTTGGAGGCATTTAATGTTCGAGCAAAAACGGCTGATTTTCGACAAAAGAGATAACACCCCCCATTACGTCATGCTTCAGAAATGTGGAAAATGGTCCGTTTTCAAATGTTTTATTTTTGAACGTCAGTTCACATTTGTAGGTGGATCATCAGTGTTAGAGCTAAAATTAGCATGTTTAAAGTGATTTTCATGCTTCCAGGGGCCCAAAACACAAGATTTATGGAATGGTTAAAAGTGCATGAAAATGGCCAATTTACTCACTCTGAGTTCTCAAAAAGGGTTTCTTCACCCCGGGAAGTTAATTAAATACCATTTGGAGGCATTTAATGTTCGAGCAAAAACGGCTGATTTTCGACAAAAGAGATAACACCCCCCCATTACGTCATGCTTCAGAAATGTGGAAAATGGTCCGTTTTCAAATGTTTTATTTTTGAACGTCAGTTCACATTTGTAGGTGGATCATCAGTGTTAGAGCTAAAATTAGCATGTTTAAAGTGATTTTCATGCTTCCAGGGGCTTGGGAAGTTAATTAAATACCATTTGGAGGCATTTAATGTTCGAGCAAAAACGGCTGATTTTCGACAAAAGAGATAACACCCCCCCCATTACGTCATGCTTCAGAAATGTGGAAAATGGTCCGTTTTCAAATGTTTTATTTTTGAACGTCAGTTCACATTTGTAGGTGGATCATCAGTGTTAGAGCTAAAATTAGCATGTTTAAAGTGATTTTCATGCTTCCAGGGGCCCAAAACACAAGATTTATGGAATGGTTAAAAGTGCATGAAAATGGCCAATTTACTCACTCTGAGTTCTCAAAAAGGGTTTCTTCACCCCGGGAAGTTAATTAAATACCATTTGGAGGCATTTAATGTTCGAGCAAAAACGGCTGATTTTCGACAAAAGAGATAACACCCCCCCATTACGTCATGCTTCAGAAATGTGGAAAATGGTCCGTTTTCAAATGTTTTATTTTTGAACGTCAGTTCACATTTGTAGGTGGATCATCAGTGTTAGAGCTAAAATTAGCATGTTTAAAGTGATTTTCATGCTTCCAGGGGCCCAAAACACAAGATTTATGGAATGGTTAAAAGTGCATGAAAATGGCCAATTTACTCACTCTGAGTTCTCAAAAAGGGTTTCTTCACCCCGGGAAGTTAATTAAATACCATTTGGAGGCATTTAATGTTCGAGCAAAAACGGCTGATTTTCGACAAAAGAGATAACACCCCCCCATTACGTCATGCTTCAGAAATGTGGAAAATGGTTCGTTTTCAAATGTTTTATTTTTGAACGTCAGTTCACATTTGTAGGTGGATCATCAGTGTTAGAGCTAAAATTAGCATGTTTAAAGTGATTTTCATGCTTCCAGGGGCTCGGGAAGTTAATTAAATACCATTTGGAGGCATTTAATGTTCGAGCAAAAACGGCTGATTTTCGACAAAAGAGATAACACCCCCCCATTACGTCATGCTTCAGAAATGTGGAAAATGGTCCGTTTTCAAATGTTTTATTTTTGAACGTCAGTTCACATTTGTAGGTGGATCATCGGTGTTAGAGCTAAAATTAGCATGTTTAAAGTGATTTTCATGCTTCCAGGGGCTCGGGAAGTTAATTAAATACCATTTGGAGGCATTTAATGTTCGAGCAAAAACGGCTGATTTTCGACAAAAGAGATAACACCCCCCCATTACGTCATGCTTCAGAAATGTGGAAAATGGTCCGTTTTCAAATGTTTTATTTTTGAACGTCAGTTCACATTTGTAGGTGGATCATCAGTGTTAGAGCTAAAATTAGCATGTTTAAAGTGATTTTCATGTTTCCAGGGGCTCGGGAAGTTAATTAAATACCATTTGGAGGCATTTAATGTTCGAGCAAAAACGGCTGATTTTCGACAAAAGAGATAACACCCCCCCATTACGTCATGCTTCAGGAATGTGGAAAATGGTCCGTTTTCAAATGTTTTATTTTTGAACGTCAGTTCACATTTGTAGGTGGATCATCAGTGTTAGAGCTAAAATTAGCATGTTTAAAGTGATTTTCATGCTTCCAGGGGCTCGGGAAGTTAATTAAATACCATTTGGAGGCATTTAATGTTCGAGCAAAAACGGCTGATTTTCGACAAAAGAGATAACACCCCCCCATTACGTCATGCTTCAGAAATGTGGAAAATGGTCCGTTTTCAAATGTTTTATTTTTGAACGTCAGTTCACATTTGTAGGTGGATCATCAGTGTTAGAGCTAAAATTAGCATGTTTAAAGTGATTTGCATGCTTCCAGGAGCTCGGGAAGTGAAATAAATACCATTTGGAGGCATTTAATGTTCGAGCAAAAATGGCTGATTTTCGACAAAAGAGATAACACCCCCCCATTACGTCATGCTTCAGAAATGTGGAAAATGGTCCGTTTTCAAATGTTTTATTTTTGAACGTCAGTTCACATTTGTAGGTGGATCATCAGTGTTAGAGCTAAAATTAGCATGTTTAAAGTGATTTTCATGCTTCCAGGGGCCCAAAACACAAGATTTATGGAATGGTTAAAAGTGCATGAAAATGGCCAATTTACTCACTCTGAGTTCTCAAAAAGGGTTTCTTCACCCCGGGAAGTTAATTAAATACCATTTGGAGGCATTTAATGTTCGAGCAAAAACGGCTCATTTTCGACAAAAGAGATAACACCCCCCCATTACGTCATGCTTCAGAAATGTGGAAAATGGTCCGTTTTCAAATGTTTTATTTTTGAACGTCAGTTCACATTTGTAGGTGGATCATCAGTGTTAGAGCTAAAATTAGCATGTTTAAAGTGATTTTCATGCTTCCAGGGGCCCAAAACACAAGATTTATGGAATGGTTAAAAGTGCATGAAAATGGCCAATTTACTCACTCTGAGTTCTCAAAAAGGGTTTCTTCACCCCGGGAAGTTAATTAAATACCATTTGGAGGCATTTAATGTTCGAGCAAAAACGGCTGATTTTCGACAAAAGAGATAACACCCCCCCATTACGTCATGCTTCAGAAATGTGGAAAATGGTCCGTTTTCAAATGTTTTATTTTTGAACGTCAGTTCACATTTGTAGGTGGATCATCAGTGTTAGAGCTAAAATTAGCATGTTTAAAGTGATTTTCATGCTTCCAGGGGCCCAAAACACAAGATTTATGGAATGGTTAAAAGTGCATGAAAATGGCCAATTTACTCACTCTGAGTTCTCAAAAAGGGTTTCTTCACCCCGGGAAGTTAATTAAATACCATTTGGAGGCATTTAATGTTCGAGCAAAAACGGCTGATTTTCGACAAAAGAGATAACACCCCCCCATTACGTCATGCTTCAGAAATGTGGAAAATGGTTCGTTTTCAAATGTTTTATTTTTGAACGTCAGTTCACATTTGTAGGTGGATCATCAGTGTTAGAGCTAAAATTAGCATGTTTAAAGTGATTTTCATGCTTCCAGGGGCTCGGGAAGTTAATTAAATACCATTTGGAGGCATTTAATGTTCGAGCAAAAACGGCTGATTTTCGACAAAAGAGATAACACCCCCCCATTACGTCATGCTTCAGAAATGTGGAAAATGGTCCGTTTTCAAATGTTTTATTTTTGAACGTCAGTTCACATTTGTAGGTGGATCATCGGTGTTAGAGCTAAAATTAGCATGTTTAAAGTGATTTTCATGCTTCCAGGGGCTCGGGAAGTTAATTAAATACCATTTGGAGGCATTTAATGTTCGAGCAAAAACGGCTGATTTTCGACAAAAGAGATAACACCCCCCCATTACGTCATGCTTCAGAAATGTGGAAAATGGTCCGTTTTCAAATGTTTTATTTTTGAACCTCAGTTCACATTTGTAGGTGGATCATCAGTGTTAGAGCTAAAATTAGCATGTTTAAAGTGATTTTCATGTTTCCAGGGGCTCGGGAAGTTAATTAAATACCATTTGGAGGCATTTAATGTTCGAGCAAAAACGGCTGATTTTCGACAAAAGAGATAACACCCCCCCATTACGTCATGCTTCAGAAATGTGGAAAATGGTCCGTTTTCAAATGTTTTATTTTTGAACGTCAGTTCACATTTGTAGGTGGATCATCGGTGTTAGAGCTAAAATTAGCATGTTTAAAGTGATTTTCATGCTTCCAGGGGCTTGGGAAGTTAATTAAATACCATTTGGAGGCATTTAATGTTCGAGCAAAAACGGCTGATTTTCGACAAAAGAGATAACACCCCCCCATTACGTCATGCTTCAGAAATGTGGAAAATGGTCCGTTTTCAAATGTTTTATTTTTGAACGTCAGTTCACATTTGTAGGTGGATCATCAGTGTTAGAGCTAAAATTAGCATGTTTAAAGTGATTTTCATGTTTCCAGGGGCTCGGGAAGTTAATTAAATACCATTTGGAGGCATTTAATGTTCGAGCAAAAACGGCTGATTTTCGACAAAAGAGATAACACCCCCCCATTACGTCATGCTTCAGGAATGTGGAAAATGGTCCGTTTTCAAATGTTTTATTTTTGAACGTCAGTTCACATTTGTAGGTGGATCATCAGTGTTAGAGCTAAAATTAGCATGTTTAAAGTGATTTTCATGCTTCCAGGGGCTCGGGAAGTTAATTAAATACCATTTGGAGGCATTTAATGTTCGAGTAAAAACGGCTGATTTTCGACAAAAGAGATAACACCCCCCCCATTACGTCATGCTTCAGAAATGTGGGAATTGGTCCGTTTTCAAATGTTTTATTTTTGAACGTCAGTTCACATTTGTAGGTGGATCATCAGTGTTAGAGCTAAAATTAGCATGTTTAAAGTGATTTGCATGCTTCCAGGAGCTCGGGAAGTGAAATAAATACCATTTGGAGGCATTTAATGTTCGAGCAAAAATGGCTGATTTTCGACAAAAGAGATAACACCCCCCATTACGTCATGCTTCAGAAATGTGGAAAATGGTCCGTTTTCAAATGTTTTATTTTTGAACATCAGTTCACATTTGTAGGTGGATCATCAGTGTTAGAGCTAAAATTAGCATGTTTAAAGTGATTTTCATGCTTCCAGGGGCTCGGGAAGTTAATTAAATACCATTTGGAGGCATTTAATGTTCGAGCAAAAACGGCTGATTTTCGACAAAAGAGATAACACCCCCCATTACGTCATGCTTCAGAAATGTGGAAAATGGTCCGTTTTCAAATGTTTTATTTTTGAACGTCAGTTCACATTTGTAGGTGGATCATCAGTGTTAGAGCTAAAATTAGCATGTTTAAAGTGATTTTCATGCTTCCAGGGGCTCGGGAAGTTAATTAAATACCATTTGGAGGCATTTAATGTTCGAGTAAAAACGGCTGATTTTCGACAAAAGAGATAACACCCCCCCCATTACGTCATGCTTCAGAAATGTGGAAAATGGTCCGTTTTCAAATGTTTTATTTTTGAACGTCAGTTCACATTTGTAGGTGGATCATCAGTGTTAGAGCTAAAATTAGCATGTTTAAAGTGATTTGCATGCTTCCAGGAGCTCGGGAAGTGAAATAAATACCATTTGGAGGCATTTAATGTTCGAGCAAAAATGGCTGATTTTCGACAAAAGAGATAACACCCCCCATTACGTCATGCTTCAGAAATGTGGAAAATGGTCCGTTTTCAAATGTTTTATTTTTGAACATCAGTTCACATTTGTAGGTGGATCATCAGTGTTAGAGCTAAAATTAGCATGTTTAAAGTGATTTTCATGCTTCCAGGGGCTCGGGAAGTTAATTAAATACCATTTGGAGGCATTTAATGTTCGAGCAAAAACGGCTGATTTTCGACAAAAGAGATAACACCCCCCATTACGTCATGCTTCAGAAATGTGGAAAATGGTCCGTTTTCAAATGTTTTATTTTTGAACGTCAGTTCACATTTGTAGGTGGATCATCAGTGTTAGAGCTACAATTAGCATGTTTAAAGTGATTTTCATGCTTCCAGGGGCTCGGGAAGTTAATTAAATACCATTTGGAGGCATTTAATGTTCGAGCAAAAACGGCTGATTTTCGACAAAAGAGATAACACCCCCCCATTACGTCATGCTTCAGAAATGTGGAAAATGGTCCGTTTTCAAATGTTTTATTTTTGAACGTCAGTTCACATTTGTAGGTGGATCATCAGTGTTAGAGCTAAAATTAGCATGTTTAAAGTGATTTTCAAGCTTCCAGGGGCTCGGGAAGGTAATTAAATACCATTTGGAGGCATTTAATGTTCGAGCAAAAACGGCTGATTTTCGACAAAAGAGATAACACCCCCCCATTACGTCATGCTTCAGAAATGTGGAAAATGGTCCGTTTTCAAATGTTTTATTTTTGAACGTCAGTTCACATTTGTAGGTGGATCATCAGTGTTAGAGCTAAAATTAGCATGTTTAAAGTGATTTTCATGCTTCCAGGGGCTCGGGAAGTTAATTAAATACCATTTGGAGGCATTTAATGTTCCAGCAAAAACGGCTGATTTTCGACAAAAGAGATAACACCCCCCCATTACGTCATGCTTCAGAAATGTGGAAAATGGTCCTTTTTCAAATGTTTTATTTTTGAACGTCAGTTCACATTTGTAGGTGGATCATCAGTGTTAGAGCTAAAATTAGCATGTTTAAAGTGATTTTCATGCTTCAAGGCGCCCAAAACACAAGATTTATGGAATGGTTAAAAGTGCATGAAAATGGCCAATTTACTCACTCTGAGTTCTCAAAAAAGGGTTTCTTCACCCCAGGAAGTTAATTAAATACCATTTGGAGGCATGTTCGAGCAAAAACGGCTGATTTTCGACAAAAGAGATAACACCCCCCCATTACGTCATGCTTCAGAAATGTGGAAAATGGTCCGTTTTCAAATGTATTATTTTTGAACGTCAGTTCACATTTGTAGGTGGATCATCAGTGTTAGAGCTAAAATTAGCATGTTTAAAGTGATTTTCATGCTTCCAGGGGCTCGGGAAGTTAATTAAATACCATTTGGAGGCATTTAATGTTCGAGCAAAAACGGCTGATTTTCGACAAAAGAGATAACACCCCCCCATTACGTCATGCTTCAGAAATGTGGAAAATGGTCCGTTTTCAAATGTTTTATTTTTGAACGTCAGTTCACATTTGTAGGTGGATCATCAGTGTTAGAGCTAAAATTAGCATGTTTAAAGTGATTTTCATGCTTCCAGGGGCTCGGGAAGTTAATTAAATACCATTTGGAGGCATTTAATGTTCGAGCAAAAACGGCTGATTTTCGACAAAAGAGATAACACCCCCCCCATGCTTCAGAAATGTGGAAAATGGTCCGTTTTCAAATGTTTTATTTTTGAACGTCAGTTCACATTTGTAGGTGGATCATCAGTGTTAGAGCTAAAATTAGCATGTTTAAAGTGATTTTCATGCTTCCAGGGGCTCGGGAAGTTAATTAAATACCATTTGGAGGCATTTAATGTTTGAGCAAAAACGGCTGATTTTCGACAAAAGAGATAACACCCCCCCATTACGTCATGCTTCAGAAATGTGGAAAATGGTCCGTTTTCAAATGTTTTATTTTTGAACGTCAGTTCACATTTGTAGGTGGATCATTAGTGTTAGAGCTAAAATTAGCATGTTTAAAGTGATTTTCATGCTTCCAGGGGCCCAAAACACAAGATTTATGGAATGGTTAAAAGTGCATGAAAATGGCCAATTTACTCACTCTGAGTTCTCAAAAAGGGTTTCTTCACCCCGGGAAGTTAATTAAATACCATTTGGAGGCATTTAATGTTCCAGCAAAAACAGCTGATTTTCGACAAAAGAGATAACACCCCCCCATTACGTCATGCTTCAGAAATGTGGAAAATGGTCCGTTTTCAAATGTTTTATTTTTGAACGTCAGTTCACATTTGTAGGTGGATCATCAGTGTTAGAGCTAAAATTAGCATGTTTAAAGTGATTTTCATGCTTCCAGGGGCTCGGGAAGTTAATTAAATACCATTTGGAGGCATTTAATGTTCGAGCAAAAACGGCTGATTTTCGACAAAAGAGATAACACCCCCCCATTACGTCATGCTTCAGAAATGTGGAAAATGGTCCGTTTTCAAAAATGTTTTATTTTTGAACGTCAGTTCACATTTGTAGGTGGATCATCAGTCTTAGAGCTAAAATGAGCATGTTTAAAGTGATTTTCATGCTTCCAGGGGCCCAAAACACAAGATTTATGGAATGGTTAAAAGTGCATGAAAATGGCCAATTTACTCACTCTGAGTTCTCAAAAAGGGTTTCTTCACCCCAGGAAGTTAATTAAATACCATTTGGAGGCATTTAATGTTCGAGCAAAAACGGCTGATTTTCGACAAAAGAGATAACACCCCCCCATTACGTCATGCTTCAGAAATGTGGAAAATGGTCCGTTTTCAAATGTTTTATTTTTGAACGTCAGTTCACATTTGTAGGTGGATCATCAGTGTTAGAGCTAAAATTAGCATGTTTAAAGTGATTTTCATGCTTCCAGGGGCTCGGGAAGTTAATTAAATACCATTTGGAGGCATTTAATGTTCGAGCAAAAACGGCTGATTTTCGACAAAAGAGATAACACCCCCCCATTACGTCATGCTTCAGAAATGTGGAAAATGGTCCGTTTTCAAATGTTTTATTTTTGAACGTCAGTTCACATTTGTAGGTGCATCATCAGTGTTAGAGCTAAAATTAGCATGTTTAAAGTGATTATCATGCTTCCAGGGGCTCGGGAAGTTAATTAAATACCATTTGGAGGCATTTAATGTTCGAGCAAAAACGGCTGATTTTCGACAAAAGAGATAACACCCCCCCATTACGTCATGCTTCAGAAATGTGGAAAATGGTCCGTTTTCAAATGTTTTATTTTTGAACGTCAGTTCACATTTGTAGGTGGATAATCTGTGTTAGAGCTAAAATTAGCATGTTTAAAGTGATTTTCATGCTTCCAGGGGCTCGGGAAGTTAATTAAATACCATTTGGAGGCATTTAATGTTCGAGCAAAAACGGCTGATTTTCGACAAAAGAGATAACACCCCCCCATTACGTCATGCTTCAGAAATGTGGAAAATGGTCCGTTTTCAAATGTTTTATTTTTGAACGTCAGTTCACATTTGTAGGTGGATCATCGGTGTTAGAGCTAAAATTAGCATGTTTAAAGTGATTTTCATGCTTCCAGGGGCTCGGGAAGTTAATTAAATACCATTTGGAGGCATTTAATGTTCGAGCAAAAACGGCTGATTTTCGACAAAAGAGATAACACCCCCCCATTACGTCATGCTTCAGAAATGTAGAAAATGGTCCGTTTTCAAATGTTTTATTTTTGAACGTCAGTTCACATTTGTAGGTGGATCATCAGTGTTAGAGCTAAAATTAGCATGTTTAAAGTGATTTTCATGTTTCCAGGGGCTCGGGAAGTTAATTAAATACCATTTGGAGGCATTTAATGTTCGAGCAAAAACGGCTGATTTTCGACAAAAGAGATAACAACCCCCCATTACGTCATGCTTCAGGAATGTGGAAAATGGTCCGTTTTCAAATGTTTTATTTTTGAACGTCAGTTCACATTTGTAGGTGGATCATCAGTGTTAGAGCTAAAATTAGCATGTTTAAAGTGATTTTCATGCTTCCAGGGGCTCGGGAAGTTAATTAAATACCATTTGGAGGCATTTAATGTTCGAGCAAAAACGGCTGATTTTCGACAAAAGAGATAACACCCCCCCATTACATCATGCTTCAGAAATGTGGAAAATGGTCCGTTTTCAAATGTTTTATTTTTGAAAGTCAGTTCACATTTGTAGGTGGATCATCAGTGTTAGAGCTAAAATTAGCATGTTTAAAGTGATTTGCATGCTTCCAGGAGCTCGGGAAGTGAAATAAATACCATTTGGAGGCATTTAATGTTCGAGCAAAAATGGCTGATTTTCGACAAAAGAGATAACACCCCCCATTACGTCATGCTTCAGAAATGTGGAAAATGGTCCGTTTTCAAATGTTTTATTTTTGAACATCAGTTCACATTTGTAGGTGGATCATCAGTGTTAGAGCTAAAATTAGCATGTTTAAAGTGATTTTCATGCTTCCAGGGGCTCGGGAAGTTAATTAAATACCATTTGGAGGCATTTAATGTTCGAGCAAAAACGGCTGATTTTCGACAAAAGAGATAACACCCCCCATTACGTCATGCTTCAGAAATGTGGAAAATGGTCCGTTTTCAAATGTTTTATTTTTGAACGTCAGTTCACATTTGTAGGTGGATCATCAGTGTTAGAGCTAAAATTAGCATGTTTAAAGTGATTTTCATGCTTCCAGTGGCCCAAAACACAAGATTTATGGAATGGTTAAAAGTGCATGAAAATGGCCAATTTACTCACTCTGAGTTCTCAAAAAGGGTTTCTTCACCCCGGGAAGTTAATTAAATACCATTTGGAGGCATTTAATGTTCGAGCAAAAACGGCTGATTTTCGACAAAAGAGATAACACCCCCCCATTACGTCATGCTTCAGAAATGTGGAAAATGGTCCGTTTTCAAATGTTTTATTTTTGAACGTCAGTTCACATTTGTAGGTGGATCATCAGTGTTAGAGCTAAAATTAGCATGTTTAAAGTGATTTTCATGCTTCCAGGGGCTTGGGAAGTTAATTAAATACCATTTGGAGGCATTTAATGTTCGAGCAAAAACGGCTGATTTTCGACAAAAGAGATAACACCCCCCCATTACGTCATGCTTCAGAAATGTGGAAAATGGTCCGTTTTCAAATGTTTTATTTTTGATCGTCAGTTCACATTTGTAGGTGGATCATCAGTGTTAGAGCTAAAATTAGCATGTTTAAAGTGATTTTCATGCTTCCAGGGGCCCAAAACACAAGATTTATGGAATGGTTAAAAGTGCATGAAAATGGCCAATTTACTCACTCTGAGTTCTCAAAAAGGGTTTCTTCACCCCGGGAAGTTAATTAAATACCATTTGGAGGCATTTAATGTTCGAGCAAAAACGGCTGATTTTCGACAAAAGAGATAACACCCCCCCATTACGTCATGCTTCAGAAATGTGGAAAATGGTCCGTTTTCAAATGTTTTATTTTTGAACGTCAGTTCACATTTGTAGGTGGATCATCAGTGTTAGAGCTAAAATTAGCATGTTTAAAGTGATTTTCATGCTTCCAGGGGCCCAAAACACAAGATTTATGGAATGGTTAAAAGTGCATGAAAATGGCCAATTTACTCACTCTGAGTTCTCAAAAAGGGTTTCTTCACCCCGGGAAGTTAATTAAATACCATTTGGAGGCATTTAATGTTCGAGCAAAAACGGCTGATTTTCGACAAAAGAGATAACACCCCCCCATTACGTCATGCTTCAGAAATGTGGAAAATGGTTCGTTTTCAAATGTTTTATTTTTGAACGTCAGTTCACATTTGTAGGTGGATCATCAGTGTTAGAGCTAAAATTAGCATGTTTAAAGTGATTTTCATGCTTCCAGGGGCTCGGGAAGTTAATTAAATACCATTTGGAGGCATTTAATGTTCGAGCAAAAACGGCTGATTTTCGACAAAAGAGATAACACCCCCCCATTACGTCATGCTTCAGAAATGTGGAAAATGGTCCGTTTTCAAATGTTTTATTTTTGAACGTCAGTTCACATTTGTAGGTGGATCATCGGTGTTAGAGCTAAAATTAGCATGTTTAAAGTGATTTTCATGCTTCCAGGGGCTCGGGAAGTTAATTAAATACCATTTGGAGGCATTTAATGTTCGAGCAAAAACGGCTGATTTTCGACAAAAGAGATAACACCCCCCCATTACGTCATGCTTCAGAAATGTGGAAAATGGTCCGTTTTCAAATGTTTTATTTTTGAACGTCAGTTCACATTTGTAGGTGGATCATCAGTGTTAGAGCTAAAATTAGCATGTTTAAAGTGATTTTCATGTTTCCAGGGGCTCGGGAAGTTAATTAAATACCATTTGGAGGCATTTAATGTTCGAGCAAAAACGGCTGATTTTCGACAAAAGAGATAACACCCCCCCATTACGTCATGCTTCAGGAATGTGGAAAATGGTCCGTTTTCAAATGTTTTATTTTTGAACGTCAGTTCACATTTGTAGGTGGATCATCAGTGTTAGAGCTAAAATTAGCATGTTTAAAGTGATTTTCATGCTTCCAGGGGCTCGGGAAGTTAATTAAATACCATTTGGAGGCATTTAATGTTCGAGCAAAAACGGCTGATTTTCGACAAAAGAGATAACACCCCCCCATTACGTCATGCTTCAGAAATGTGGAAAATGGTCCGTTTTCAAATGTTTTATTTTTGAACGTCAGTTCACATTTGTAGGTGGATCATCAGTGTTAGAGCTAAAATTAGCATGTTTAAAGTGATTTGCATGCTTCCAGGAGCTCGGGAAGTGAAATAAATACCATTTGGAGGCATTTAATGTTCGAGCAAAAATGGCTGATTTTCGACAAAAGAGATAACACCCCCCCATTACGTCATGCTTCAGAAATGTGGAAAATGGTCCGTTTTCAAATGTTTTATTTTTGAACGTCAGTTCACATTTGTAGGTGGATCATCAGTGTTAGAGCTAAAATTAGCATGTTTAAAGTGATTTTCATGCTTCCAGGGGCTCGGGAAGATAATTAAATACCATTTGGAGGCATTTAATGTTCGAGCAAAAACGGCTGATTTTCGACAAAAGAGATAACACCCCCCCATTACGTCATGCTTCAGAAATGTGGAAAATGGTCCGTTTTCAAATGTTTTATTTTTGAACGTCAGTTCACATTTGTAGGTGGATCATCAGTGTTAGAGCTAAAATTAGCATGTTTAAAGTGATTTTCATGCTTCCAGGGGCCCAAAACACAAGATTTATGGAATGGTTAAAAGTGCATGAAAATGGCCAATTTACTCACTCTGAGTTCTCAAAAAGGGTTTCTTCACCCCGGGAAGTTAATTAAATACCATTTGGAGGCATTTAATGTTCGAGCAAAAACGGCTGATTTTCGACAAAAGAGATAACACCCCCCCATTACGTCATGCTTCAGAAATGTGGAAAATGGTCCGTTTTCAAATGTTTTATTTTTGAACGTCAGTTCACATTTGTAGGTGGATCATCAGTGTTAGAGCTAAAATTAGCATGTTTAAAGTGATTTTCATGCTTCCAGGGGCCCAAAACACAAGATTTATGGAATGGTTAAAAGTGCATGAAAATGGCCAATTTACTCACTCTGAGTTCTCAAAAAGGGTTTCTTCACCCCGGGAAGTTAATTAAATACCATTTGGAGGCATTTAATGTTCGAGCAAAAACGGCTGATTTTCGACAAAAGAGATAACACCCCCCCATTACGTCATGCTTCAGAAATGTGGAAAATGGTCCGTTTTCAAATGTTTTATTTTTGAACGTCAGTTCACATTTGTAGGTGGATCATCAGTGTTAGAGCTAAAATTAGCATGTTTAAAGTGATTTTCATGCTTCCAGGGGCCCAAAACACAAGATTTATGGAATGGTTAAAAGTGCATGAAAATGGCCAATTTACTCACTCTGAGTTCTCAAAAAGGGTTTCTTCACCCCGGGAAGTTAATTAAATACCATTTGGAGGCATTTAATGTTCGAGCAAAAACGGCTGATTTTCGACAAAAGAGATAACACCCCCCCATTACGTCATGCTTCAGAAATGTGGAAAATGGTTCGTTTTCAAATGTTTTATTTTTGAACGTCAGTTCACATTTGTAGGTGGATCATCAGTGTTAGAGCTAAAATTAGCATGTTTAAAGTGATTTTCATGCTTCCAGGGGCTCGGGAAGTTAATTAAATACCATTTGGAGGCATTTAATGTTCGAGCAAAAACGGCTGATTTTCGACAAAAGAGATAACACCCCCCCATTACGTCATGCTTCAGAAATGTGGAAAATGGTCCGTTTTCAAATGTTTTATTTTTGAACGTCAGTTCACATTTGTAGGTGGATCATCAGTGTTAGAGCTAAAATTAGCATGTTTAAAGTGATTTTCATGTTTCCAGGGGCTCGGGAAGTTAATTAAATACCATTTGGAGGCATTTAATGTTCGAGCAAAAACGGCTGATTTTCGACAAAAGAGATAACACCCCCCCATTACGTCATGCTTCAGAAATGTGGAAAATGGTCCGTTTTCAAATGTTTTATTTTTGAACGTCAGTTCACATTTGTAGGTGGATCATCAGTGTTAGAGCTAAAATTAGCATGTTTAAAGTGATTTTCATGTTTCCAGGGGCTCGGGAAGTTAATTAAATACCATTTGGAGGCATTTAATGTTCGAGCAAAAACGGCTGATTTTCGACAAAAGAGATAACACCCCCCCATTACGTCATGCTTCAGGAATGTGGAAAATGGTCCGTTTTCAAATGTTTTATTTCTGAACGTCAGTTCACATTTGTAGGTGGATCATCAGTGTTAGAGCTAAAATTAGCATGTTTAAAGTGATTTTCATGCTTCCAGGGGCTCGGGAAGTTAATTAAATACCATTTGGAGGCATTTAATGTTCGAGCAAAAACGGCTGATTTTCGACAAAAGAGATAACACCCCCCCCATTACGTCATGCTTCAGAAATGTGGAAAATGGTCCATTTTCAAATGTTTTATTTTTGAACGTCAGTTCACATTTGTAGGTGGATCATCAGTGTTAGAGCTAAAATTAGCATGTTTAAAGTGATTTGCATGCTTCCAGGAGCTCGGGAAGTGAAATAAATACCATTTGGAGGCATTTAATGTTCGAGCAAAAATGGCTGATTTTCGACAAAAGAGATAACACCCCCCATTACGTCATGCTTCAGAAATGTGGAAAATGGTCCGTTTTCAAATGTTTTATTTTTGAACATCAGTTCACATTTGTAGGTGGATCATCAGTGTTAGAGCTAAAATTAGCATGTTTAAAGTGATTTTCATGCTTCCAGGGGCTCGGGAAGTTAATTAAATACCATTTGGAGGCATTTAATGTTCAAGCAAAAACGGCTGATTTTCGACAAAAGAGATAACACCCCCCATTACGTCATGCTTCAGAAATGTGGAAAATGGTCCGTTTTCAAATGTTTTATTTTTGAACGTCAGTTCACATTTGTAGGTGGATCATCAGTGTTAGAGCTAAAATTAGCATGTTTAAAGTGATTTTCATGCTTCCAGGGGCTCGGGAAGTTAATTAAATACCATTTGGAGGCATTTAATGTTCGAGCAAAAACGGCTGATTTTCGACAAAAGAGATAACACCCCCCCATTACGTCATGCTTCAGAAATGTGGAAAATGGTCCGTTTTCAAATGTTTTATTTTTGAACGTCAGTTCACATTTGTAGGTGGATCATCAGTGTTAGAGCTAAAATTAGCATGTTTAAAGTGATTTTCATGCTTCCAGGGGCTCGGGAAGGTAATTAAATACCATTTGGAGGCATTTAATGTTCGAGCAAAAACGGCTGATTTTCGACAAAAGAGATAACACCCCCCCATTACGTCATGCTTCAGAAATGTGGAAAATGGTCCGTTTTCAAATGTTTTATTTTTGAACGTCAGTTCACATTTGTAGGTGGATCATCATTGTTAGAGCTAAAATTAGCATGTTTAAAGTGATTTTCATGCTTCCAGGGGCTCGGGAAGTTAATTAAATACCATTTGGAGGCATTTAATGTTCGAGCAAAAACGGCTGATTTTCGACAAAAGAGATAACACCCCCCCATTACGTCATGCTTCAAAAATGTGGAAAATGGTCCGTTTTCAAATGTTTTATTTTTGAACGTCAGTTCACATTTGTAGGTGGATCATCAGTGTTAGAGCTAAAATTAGCATGTTTAAAGTGATTTTCATGCTTCCAGGGGCCCAAAACACAAGATTTATGGAATGGTTAAAAGTGCATGAAAATGGCCAATTTACTCACTCTGAGTTCTCAAAAAGGGTTTCTTCACCCCGGGAAGTTAATTAAATACCATTTGGAGGCATTTAATGTTCGAGCAAAAACGGCAGATTTTCGACAAAAGAGATAACACCCCCCCCATTACGTCATGCTTCAGAAATGTGGAAAATGGTCCGTTTTCAAATGTTTTATTTTTGAACTTCAGTTCACATTTGTAGGTGGATCATCAGTGTTAGAGCTAAAATTAGCATGTTTAAAGTGATTTTCATGCTTCCAGGGGCTCGGGAAGTTAATTAAATACCATTTGGAGGCATTTAATGTTCGAGCAAAAACGGCTGATTTTCGACAAAAGAGATAACACCCCCCCATTACGTCATGCTTCAGAAATGTGGAAAATGGTCCGTTTTCAAATGTTTTATTTTTGAACGTCAGTTCACATTTGTAGGTGGATCATCAGTGTTAGAGCTAAAATTAGCATGTTTAAAGTGATTTTCATGCTTCCAGGGGCCCAAAACACAAGATTTATGGAATGGTTAAAAGTGCATGAAAATGGCCAATTTACTCAATCTGAGTTCTCAAAAAGGGTTTCTTCACCCCGGGAAGTTAATTAAATACCATTTGGAGGCATTTAATGTTCGAGCAAAAACGGCAGATTTTCGACAAAAGAGATAACACCCCCCCATTACGTCATGCTTCAGAAATGTGGAAAATGGTCCGTTTTCAAATGTTTTATTTTTGAACTTCAGTTCACATTTGTAGGTGGATCATCAGTGTTAGAGCTAAAATTAGCATGTTTAAAGTGATTTTCATGCTTCCAGGGGCTCGGGAAGTTAATTAAATACCATTTGGAGGCATTTAATGTTCGAGCAAAAACGGCTGATTTTCGACAAAAGAGATAACACCCCCCCATTACGTCATGCTTCAGAAATGTGGAAAATGGTCCGTTTTCAAATGTTTTATTTTTGAACGTCAGTTCACATTTGTAGGTGGATCATCAGTGTTAGAGCTAAAATTAGCATGTTTAAAGTGATTTTCATGCTTCCAGGGGCCCAAAACACAAGATTTATGGAATGGTTAAAAGTGCATGAAAATGGCCAATTTACTCAATCTGAGTTCTCAAAAAGGGTTTCTTCACCCCGGGAAGTTAATTAAATACCATTTGGAGGCATTTAATGTTCCAGCAAAAACGGCTGATTTTCGACAAAAGAGATAACACCCCCCCATTACGTCATGCTTCAGAAATGTGGAAAATGGTCCTTTTTCAAATGTTTTATTTTTGAACGTCAGTTCACATTTGTAGGTGGATCATCAGTGTTAGAGCTAAAATTAGCATGTTTAAAGTGATTTTCATGCTTCCAGGGGCCCAAAACACAAGATTTATGGAATGGTTAAAAGTGCATGAAAATGGCCAATTTACTCACTCTGAGTTCTCAAAAAGGGTTTCTTCACCCCGGGAAGTTAATTAATTACCATTTGGAGGCATTTAATGTTCGAGCAAAAACGGCAGATTTTCGACAAAAGAGATAACACCCCCCCCATTACGTCATGCTTCAGAAATGTGGAAAATGGTCCGTTTTCAAATGTTTTATTTTTGAACTTCAGTTCACATTTGTAGGTGGATCATCAGTGTTAGAGCTAAAATTAGCATGTTTAAAGTGATTTTCATGCTTCCAGGGGCTCGGGAAGTTAATTAAATACCATTTGGAGGCATTTAATGTTCGAGCAAAAACGGCTGATTTTCGACAAAAGAGATAACACCCCCCCATTACGTCATGCTTCAGAAATGTGGAAAATGGTCCGTTTTCAAATGTTTTATTTTTGAACGTCAGTTCACATTTGTAGGTGGATCATCAGTGTTAGAGCTAAAATTAGCATGTTTAAAGTGATTTTCATGCTTCCAGGGGCCCAAAACACAAGATTTATGGAATGGTTAAAAGTGCATGAAAATGGCCAATTTACTCAATCTGAGTTCTCAAAAAGGGTTTCTTCACCCCGGGAAGTTAATTAAATACCATTTGGAGGCATTTAATGTTCGAGCAAAAACGGCAGATTTTCGACAAAAGAGATAACACCCCCCCCATTACGTCATGCTTCAGAAATGTGGAAAATGGTCCGTTTTCAAATGTTTTATTTTTGAACTTCAGTTCACATTTGTAGGTGGATCATCAGTGTTAGAGCTAAAATTAGCATGTTTAAAGTGATTTTCATGCTTCCAGGGGCTCGGGAAGTTAATTAAATACCATTTGGAGGCATTTAATGTTCGAGCAAAAACGGCTGATTTTCGACAAAAGAGATAACACCCCCCCATTACGTCATGCTTCAGAAATGTGGAAAATGGTCCGTTTTCAAATGTTTTATTTTTGAACGTCAGTTCACATTTGTAGGTGGATCATCAGTGTTAGAGCTAAAATTAGCATGTTTAAAGTGATTTTCATGCTTCCAGGGGCCCAAAACACAAGATTTATGGAATGGTTAAAAGTGCATGAAAATGGCCAATTTACTCAATCTGAGTTCTCAAAAAGGGTTTCTTCACCCCGGGAAGTTAATTAAATACCATTTGGAGGCATTTAATGTTCCAGCAAAAACGGCTGATTTTCGACAAAAGAGATAACACCCCCCCATTACGTCATGCTTCAGAAATGTGGAAAATGGTCCTTTTTCAAATGTTTTATTTTTGAACGTCAGTTCACATTTGTAGGTGGATCATCAGTGTTAGAGCTAAAATTAGCATGTTTAAAGTGATTTTCATGCTTCCAGGGGCCCAAAACACAAGATTTATGGAATGGTTAAAAGTGCATGAAAATGGCCAATTTACTCACTCTGAGTTCTCAAAAAGGGTTTCTTCACCCCGGGAAGTTAATTAAATACCATTTGGAGGCATTTAATGTTCGAGCAAAAACGGCTGATTTTCGACAAAAGAGATAACACCCCCCCATGCTTCAGAAATGTGGAAAATGGTCCGTTTTCAAATGTTTTATTTTTGAACGTCAGTTCACATTTGTAGGTGGATCATCAGTGTTAGAGCTAAAATTAGCATGTTTAAAGTGATTTTCATGCTTCCAGGGGCTCGGGAAGTTAATTAAATACCATTTGGAGGCATTTAATGTTCGAGCAAAAACGGCTGATTTTCGACAAAAGAGATAACACCCCCCCATTATGTCATGCTTCAGAAATGTGGAAAATGGTCCGTTTTCAAATGTTTTATTTTTGAACGTCAGTTCACATTTGTAGGTGGATCATCAGTGTTGGAGCTAAAATTAGCATGTTTAAAGTGATTTTCATGCTTCCAAGGGCCCAAAACACAAGATTTATGGAATGGTTAAAAGTGCATGAAAATGGTCAATTTACTCAATCTGAGTTCTCAAAAAGGGTTTCTTCACCCCGGGAAGTTAATTAAATACCATTTAGAGGCATTTAATGTTCCAGCAAAAACGGCTGATTTTCGACAAAAGAGATAACACCCCCCCATTACGTCATGCTTCAGAAATGTGGAAAATGGTCCGTTTTCAAATGTTTTATTTTTGAACGTCAGTTCACATTTGTAGGTGGATCATCTGTGTTAGAGCTAAAATTAGCATGTTTAAAGTGATTTTCATGCTTCCAGGGGCTCGGGAAGTTAATTAAATACCATTTGGAGGCATTTAATGTTCGAGCAAAAACGGCTGATTTTCGACAAAAGAGATAACACCCCCCATTACGTCATGCTTCAGAAATGTGGAAAATGGTCCGTTTTCAAATGTTTTATTTTTGAACGTCAGTTCACATTTGTAGGTGGATCATCAGTGTTAGAGCTAAAATTAGCATGTTTAAAGTGATTTTCATGCTTCCAGGGGCTCGGGAAGTTAATTAAATACCATTTGGAGGCATTTAATGTTCGAGCAAAAACGGCTGATTTTCGACAAAAGAGATAACACCCCCCCATTACGTCATGCTTCAGAAATGTGGAAAATGGTCTGTTTTCAAATGTTTTATTTTTGAAAGTCAGTTCACATTTGTAGGTGGATCATCAGTGTTAGAGCTAAAATTAGCATGTTTAAAGTGATTTTCATGCTTCCAGGGGCTCCGGAAGTTAATTAAATACCATTTGGAGGCATTTAATGTTCCAGCAAAAACGGCTGATTTTCGACAAAAGAGATAACACCCCCCCCATTACGTCATGCTTCAGAAATGTGGAAAATGGTCCTTTTTCAAATGTTTTATTTTTGAACGTCAGTTCACATTTGTAGGTGGATCATCAGTGTTAGAGCTAAAATTAGCATGTTTAAAGTGATTTTCATGCTTCAAGGCGCCCAAAACACAAGATTTATGGAATGGTTAAAAGTGCATGAAAATGGCCAATTTACTCACTCTGAGTTCTCAAAAAAGGGTTTCTTCACCCCAGGAAGTTAATTAAATACCATTTGGAGGCATGTTCGAGCAAAAACGGCTGATTTTCGACAAAAGAGATAACACCCCCCCATTACGTCATGCTTCAGAAATGTGGAAAATGGTCCGTTTTCAAATGTATTATTTTTGAACGTCAGTTCACATTTGTAGGTGGATCATCAGTGTTAGAGCTAAAATTAGCATGTTTAAAGTGATTTTCATGCTTCCAGGGGCTCGGGAAGTTAATTAAATACCATTTGGAGGCATTTAATGTTCGAGCAAAAACGGCTGATTTTCGACAAAAGAGATAACACCCCCCCATTACGTCATGCTTCAGAAATGTGGAAAATGGTCCGTTTTCAAATGTTTTATTTTTGAACGTCAGTTCACATTTGTAGGTGGATCATCAGTGTTAGAGCTAAAATTAGCATGTTTAAAGTGATTTTCATGCTTCCAGGGGCTCGGGAAGTTAATTAAATACCATTTGGAGGCATTTAATGTTCGAGCAAAAACGGCTGATTTTCGACAAAAGAGATAACACCCCCCCATGCTTCAGAAATGTGGAAAATGGTCCGTTTTCAAATGTTTTATTTTTGAACGTCAGTTCACATTTGTAGGTGGATCATCAGTGTTAGAGCTAAAATTAGCATGTTTAAAGTGATTTTCATGCTTCCAGGGGCTCGGGAAGTTAATTAAATACCATTTGGAGGCATTTAATGTTTGAGCAAAAACGGCTGATTTTCGACAAAAGAGATAACACCCCCCCATTACGTCATGCTTCAGAAATGTGGAAAATGGTCCGTTTTCAAATGTTTTATTTTTGAACGTCAGTTCACATTTGTAGGTGGATCATTAGTGTTAGAGCTAAAATTAGCATGTTTAAAGTGATTTTCATGCTTCCAGGGGCCCAAAACACAAGATTTATGGAATGGTTAAAAGTGCATGAAAATGGCCAATTTACTCACTCTGAGTTCTCAAAAAGGGTTTCTTCACCCCGGGAAGTTAATTAAATACCATTTGGAGGCATTTAATGTTCCAGCAAAAACAGCTGATTTTCGACAAAAGAGATAACACCCCCCATTACGTCATGCTTCAGAAATGTGGAAAATGGTCCGTTTTCAAATGTTTTATTTTTGAACGTCAGTTCACATTTGTAGGTGGATCATCAGTGTTAGAGCTAAAATTAGCATGTTTAAAGTGATTTTCATGCTTCCAGGGGCTCGGGAAGTTAATTAAATACCATTTGGAGGCATTTAATGTTCGAGCAAAAACGGCTGATTTTCGACAAAAGAGATAACACCCCCCCATTACGTCATGCTTCAGAAATGTGGAAAATGGTCCGTTTTCAAAAATGTTTTATTTTTGAACGTCAGTTCACATTTGTAGGTGGATCATCAGTCTTAGAGCTAAAATGAGCATGTTTAAAGTGATTTTCATGCTTCCAGGGGCCCAAAACACAAGATTTATGGAATGGTTAAAAGTGCATGAAAATGGCCAATTTACTCACTCTGAGTTCTCAAAAAGGGTTTCTTCACCCCAGGAAGTTAATTAAATACCATTTGGAGGCATTTAATGTTCGAGCAAAAACGGCTGATTTTCGACAAAAGAGATAACACCCCCCCATTACGTCATGCTTCAGAAATGTGGAAAATGGTCCGTTTTCAAATGTTTTATTTTTGAACGTCAGTTCACATTTGTAGGTGGATCATCAGTGTTAGAGCTAAAATTAGCATGTTTAAAGTGATTTTCATGCTTCCAGGGGCTCGGGAAGTTAATTAAATACCATTTGGAGGCATTTAATGTTCGAGCAAAAACGGCTGATTTTCGACAAAAGAGATAACACCCCCCCATTACGTCATGCTTCAGAAATGTGGAAAATGGTCCGTTTTCAAATGTTTTATTTTTGAACGTCAGTTCACATTTGTAGGTGCATCATCAGTGTTAGAGCTAAAATTAGCATGTTTAAAGTGATTTTCATGCTTCCAGGGGCTCGGGAAGTTAATTAAATACCATTTGGAGGCATTTAATGTTCGAGCAAAAACGGCTGATTTTCGACAAAAGAGATAACACCCCCCCATTACGTCATGCTTCAGAAATGTGGAAAATGGTCCGTTTTCAAATGTTTTATTTTTGAACGTCAGTTCACATTTGTAGGTGGATAATCTGTGTTAGAGCTAAAATTAGCATGTTTAAAGTGATTTTCATGCTTCCAGGGGCTCGGGAAGTTAATTAAATACCATTTGGAGGCATTTAATGTTCGAGCAAAAACGGCTGATTTTCGACAAAAGAGATAACACCCCCCCATTACGTCATGCTTCAGAAATGTGGAAAATGGTCCGTTTTCAAATGTTTTATTTTTGAACGTCAGTTCACATTTGTAGGTGGATCATCGGTGTTAGAGCTAAAATTAGCATGTTTAAAGTGATTTTCATGCTTCCAGGGGCTCGGGAAGTTAATTAAATACCATTTGGAGGCATTTAATGTTCGAGCAAAAACGGCTGATTTTCGACAAAAGAGATAACACCCCCCCATTACGTCATGCTTCAGAAATGTAGAAAATGGTCCGTTTTCAAATGTTTTATTTTTGAACGTCAGTTCACATTTGTAGGTGGATCATCAGTGTTAGAGCTAAAATTAGCATGTTTAAAGTGATTTTCATGTTTCCAGGGGCTCGGGAAGTTAATTAAATACCATTTGGAGGCATTTAATGTTCGAGCAAAAACGGCTGATTTTCGACAAAAGAGATAACACCCCCCCATTACGTCATGCTTCAGGAATGTGGAAAATGGTCCGTTTTCAAATGTTTTATTTTTGAACGTCAGTTCACATTTGTAGGTGGATCATCAGTGTTAGAGCTAAAATTAGCATGTTTAAAGTGATTTTCATGCTTCCAGGGGCTCGGGAAGTTAATTAAATACCATTTGGAGGCATTTAATGTTCGAGCAAAAACGGCTGATTTTCGACAAAAGAGATAACACCCCCCCATTACGTCATGCTTCAGAAATGTGGAAAATGGTCCGTTTTCAAATGTTTTATTTTTGAACGTCAGTTCACATTTGTAGGTGGATCATCAGTGTTAGAGCTAAAATTAGCATGTTTAAAGTGATTTGCATGCTTCCAGGAGCTCGGGAAGTGAAATAAATACCATTTGGAGGCATTTAATGTTCGAGCAAAAATGGCTGATTTTCGACAAAAGAGATAACACCCCCCATTACGTCATGCTTCAGAAATGTGGAAAATGGTCCGTTTTCAAATGTTTTATTTTTGAACATCAGTTCACATTTGTAGGTGGATCATCAGTGTTAGAGCTAAAATTAGCATGTTTAAAGTGATTTTCATGCTTCCAGGGGCTCGGGAAGTTAATTAAATACCATTTGGAGGCATTTAATGTTCGAGAAAAAACTGCTGATTTTCGACAAAAGAGATAACACCCCCCATTACGTCATGCTTCAGAAATGTGGAAAATGGTCCGTTTTCAAATGTTTTATTTTTGAACGTCAGTTCACATTTGTAGGTGGATCATCAGTGTTAGAGCTAAAATTAGCATGTTTAAAGTGATTTTCATGCTTCCAGGGGCTCGGGAAGTTAATTAAATACCATTTGGAGGCATTTAATGTTCGAGCAAAAACGGCTGATTTTCGACAAAAGAGATAACACCCCCCCCATTATGTCATGCTTCAGAAATGTGGAAAATGGTCCGTTTTCAAATGTTTTATTTTTGAACGTCAGTTCACATTTGTAGGTGGATCATCAGTGTTAGAGCTAAAATTAGCATGTTTAAAGTGATTTTCATGCTTCCAAGGGCCCAAAACACAAGATTTATGGAATGGTTAAAACTGCATGAAAATGGCCAATTTACTCAATCTGAGTTCTCAAAAAGGGTTTCTTCACCCCGGGAAGTTAATTAAATACCATTTAGAGGCATTTAATGTTCCAGCAAAAACGGCTGATTTTCGACAAAAGAGATAACACCCCCCCATTACGTCATGCTTCAGAAATGTGGAAAATGGTCCGTTTTCAAATGTTTTATTTTTGAACGTCAGTTCACATTTGTAGGTGGATCATCTGTGTTAGAGCTAAAATTAGCATGTTTAAAGTGATTTGCATGCTTCCAGGAGCTCGGGAAGTGAAATAAATACCATTTGGAGGCATTTAATGTTCGAGCAAAAATGGCTGATTTTCGACAAAAGAGATAACACCCCCCATTACGTCATGCTTCAGAAATGTGGAAAATGGTCCGTTTTCAAATGTTTTATTTTTGAACATCAGTTCACATTTGTAGGTGGATCATCAGTGTTAGAGCTAAAATTAGCATGTTTAAAGTGATTTTCATGCTTCCAGGGGCTCGGGAAGTTAATTAAATACCATTTGGAGGCATTTAATGTTCGAGCAAAAACTGCTGATTTTCGACAAAAGAGATAACACCCCCCATTACGTCATGCTTCAGAAATGTGGAAAATGGTCCGTTTTCAAATGTTTTATTTTTGAACGTCAGTTCACATTTGTAGGTGGATCATCAGTGTTAGAGCTACAATTAGCATGTTTAAAGTGATTTTCATGCTTCCAGGGGCTCGGGAAGTTAATTAAATACCATTTGGAGGCATTTAATGTTCGAGCAAAAACGGCTGATTTTCGACAAAAGAGATAACACCCCCCCCATTATGTCATGCTTCAGAAATGTGGAAAATGGTCCGTTTTCAAATGTTTTATTTTTGAACGTCAGTTCACATTTGTAGGTGGATCATCAGTGTTAGAGCTAAAATTAGCATGTTTAAAGTGATTTTCATGCTTCCAAGGGCCCAAAACACAAGATTTATGGAATGGTTAAAACTGCATGAAAATGGCCAATTTACTCAATCTGAGTTCTCAAAAAGGGTTTCTTCACCCCGGGAAGTTAATTAAATACCATTTAGAGGCATTTAATGTTCCAGCAAAAACGGCTGATTTTCGACAAAAGAGATAACACCCCCCCATTACGTCATGCTTCAGAAATGTGGAAAATGGTCCGTTTTCAAATGTTTTATTTTTGAACGTCAGTTCACATTTGTAGGTGGATCATCTGTGTTAGAGCTAAAATTAGCATGTTTAAAGTGATTTTCATGCTTCCAGGGGCTCGGGAAGTTAATTAAATACCATTTGGAGGCATTTAATGTTCGAGCAAAAACGGCTGATTTTCGACAAAAGAGATAACACCCCCCCATTACGTCATGCTTCAGAAATGTGGAAAATGGTCCGTTTTCAAATGTTTTATTTTTGAACGTCAGTTCACATTTGTAGGTGGATCATCAGTGTTAGAGCTAAAATTAGCATGTTTAAAGTGATTTTCATGCTTCCAGGGGCTCGGGAAGTTAATTAAATACCATTTGGAGGCATTTAATGTTCGAGCAAAAACGGCTGATTTTCGACAAAAGAGATAACACCCCCCCATTACGTCATGCTTCAGAAATGTGGAAAATGGTCTGTTTTCAAATGTTTTATTTTTGAAAGTCAGTTCACATTTGTAGGTGGATCATCAGTGTTAGAGCTAAAATTAGCATGTTTAAAGTGATTTTCATGCTTCCAGGGGCTCCGGAAGTTAATTAAATACCATTTGGAGGCATTTAATGTTCCAGCAAAAACGGCTGATTTTCGACAAAAGAGATAACACCCCCCCATTACGTCATGCTTCAGAAATGTGGAAAATGGTCCTTTTTCAAATGTTTTATTTTTGAACGTCAGTTCACATTTGTAGGTGGATCATCAGTGTTAGAGCTAAAATTAGCATGTTTCAAGTGATTTTCATGCTTCAAGGTGCCCAAAACACAAGATTTATGGAATGGTTAAAAGTGCATGAAAATGGCCAATTTACTCACTCTGAGTTCTCAAAAAAGGGTTTCTTCACCCCAGGAAGTTAATTAAATACCATTTGGAGGCATGTTCGAGCAAAAACGGCTGATTTTCGACAAAAGAGATAACACCCCCCCATTACGTCATGCTTCAGAAATGTGGAAAATGGTCCGTTTTCAAATGTATTATTTTTGAACGTCAGTTCACATTTGTAGGTGGATCATCAGTGTTAGAGCTAAAATTAGCATGTTTAAAGTGATTTTCATGCTTCCAGGGGCTCGGGAAGTTAATTAAATACCATTTGGAGGCATTTAATGTTCGAGCAAAAACGGCTGATTTTCGACAAAAGAGATAACACCCCCCCATTACGTCATGCTTCAGAAATGTGGAAAATGGTCCGTTTTCAAATGTTTTATTTTTGAACGTCAGTTCACATTTGTAGGTGGATCATCAGTGTTAGAGCTAAAATTAGCATGTTTAAAGTGATTTTCATGCTTCCAGGGGCTCGGGAAGTTAATTAAATACCATTTGGAGGCATTTAATGTTCGAGCAAAAACGGCTGATTTTCGACAAAAGAGATAACACCCCCCCATGCTTCAGAAATGTGGAAAATGGTCCGTTTTCAAATGTTTTATTTTTGAACGTCAGTTCACATTTGTAGGTGGATCATCAGTGTTAGAGCTAAAATTAGCATGTTTAAAGTGATTTTCATGCTTCCAGGGGCTCGGGAAGTTAATTAAATACCATTTGGAGGCATTTAATGTTCGAGCAAAAACGGCTAATTTTCGACAAAAGAGATAACACCCCCCCCATTACGTCATGCTTCAGAAATGTGGAAAATGGTCCGTTTTCAAATGTTTTATTTTTGAACGTCAGTTCACATTTGTAGGTGGATCATTAGTGTTAGAGCTAAAATTAGCATGTTTAAAGTGATTTTCATGCTTCCAGGGGCCTAAAACACAAGATTTATGGAATGGTTAAAAGTGCATGAAAATGGCCAATTTACTCACTCTGAGTTCTGAAAAAGGGTTTCTTCACCCCGGCAAGTTAATTAAATACCATTTGGAGGCATTTATTGTTCGAGCAAAAACGGCTGATTTTCGACAAAAGAGATAACACCCCCCCATTACGTCATGCTTCAGAAATGTGGAAAATGGTCCGTTTTCAAATGTTTTATTTTTGAACGTCAGTTCACATTTGTAGGTGGATCATCAGTGTTAGAGCTAAAATTAGCATGTTTAAAGTGATTTTCATGCTTCCAGGGGCTCGGGAAGTTAATTAAATACCATTTGGAGGCATTTAATGTTCGAGCAAAAACGGCTGATTTTCGACAAAAGAGATAACACCCCCCCATTACGTCATGCTTCAGAAATGTGGAAAATGGTCCGTTTTCAAAAATGTTTTATTTTTGAACGTCAGTTCACATTTGTAGGTGGATCATCAGTCTTAGAGCTAAAATGAGCATGTTTAAAGTGATTTTCATGCTTCCAGGGGCCCAAAACACAAGATTTATGGAATGGTTAAAAGTGCATGAAAATGGCCAATTTACTCACTCTGAGTTCTCAAAAAGGGTTTCTTCACCCCAGGAAGTTAATTAAATACCATTTGGAGGCATTTAATGTTCGAGCAAAAACGGCTGATTTTCGACAAAAGAGATAACACCCCCCCATTACGTCATGCTTCAGAAATGTGGAAAATGGTCCGTTTTCAAATGTTTTATTTTTGAACGTCAGTTCACATTTGTAGGTGCATCATCAGTGTTAGAGCTAAAATTAGCATGTTTAAAGTGATTTTCATGCTTCCAGGGGCTCGGGAAGTTAATTAAATACCATTTGGAGGCATTTAATGTTCGAGCAAAAACGGCTGATTTTCGACAAAAGAGATAACACCCCCCCATTACGTCATGCTTCAGAAATGTGGAAAATGGTCCGTTTTCAAATGTTTTATTTTTGAACGTCAGTTCACATTTGTAGGTGGATAATCTGTGTTAGAGCTAAAATTAGCATGTTTAAAGTGATTTTCATGCTTCCAGGGGCTCGGGAAGTTAATTAAATACCATTTGGAGGCATTTAATGTTCGAGCAAAAACGGCTGATTTTCGACAAAAGAGATAACACCCCCCCATTACGTCATGCTTCAGAAATGTGGAAAATGGTCCGTTTTCAAATGTTTTATTTTTGAACGTCAGTTCACATTTGTAGGTGGATCATCGGTGTTAGAGCTAAAATTAGCATGTTTAAAGTGATTTTCATGCTTCCAGGGGCTCGGGAAGTTAATTAAATACCATTTGGAGGCATTTAATGTTCGAGCAAAAACGGCTGATTTTCGACAAAAGAGATAACACCCCCCCATTACGTCATGCTTCAGAAATGTAGAAAATGGTCCGTTTTCAAATGTTTTATTTTTGAACGTCAGTTCACATTTGTAGGTGGATCATCAGTGTTAGAGCTAAAATTAGCATGTTTAAAGTGATTTTCATGTTTCCAGGGGCTCGGGAAGTTAATTAAATACCATTTGGAGGCATTTAATGTTCGAGCAAAAACGGCTGATTTTCGACAAAAGAGATAACACCCCCCCATTACGTCATGCTTCAGGAATGTGGAAAATGGTCCGTTTTCAAATGTTTTATTTTTGAACGTCAGTTCACATTTTTAGGTGGATCATCAGTGTTAGAGCTAAAATTAGCATGTTTAAAGTGATTTTCATGCTTCCAGGGGCTCGGGAAGTTAATTAAATACCATTTGGAGGCATTTAATGTTCGAGCAAAAACGGCTGATTTTCGACAAAAGAGATAACACCCCCCCATTACGTCATGCTTCAGAAATGTGGAAAATGGTCCGTTTTCAAATGTTTTATTTTTGAACGTCAGTTCACATTTGTAGGTGGATCATCAGTGTTAGAGCTAAAATTAGCATGTTTAAAGTGATTTGCATGCTTCCAGGAGCTCGGGAAGTGAAATAAATACCATTTGGAGGCATTTAATGTTCGAGCAAAAATGGCTGATTTTCGACAAAAGAGATAACACCCCCCATTACGTCATGCTTCAGAAATGTGGAAAATGGTCCGTTTTCAAATGTTTTATTTTTGAACATCAGTTCACATTTGTAGGTGGATCATCAGTGTTAGAGCTAAAATTAGCATGTTTAAAGTGATTTTCATGCTTCCAGGGGCTCGGGAAGTTAATTAAATACCATTTGGAGGCATTTAATGTTTGAGCAAAAACGGCTGATTTTCGACAAAAGAGATAACACCCCCCCATTACGTCATGCTTCAGAAATGTGGAAAATGGTCCGTTTTCAAATGTTTTATTTTTGAACGTCAGTTCACATTTGTAGGTGGATCATTAGTGTTAGAGCTAAAATTAGCATGTTTAAAGTGATTTTCATGCTTCCAGGGGCCCAAAACACAAGATTTATGGAATGGTTAAAAGTGCATGAAAATGGCCAATTTACTCACTCTGAGTTCTCAAAAAGGGTTTCTTCACCCCGGGAAGTTAATTAAATACCATTTGGAGGCATTTAATGTTCCAGCAAAAACAGCTGATTTTCGACAAAAGAGATAACACCCCCCCATTACGTCATGCTTCAGAAATGTGGAAAATGGTCCGTTTTCAAATGTTTTATTTTTGAACGTCAGTTCACATTTGTAGGTGGATCATCAGTGTTAGAGCTAAAATTAGCATGTTTAAAGTGATTTTCATGCTTCCAGGGGCTCGGGAAGTTAAATAAATACCATTTGGAGGCATTTAATGTTCGAGCAAAAACAGCTGATTTTCGACAAAAGAGATAACACCCCCCCATTACGTCATGCTTCAGAAATGTGGAAAATGGTCCGTTTTCAAAAATGTTTTATTTTTGAACGTCAGTTCACATTTGTAGGTGGATCATCAGTCTTAGAGCTAAAATGAGCATGTTTAAAGTGATTTTCATGCTTCCAGGGGCCCAAAACACAAGATTTATGGAATGGTTAAAAGTGCATGAAAATGGCCAATTTACTCACTCTGAGTTCTCAAAAAGGGTTTCTTCACCCCAGGAAGTTAATTAAATACCATTTGGAGGCATTTAATGTTCGAGCAAAAACGGCTGATTTTCGACAAAAGAGATAACACCCCCCCATTACGTCATGCTTCAGAAATGTGGAAAATGGTCCGTTTTCAAATGTTTTATTTTTGAACGTCAGTTCACATTTGTAGGTGGATCATCAGTGTTAGAGCTAAAATTAGCATGTTTAAAGTGATTTTCATGCTTCCAGGGGCTCGGGAAGTTAATTAAATACCATTTGGAGGCATTTAATGTTCGAGCAAAAACGGCTGATTTTCGACAAAAGAGATAACACCCCCCCATTACGTCATGCTTCAGAAATGTGGAAAATGGTCCGTTTTCAAATGTTTTATTTTTGAACGTCAGTTCACATTTGTAGGTGGATCATCAGTGTTAGAGCTAAAATTAGCATGTTTAAAGTGATTTTCATGCTTCCAGGGGCTCCGGAAGTTAATTAAATACCATTTGGAGGCATTTAATGTTCCAGCAAAAACGGCTGATTTTCGACAAAAGAGATAACACCCCCCCATTACGTCATGCTTCAGAAATGTGGAAAATGGTCCTTTTTCAAATGTTTTATTTTTGAACGTCAGTTCACATTTGTAGGTGGATCATCAGTGTTAGAGCTAAAATTAGCATGTTTCAAGTGATTTTCATGCTTCAAGGCGCCCAAAACACAAGATTTATGGAATGGTTAAAAGTGCATGAAAATGGCCAATTTACTCACTCTGAGTTCTCAAAAAAGGGTTTCTTCACCCCAGGAAGTTAATTAAATACCATTTGGAGGCATGTTCGAGCAAAAACGGCTGATTTTCGACAAAAGAGATAACACCCCCCCATTACGTCATGCTTCAGAAATGTGGAAAATGGTCCGTTTTCAAATGTATTATTTTTGAACGTCAGTTCACATTTGTAGGTGGATCATCAGTGTTAGAGCTAAAATTAGCATGTTTAAAGTGATTTTCATGCTTCCAGGGGCTCGGGAAGTTAATTAAATACCATTTGGAGGCATTTAATGTTCGAGCAAAAACGGCTGATTTTCGACAAAAGAGATAACACCCCCCCATTACGTCATGCTTCAGAAATGTGGAAAATGGTCCGTTTTCAAATGTTTTATTTTTGAACGTCAGTTCACATTTGTAGGTGGATCATCAGTGTTAGAGCTAAAATTAGCATGTTTAAAGTGATTTTCATGCTTCCAGGGGCTCGGGAAGTTAATTAAATACCATTTGGAGGCATTTAATGTTCGAGCAAAAACGGCTGATTTTCGACAAAAGAGATAACACCCCCCCATGCTTCAGAAATGTGGAAAATGGTCCGTTTTCAAATGTTTTATTTTTGAACGTCAGTTCACATTTGTAGGTGGATCATCAGTGTTAGAGCTAAAATTAGCATGTTTAAAGTGATTTTCATGCTTCCAGGGGCTCGGGAAGTTAATTAAATACCATTTGGAGGCATTTAATGTTCGAGCAAAAACGGCTAATTTTCGACAAAAGAGATAACACCCCCCCCATTACGTCATGCTTCAGAAATGTGGAAAATGGTCCGTTTTCAAATGTTTTATTTTTGAACGTCAGTTCACATTTGTAGGTGGATCATTAGTGTTAGAGCTAAAATTAGCATGTTTAAAGTGATTTTCATGCTTCCAGGGGCCTAAAACACAAGATTTATGGAATGGTTAAAAGTGCATGAAAATGGCCAATTTACTCACTCTGAGTTCTGAAAAAGGGTTTCTTCACCCCGGCAAGTTAATTAAATACCATTTGGAGGCATTTATTGTTCGAGCAAAAACGGCTGATTTTCGACAAAAGAGATAACACCCCCCCATTACGTCATGCTTCAGAAATGTGGAAAATGGTCCGTTTTCAAATGTTTTATTTTTGAACGTCAGTTCACATTTGTAGGTGGATCATCAGTGTTAGAGCTAAAATTAGCATGTTTAAAGTGATTTTCATGCTTCCAGGGGCTCGGGAAGTTAATTAAATACCATTTGGAGGCATTTAATGTTCGAGCAAAAACGGCTGATTTTCGACAAAAGAGATAACACCCCCCCATGCTTCAGAAATGTGGAAAATGGTCCGTTTTCAAATGTTTTATTTTTGAACGTCAGTTCACATTTGTAGGTGGATCATCAGTGTTAGAGCTAAAATTAGCATGTTTAAAGTGATTTTCATGCTTCCAGGGGCTCGGGAAGTTAATTAAATACCATTTGGAGGCATTTAATGTTTGAGCAAAAACGGCTGATTTTCGACAAAAGAGATAACACCCCCCCATTACGTCATGCTTCAGAAATGTGGAAAATGGTCCGTTTTCAAATGTTTTATTTTTGAACGTCAGTTCACATTTGTAGGTGGATCATTAGTGTTAGAGCTAAAATTAGCATGTTTAAAGTGATTTTCATGCTTCCAGGGGCCCAAAACACAAGATTTATGGAATGGTTAAAAGTGCATGAAAATGGCCAATTTACTCACTCTGAGTTCTCAAAAAGGGTTTCTTCACCCCGGGAAGTTAATTAAATACCATTTGGAGGCATTTAATGTTCCAGCAAAAACAGCTGATTTTCGACAAAAGAGATAACACCCCCCCATTACGTCATGCTTCAGAAATGTGGAAAATGGTCCGTTTTCAAATGTTTTATTTTTGAACGTCAGTTCACATTTGTAGGTGGATCATCAGTGTTAGAGCTAAAATTAGCATGTTTAAAGTGATTTTCATGCTTCCAGGGGCTCGGGAAGTTAATTAAATACCATTTGGAGGCATTTAATGTTCGAGCAAAAACGGCTGATTTTCGACAAAAGAGATAACACCCCCCCATTACGTCATGCTTCAGAAATGTGGAAAATGGTCCGTTTTCAAAAATGTTTTATTTTTGAACGTCAGTTCACATTTGTAGGTGGATCATCAGTCTTAGAGCTAAAATGAGCATGTTTAAAGTGATTTTCATGCTTCCAGGGGCCCAAAACACAAGATTTATGGAATGGTTAAAAGTGCATGAAAATGGCCAATTTACTCACTCTGAGTTCTCAAAAAGGGTTTCTTCACCCCAGGAAGTTAATTAAATACCATTTGGAGGCATTTAATGTTCGAGCAAAAACGGCTGATTTTCGACAAAAGAGATAACACCCCCCCATTACGTCATGCTTCAGAAATGTGGAAAATGGTCCGTTTTCAAATGTTTTATTTTTGAACGTCAGTTCACATTTGTAGGTGGATCATCAGTGTTAGAGCTAAAATTAGCATGTTTAAAGTGATTTTCATGCTTCCAGGGGCTCGGGAAGTTAATTAAATACCATTTGGAGGCATTTAATGTTCGAGCAAAAACGGCTGATTTTCGACAAAAGAGATAACACCCCCCCATTACGTCATGCTTCAGAAATGTGGAAAATGGTCCGTTTTCAAATGTTTTATTTTTGAACGTCAGTTCACATTTGTAGGTGCATCATCAGTGTTAGAGCTAAAATTAGCATGTTTAAAGTGATTTTCATGCTTCCAGGGGCTCGGGAAGTTAATTAAATACCATTTGGAGGCATTTAATGTTCGAGCAAAAACGGCTGATTTTCGACAAAAGAGATAACACCCCCCCATTACGTCATGCTTCAGAAATGTGGAAAATGGTCCGTTTTCAAATGTTTTATTTTTGAACGTCAGTTCACATTTGTAGGTGGATAATCTGTGTTAGAGCTAAAATTAGCATGTTTAAAGTGATTTTCATGCTTCCAGGGGCTCGGGAAGTTAATTAAATACCATTTGGAGGCATTTAATGTTCGAGCAAAAACGGCTGATTTTCGACAAAAGAGATAACACCCCCCCATTACGTCATGCTTCAGAAATGTGGAAAATGGTCCGTTTTCAAATGTTTTATTTTTGAACGTCAGTTCACATTTGTAGGTGGATCATCGGTGTTAGAGCTAAAATTAGCATGTTTAAAGTGATTTTCATGCTTCCAGGGGCTCGGGAAGTTAATTAAATACCATTTGGAGGCATTTAATGTTCGAGCAAAAACGGCTGATTTTCGACAAAAGAGATAACACCCCCCCATTACGTCATGCTTCAGAAATGTAGAAAATGGTCCGTTTTCAAATGTTTTATTTTTGAACGTCAGTTCACATTTGTAGGTGGATCATCAGTGTTAGAGCTAAAATTAGCATGTTTAAAGTGATTTTCATGTTTCCAGGGGCTCGGGAAGTTAATTAAATACCATTTGGAGGCATTTAATGTTCGAGCAAAAACGGCTGATTTTCGACAAAAGAGATAACACCCCCCCATTACGTCATGCTTCAGGAATGTGGAAAATGGTCCGTTTTCAAATGTTTTATTTTTGAACGTCAGTTCACATTTGTAGGTGGATCATCAGTGTTAGAGCTAAAATTAGCATGTTTAAAGTGATTTTCATGCTTCCAGGGGCTCGGGAAGTTAATTAAATACCATTTGGAGGCATTTAATGTTCGAGCAAAAATGGCTGATTTTCGACAAAAGAGATAACACCCCCCCATTACGTCATGCTTCAGAAATGTGGAAAATGGTCCGTTTTCAAATGTTTTATTTTTGAACGTCAGTTCACATTTGTAGGTGGATCATCAGTGTTAGAGCTAAAATTAGCATGTTTAAAGTGATTTGCATGCTTCCAGGAGCTCGGGAAGTGAAATAAATACCATTTGGAGGCATTTAATGTTCGAGCAAAAATGGCTGATTTTCGACAAAAGAGATAACACCCCCCATTACGTCATGCTTCAGAAATGTGGAAAATGGTCCGTTTTCAAATGTTTTATTTTTGAACATCAGTTCACATTTGTAGGTGGATCATCAGTGTTAGAGCTAAAATTAGCATGTTTAAAGTGATTTTCATGCTTCCAGGGGCTCGGGAAGTTAATTAAATACCATTTGGAGGCATTTAATGTTTGAGCAAAAACGGCTGATTTTCGACAAAAGAGATAACACCCCCCCATTACGTCATGCTTCAGAAATGTGGAAAATGGTCCGTTTTCAAATGTTTTATTTTTGAACGTCAGTTCACATTTGTAGGTGGATCATTAGTGTTAGAGCTAAAATTAGCATGTTTAAAGTGATTTTCATGCTTCCAGGGGCCCAAAACACAAGATTTATGGAATGGTTAAAAGTGCATGAAAATGGCCAATTTACTCACTCTGAGTTCTCAAAAAGGGTTTCTTCACCCCGGGAAGTTAATTAAATACCATTTGGAGGCATTTAATGTTCCAGCAAAAACAGCTGATTTTCGACAAAAGAGATAACACCCCCCCATTACGTCATGCTTCAGAAATGTGGAAAATGGTCCGTTTTCAAATGTTTTATTTTTGAACGTCAGTTCACATTTGTAGGTGGATCATCAGTGTTAGAGCTAAAATTAGCATGTTTAAAGTGATTTTCATGCTTCCAGGGGCTCGGGAAGTTAATTAAATACCATTTGGAGGCATTTAATGTTCGAGCAAAAACGGCTGATTTTCGACAAAAGAGATAACACCCCCCCATTACGTCATGCTTCAGAAATGTGGAAAATGGTCCGTTTTCAAAAATGTTTTATTTTTGAACGTCAGTTCACATTTGTAGGTGGATCATCAGTCTTAGAGCTAAAATGAGCATGTTTAAAGTGATTTTCATGCTTCCAGGGGCCCAAAACACAAGATTTATGGAATGGTTAAAAGTGCATGAAAATGGCCAATTTACTCACTCTGAGTTCTCAAAAAGGGTTTCTTCACCCCAGGAAGTTAATTAAATACCATTTGGAGGCATTTAATGTTCGAGCAAAAACGGCTGATTTTCGACAAAAGAGATAACACCCCCCCATTACGTCATGCTTCAGAAATGTGGAAAATGGTCCGTTTTCAAATGTTTTATTTTTGAACGTCAGTTCACATTTGTAGGTGGATCATCAGTGTTAGAGCTAAAATTAGCATGTTTAAAGTGATTTTCATGCTTCCAGGGGCTCGGGAAGTTAATTAAATACCATTTGGAGGCATTTAATGTTCGAGCAAAAACGGCTGATTTTCGACAAAAGAGATAACACCCCCCCATTACGTCATGCTTCAGAAATGTGGAAAATGGTCCGTTTTCAAATGTTTTATTTTTGAACGTCAGTTCACATTTGTAGGTGCATCATCAGTGTTAGAGCTAAAATTAGCATGTTTAAAGTGATTTTCATGCTTCCAGGGGCTCGGGAAGTTAATTAAATACCATTTGGAGGCATTTAATGTTCGAGCAAAAACGGCTGATTTTCGACAAAAGAGATAACACCCCCCCATTACGTCATGCTTCAGAAATGTGGAAAATGGTCCGTTTTCAAATGTTTTATTTTTGAACGTCAGTTCACATTTGTAGGTGGATAATCTGTGTTAGAGCTAAAATTAGCATGTTTAAAGTGATTTTCATGCTTCCAGGGGCTCGGGAAGTTAATTAAATACCATTTGGAGGCATTTAATGTTCGAGCAAAAACGGCTGATTTTCGACAAAAGAGATAACACCCCCCCATTACGTCATGCTTCAGAAATGTGGAAAATGGTCCGTTTTCAAATGTTTTATTTTTGAACGTCAGTTCACATTTGTAGGTGGATCATCGGTGTTAGAGCTAAAATTAGCATGTTTAAAGTGATTTTCATGCTTCCAGGGGCTCGGGAAGTTAATTAAATACCATTTGGAGGCATTTAATGTTCGAGCAAAAACGGCTGATTTTCGACAAAAGAGATAACACCCCCCCATTACGTCATGCTTCAGAAATGTAGAAAATGGTCCGTTTTCAAATGTTTTATTTTTGAACGTCAGTTCACATTTGTAGGTGGATCATCAGTGTTAGAGCTAAAATTAGCATGTTTAAAGTGATTTTCATGCTTCCAGGGGCTCGGGAAGTTAATTAAATACCATTTGGAGGCATTTAATGTTCGAGCAAAAACGGCTGATTTTCGACAAAAGAGATAACACCCCCCCATTACGTCATGCTTCAGAAATGTGGAAAATGGTCCGTTTTCAAATGTTTTATTTTTGAACGTCAGTTCACATTTGTAGGTGGATCATCAGTGTTAGAGCTAAAATTAGCATGTTTAAAGTGATTTGCATGCTTCCAGGAGCTCGGGAAGTGAAATAAATACCATTTGGAGGCATTTAATGTTCGAGCAAAAATGGCTGATTTTCGACAAAAGAGATAACACCCCCCATTACGTCATGCTTCAGAAATGTGGAAAATGGTCCGTTTTCAAATGTTTTATTTTTGAACATCAGTTCACATTTGTAGGTGGATCATCAGTGTTAGAGCTAAAATTAGCATGTTTAAAGTGATTTTCATGCTTCCAGGGGCTCGGGAAGTTAATTAAATACCATTTGGAGGCATTTAATGTTCGAGCAAAAACGGCTGATTTTCGACAAAAGAGATAACACCCCCCATTACGTCATGCTTCAGAAATGTGGAAAATGGTCCGTTTTCAAATGTTTTATTTTTGAACGTCAGTTCACATTTGTAGGTGGATCATCAGTGTTAGAGCTAAAATTAGCATGTTTAAAGTGATTTTCATGCTTCCAGGGGCTCGGGAAGTTAATTAAATACCATTTGGAGGCATTTAATGTTCGAGCAAAAACGGCTGATTTTCGACAAAAGAGATAACACCCCCCCCCATTATGTCATGCTTCAGAAATGTGGAAAATGGTCCGTTTTCAAATGTTTTATTTTTGAACGTCAGTTCACATTTGTAGGTGGATCATCAGTGTTAGAGCTAAAATTAGCATGTTTAAAGTGATTTTCATGCTTCCAGGGGCTCGGGAAGTTAATTAAATACCATTTGGAGGCATTTAATGTTCGAGCAAAAACGGCTGATTTTCGACAAAAGAGATAACACCCCCCCATTACGTCATGCTTCAGAAATGTGGAAAATGGTCTGTTTTCAAATGTTTTATTTTTGAAAGTCAGTTCACATTTGTAGGTGGATCATCAGTGTTAGAGCTAAAATTAGCATGTTTAAAGTGATTTTCATGCTTCCAGGGGCTCCGGAAGTTAATTAAATACCATTTGGAGGCATTTAATGTTCCAGCAAAAACGGCTGATTTTCGACAAAAGAGATAACACCCCCCCATTACGTCATGCTTCAGAAATGTGGAAAATGGTCCTTTTTCAAATGTTTTATTTTTGAACGTCAGTTCACATTTGTAGGTGGATCATCAGTGTTAGAGCTAAAATTAGCATGTTTCAAGTGATTTTCATGCTTCAAGGCGCCCAAAACACAAGATTTATGGAATGGTTAAAAGTGCATGAAAATGGCCAATTTACTCACTCTGAGTTCTCAAAAAAGGGTTTCTTCACCCCAGGAAGTTAATCAAATACCATTTGGAGGCATGTTCGAGCAAAAACGGCTGATTTTCGACAAAAGAGATAACACCCCCCCATTACGTCATGCTTCAGAAATGTGGAAAATGGTCCGTTTTCAAATGTATTATTTTTGAACGTCAGTTCACATTTGTAGGTGGATCATCAGTGTTAGAGCTAAAATTAGCATGTTTAAAGTGATTTTCATGCTTCCAGGGGCTCGGGAAGTTAATTAAATACCATTTGGAGGCATTTAATGTTCGAGCAAAAACGGCTGATTTTCGACAAAAGAGATAACACCCCCCCATTACGTCATGCTTCAGAAATGTGGAAAATGGTCCGTTTTCAAATGTTTTATTTTTGAACGTCAGTTCACATTTGTAGGTGGATCATCAGTGTTAGAGCTAAAATTAGCATGTTTAAAGTGATTTTCATGCTTCCAGGGGCTCGGGAAGTTAATTAAATACCATTTGGAGGCATTTAATGTTCGAGCAAAAACGGCTGATTTTCGACAAAAGAGATAACACCCCCCCATGCTTCAGAAATGTGGAAAATGGTCCGTTTTCAAATGTTTTATTTTTGAACGTCAGTTCACATTTGTAGGTGGATCATCAGTGTTAGAGCTAAAATTAGCATGTTTAAAGTGATTTTCATGCTTCCAGGGGCTCGGGAAGTTAATTAAATACCATTTGGAGGCATTTAATGTTCGAGCAAAAACGGCTAATTTTCGACAAAAGAGATAACACCCCCCCCATTACGTCATGCTTCAGAAATGTGGAAAATGGTCCGTTTTCAAATGTTTTATTTTTGAACGTCAGTTCACATTTGTAGGTGGATCATTAGTGTTAGAGCTAAAATTAGCATGTTTAAAGTGATTTTCATGCTTCCAGGGGCCTAAAACACAAGATTTATGGAATGGTTAAAAGTGCATGAAAATGGCCAATTTACTCACTCTGAGTTCTGAAAAAGGGTTTCTTCACCCCGGCAAGTTAATTAAATACCATTTGGAGGCATTTATTGTTCGAGCAAAAACGGCTGATTTTCGACAAAAGAGATAACACCCCCCCCATTACGTCATGCTTCAGAAATGTGGAAAATGGTCCGTTTTCAAATGTTTTATTTTTGAACGTCAGTTCACATTTGTAGGTGGATCATCAGTGTTAGAGCTAAAATTAGCATGTTTAAAGTGATTTTCATGCTTCCAGGGGCTCGGGAAGTTAATTAAATACCATTTGGAGGCATTTAATGTTCGAGCAAAAACGGCTGATTTTCGACAAAAGAGATAACACCCCCCCATGCTTCAGAAATGTGGAAAATGGTCCGTTTTCAAATGTTTTATTTTTGAACGTCAGTTCACATTTGTAGGTGGATCATCAGTGTTAGAGCTAAAATTAGCATGTTTAAAGTGATTTTCATGCTTCCAGGGGCTCGGGAAGTTAATTAAATACCATTTGGAGGCATTTAATGTTTGAGCAAAAACGGCTGATTTTCGACAAAAGAGATAACACCCCCCCATTACGTCATGCTTCAGAAATGTGGAAAATGGTCCGTTTTCAAATGTTTTATTTTTGAACGTCAGTTCACATTTGTAGGTGGATCATTAGTGTTAGAGCTAAAATTAGCATGTTTAAAGTGATTTTCATGCTTCCAGGGGCCCAAAACACAAGATTTATGGAATGGTTAAAAGTGCATGAAAATGGCCAATTTACTCACTCTGAGTTCTCAAAAAGGGTTTCTTCACCCCGGGAAGTTAATTAAATACCATTTGGAGGCATTTAATGTTCCAGCAAAAACAGCTGATTTTCGACAAAAGAGATAACACCCCCCCCATTACGTCATGCTTCAGAAATGTGGAAAATGGTCCGTTTTCAAATGTTTTATTTTTGAACGTCAGTTCACATTTGTAGGTGGATCATCAGTGTTAGAGCTAAAATTAGCATGTTTAAAGTGATTTTCATGCTTCCAGGGGCTCGGGAAGTTAATTAAATACCATTTGGAGGCATTTAATGTTCGAGCAAAAACGGCTGATTTTCGACAAAAGAGATAACACCCCCCCATTACGTCATGCTTCAGAAATGTGGAAAATGGTCCGTTTTCAAAAATGTTTTATTTTTGAACGTCAGTTCACATTTGTAGGTGGATCATCAGTCTTAGAGCTAAAATGAGCATGTTTAAAGTGATTTTCATGCTTCCAGGGGCCCAAAACACAAGATTTATGGAATGGTTAAAAGTGCATGAAAATGGCCAATTTACTCACTCTGAGTTCTCAAAAAGGGTTTCTTCACCCCAGGAAGTTAATTAAATACCATTTGGAGGCATTTAATGTTCGAGCAAAAACGGCTGATTTTCGACAAAAGAGATAACACCCCCCCATTACGTCATGCTTCAGAAATGTGGAAAATGGTCCGTTTTCAAATGTTTTATTTTTGAACGTCAGTTCACATTTGTAGGTGGATCATCAGTGTTAGAGCTAAAATTAGCATGTTTAAAGTGATTTTCATGCTTCCAGGGGCTCGGGAAGTTAATTAAATACCATTTGGAGGCATTTAATGTTCGAGCAAAAACGGCTGATTTTCGACAAAAGAGATAACACCCCCCCATTACGTCATGCTTCAGAAATGTGGAAAATGGTCCGTTTTCAAATGTTTTATTTTTGAACGTCAGTTCACATTTGTAGGTGCATCATCAGTGTTAGAGCTAAAATTAGCATGTTTAAAGTGATTTTCATGCTTCCAGGGGCTCGGGAAGTTAATTAAATACCATTTGGAGGCATTTAATGTTCGAGCAAAAACGGCTGATTTTCGACAAAAGAGATAACACCCCCCCATTACGTCATGCTTCAGAAATGTGGAAAATGGTCCGTTTTCAAATGTTTTATTTTTGAACGTCAGTTCACATTTGTAGGTGGATAATCTGTGTTAGAGCTAAAATTAGCATGTTTAAAGTGATTTTCATGCTTCCAGGGGCTCGGGAAGTTAATTAAATACCATTTGGAGGCATTTAATGTTCGAGCAAAAACGGCTGATTTTCGACAAAAGAGATAACACCCCCCCATTACGTCATGCTTCAGAAATGTGGAAAATGGTCCGTTTTCAAATGTTTTATTTTTGAACGTCAGTTCACATTTGTAGGTGGATCATCGGTGTTAGAGCTAAAATTAGCATGTTTAAAGTGATTTTCATGCTTCCAGGGGCTCGGGAAGTTAATTAAATACCATTTGGAGGCATTTAATGTTCGAGCAAAAACGGCTGATTTTCGACAAAAGAGATAACACCCCCCCATTACGTCATGCTTCAGAAATGTAGAAAATGGTCCGTTTTCAAATGTTTTATTTTTGAACGTCAGTTCACATTTGTAGGTGGATCATCAGTGTTAGAGCTAAAATTAGCATGTTTAAAGTGATTTTCATGTTTCCAGGGGCTCGGGAAGTTAATTAAATACCATTTGGAGGCATTTAATGTTCGAGCAAAAACGGCTGATTTTCGACAAAAGAGATAACACCCCCCCATTACGTCATGCTTCAGGAATGTGGAAAATGGTCCGTTTTCAAATGTTTTATTTTTGAACGTCAGTTCACATTTGTAGGTGGATCATCAGTGTTAGAGCTAAAATTAGCATGTTTAAAGTGATTTTCATGCTTCCAGGGGCTCGGGAAGTTAATTAAATACCATTTGGAGGCATTTAATGTTCGAGCAAAAACGGCTGATTTTCGACAAAAGAGATAACACCCCCCCATTACGTCATGCTTCAGAAATGTGGAAAATGGTCCGTTTTCAAATGTTTTATTTTTGAACGTCAGTTCACATTTGTAGGTGGATCATCAGTGTTAGAGCTAAAATTAGCATGTTTAAAGTGATTTGCATGCTTCCAGGAGCTCGGGAAGTGAAATAAATACCATTTGGAGGCATTTAATGTTCGAGCAAAAATGGCTGATTTTCGACAAAAGAGATAACACCCCCCATTACGTCATGCTTCAGAAATGTGGAAAATGGTCCGTTTTCAAATGTTTTATTTTTGAACATCAGTTCACATTTGTAGGTGGATCATCAGTGTTAGAGCTAAAATTAGCATGTTTAAAGTGATTTTCATGCTTCCAGGGGCTCGGGAAGTTAATTAAATACCATTTGGAGGCATTTAATGTTCGAGCAAAAACGGCTGATTTTCGACAAAAGAGATAACACCCCCCATTACGTCATGCTTCAGAAATGTGGAAAATGGTCCGTTTTCAAATGTTTTATTTTTGAACGTCAGTTCACATTTGTAGGTGGATCATCAGTGTTAGAGCTAAAATTAGCATGTTTAAAGTGATTTTCATGCTTCCAGGGGCTCGGGAAGTTAATTAAATACCATTTGGAGGCATTTAATGTTCGAGCAAAAACGGCTGATTTTCGACAAAAGAGATAACACCCCCCCCCATTATGTCATGCTTCAGAAATGTGGAAAATGGTCCGTTTTCAAATGTTTTATTTTTGAACGTCAGTTCACATTTGTAGGTGGATCATCAGTGTTAGAGCTAAAATTAGCATGTTTAAAGTGATTTTCATGCTTCCAAGGGCCCAAAACACAAGATTTATGGAATGGTTAAAAGTGCATGAAAATGGCCAATTTACTCAATCTGAGTTCTCAAAAAGGGTTTCTTCACCCCGGGAAGTTAATTAAATACCATTTAGAGGCATTTAATGTTCCAGCAAAAACGGCTGATTTTCGACAAAAGAGATAACACCCCCCCATTACGTCATGCTTCAGAAATGTGGAAAATGGTCCGTTTTCAAATGTTTTATTTTTGAACGTCAGTTCACATTTGTAGGTGGATCATCTGTGTTAGAGCTAAAATTAGCATGTTTAAAGTGATTTTCATGCTTCCAGGGGCTCGGGAAGTTAATTAAATACCATTTGGAGGCATTTAATGTTCGAGCAAAAACGGCTGATTTTCGACAAAAGAGATAACACCCCCCCATTACGTCATGCTTCAGAAATGTGGAAAATGGTCCGTTTTCAAATGTTTTATTTTTGAACGTCAGTTCACATTTGTAGGTGGATCATCAGTGTTAGAGCTAAAATTAGCATGTTTAAAGTGATTTTCATGCTTCCAGGGGCTCGGGAAGTTAATTAAATACCATTTGGAGGCATTTAATGTTCGAGCAAAAACGGCTGATTTTCGACAAAAGAGATAACACCCCCCCATTACGTCATGCTTCAGAAATGTGGAAAATGGTCTGTTTTCAAATGTTTTATTTTTGAAAGTCAGTTCACATTTGTAGGTGGATCATCAGTGTTAGAGCTAAAATTAGCATGTTTAAAGTGATTTTCATGCTTCCAGGGGCTCCGGAAGTTAATTAAATACCATTTGGAGGCATTTAATGTTCCAGCAAAAACGGCTGATTTTCGACAAAAGAGATAACACCCCCCCATTACGTCATGCTTCAGAAATGTGGAAAATGGTCCTTTTTCAAATGTTTTATTTTTGAACGTCAGTTCACATTTGTAGGTGGATCATCAGTGTTAGAGCTAAAATTAGCATGTTTCAAGTGATTTTCATGCTTCAAGGCGCCCAAAACACAAGATTTATGGAATGGTTAAAAGTGCATGAAAATGGCCAATTTACTCACTCTGAGTTCTCAAAAAAGGGTTTCTTCACCCCAGGAAGTTAATTAAATACCATTTGGAGGCATGTTCGAGCAAAAACGGCTGATTTTCGACAAAAGAGATAACACCCCCCATTACGTCATGCTTCAGAAATGTGGAAAATGGTCCGTTTTCAAATGTATTATTTTTGAACGTCAGTTCACATTTGTAGGTGGATCATCAGTGTTAGAGCTAAAATTAGCATGTTTAAAGTGATTTTCATGCTTCCAGGGGCTCGGGAAGTTAATTAAATACCATTTGGAGGCATTTAATGTTCGAGCAAAAACGGCTGATTTTCGACAAAAGAGATAACACCCCCCCATTACGTCATGCTTCAGAAATGTGGAAAATGGTCCGTTTTCAAATGTTTTATTTTTGAACGTCAGTTCACATTTGTAGGTGGATCATCAGTGTTAGAGCTAAAATTAGCATGTTTAAAGTGATTTTCATGCTTCCAGGGGCTCGGGAAGTTAATTAAATACCATTTGGAGGCATTTAATGTTCGAGCAAAAACGGCTGATTTTCGACAAAAGAGATAACACCCCCCCATGCTTCAGAAATGTGGAAAATGGTCCGTTTTCAAATGTTTTATTTTTGAACGTCAGTTCACATTTGTAGGTGGATCATCAGTGTTAGAGCTAAAATTAGCATGTTTAAAGTGATTTTCATGCTTCCAGGGGCTCGGGAAGTTAATTAAATACCATTTGGAGGCATTTAATGTTCGAGCAAAAACGGCTAATTTTCGACAAAAGAGATAACACCCCCCCCATTACGTCATGCTTCAGAAATGTGGAAAATGGTCCGTTTTCAAATGTTTTATTTTTGAACGTCAGTTCACATTTGTAGGTGGATCATTAGTGTTAGAGCTAAAATTAGCATGTTTAAAGTGATTTTCATGCTTCCAGGGGCCTAAAACACAAGATTTATGGAATGGTTAAAAGTGCATGAAAATGGCCAATTTACTCACTCTGAGTTCTGAAAAAGGGTTTCTTCACCCCGGCAAGTTAATTAAATACCATTTGGAGGCATTTATTGTTCGAGCAAAAACGGCTGATTTTCGACAAAAGAGATAACACCCCCCCATTACGTCATGCTTCAGAAATGTGGAAAATGGTCCGTTTTCAAATGTTTTATTTTTGAATGTCAGTTCACATTTGTAGGTGGATCATCAGTGTTAGAGCTAAAATTAGCATGTTTAAAGTGATTTTCATGCTTCCAGGGGCCCAAAACACAAGATTTATGGAATGGTTAAAAGTGCATGAAAATGGCCAATTTACTAACTCTGAGTTCTCAAAAAGGGTTTCTTCACGCCGGAAAGTTAATTAAATACCATTTGGAGGCATTTAATGTTCGAGCAAAAACGGCTGATTTTCGACAAAAGAGATAACACCCCCCCATTACGTCATGCTTCAGAAATGTGGAAAATGGTCTGTTTTCAAATGTTTTATTTTTGAAAGTCAGTTCACATTTGTAGGTGAATCATCAGTGTTAGAGCTAAAATTAGCATGTTTAAAGTGATTTTCATGCTTCCAGGGGCTCCGGAAGTTAATTAAATACCATTTGGAGGCATTTAATGTTCCAGCAAAAACGGCTGATTTTCGACAAAAGAGATAACACCCCCCCATTACGTCATGCTTCAGAAATGTGGAAAATGGTCCTTTTTCAAATGTTTTATTTTTGAACGTCAGTTCACATTTGTAGGTGGATCATCAGTGTTAGAGCTAAAATTAGCATGTTTAAAGTGATTTTCATGCTTCCAGGCGCCCAAAACACAAGATTTATGGAATGGTTAAAAGTGCATGAAAATGGCCAATTTACTCACTCTGAGTTCTCAAAAAAGGGTTTCTTCACCCCAGGAAGTTAATTAAATACCATTTGGAGGCATTTAATGTTCGAGCAAAAACGGCTGATTTTCGACAAAAGAGATAACACCCCCCCATTACGTCATGCTTCAGAAATGTGGAAAATGGTCCGTTTTCAAATGTATTATTTTTGAACGTCAGTTCACATTTGTAGGTGGATCATCAGTGTTAGAGCTAAAATTAGCATGTTTAAAGTGATTTTCATGCTTCCAGGGGCTCGGGAAGTTAATTAAATACCATTTGGAGGCATTTAATGTTCGAGCAAAAACGGCTGATTTTCGACAAAAGAGATAACACCCCCCCATTACGTCATGCTTCAGAAATGTGGAAAATGGTCCGTTTTCAAATGTTTTATTTTTGAACGTCAGTTCACATTTGTAGGTGGATCATCAGTGTTAGAGCTAAAATTAGCATGTTTAAAGTGATTTTCATGCTTCCAGGGGCTCGGGAAGTTAATTAAATACCATTTGGAGGCATTTAATGTTCGAGCAAAAACGGCTGATTTTCGACAAAAGAGATAACACCATGCTTCAGAAATGTGGAAAATGGTCCGTTTTCAAATGTTTTATTTTTGAACGTCAGTTCACATTTGTAGGTGGATCATCAGTGTTAGAGCTAAAATTAGCATGTTTAAAGTGATTTTCATGCTTCCAGGGGCTCGGGAAGTTAATTAAATACCATTTGGAGGCATTTAATGTTCGAGCAAAAACGGCTGATTTTCGACAAAAGAGATAACACCCCCCCCATTACGTCATGCTTCAGAAATGTGGAAAATGGTCCGTTTTCAAATGTTTTATTTTTGAACGTCAGTTCACATTTGTAGGTGGATCATCAGTGTTAGAGCTAAAATTAGCATGTTTAAAGTGATTTTCATGCTTCCAGGGGCCCAAAACACAAGATTTATGGAATGGTTAAAAGTGCATGAAAATGGCCAATTTACTCACTCTGAGTTCTCAAAAAGGGTTTCTTCACCCCGGCAAGTTAATTAAATACCATTTGGAGGCATTTATTGTTCGAGCAAAAACGGCTGATTTTCGACAAAAGAGATAACACCCCCCCATTACGTCATGCTTCAGAAATGTGGAAAATGGTCCGTTTTCAAATGTTTTATTTTTGAACGTCAGTTCACATTTGTAGGTGGATCATCAGTGTTAGAGCTAAAATTAGCATGTTTAAAGTGATTTTCATGCTTCCAGGGGCCCAAAACACAAGATTTATGGAATGGTTAAAAGTGCATGAAAATGGCCAATTTACTAACTCTGAGTTCTCAAAAAGGGTTTCTTCACGCCGGAAAGTTAATTAAATACCATTTGGAGGCATTTAATGTTCGAGCAAAAACGGCTGATTTTCGACAAAAGAGATAACACCCCCCCATTACGTCATGCTTCAGAAATGTGGAAAATGGTCCGTTTTCAAATGTTTTATTTCTGAACGTCAGTTCACATTTGTAGGTGGATCATCAGTGTTAGAGCTAAAATTAGCATGTTTAAAGTGATTTTCATGCTTCCAGGGGCTCGGGAAGTTAATTAAATACCATTTGGAGGCATTTAATGTTCGAGCAAAAACGGCTGATTTTCGACAAAAGAGATAACACCCCCCCATTACGTCATGCTTCAGAAATGTGGAAAATGGTCCGTTTTCAAATGTTTTATTTTTGAACGTCAGTTCACATTTGTAGGTGGATCATCAGTGTTAGAGCTAAAATTAGCATGTTTAAAGTGATTTTCATGCTTCCAGGGGCTCGGGAAGTGAAATAAATACCATTTGGAGGCATTTAATGTTCGAGCAAAAACGGCTGATTTTCGACAAAAGAGATAACACCCCCCATTACGTCATGCTTCAGAAATGTGGAAAATGGTCCGTTTTCAAATGTTTTATTTTTGAACGTCAGTTCACATTTGTAGGTGGATCATCAGTGTTAGAGCTAAAATTAGCATGTTTAAAGTGATTTTCATGCTTCCAGGGGCTCGGGAAGTTAATTAAATACCATTTGGAGGCATTTAATGTTCGAGCAAAAACGGCTGATTTTCGACAAAAGAGATAACACCCCCCCATTACGTCATGCTTCAGAAATGTGGAAAATGGTCCTTTTTCAAATGTTTTATTTTTGAACGTCAGTTCACATTTGTAGGTGGATCATCAGTGTTAGAGCTAAAATTAGCATGTTTAAAGTGATTTTCATGCTTCCAGGGGCCCAAAACACAAGATTTATGGAATGGTTAAAAGTGCATGAAAATGGCCAATTTACTCACTCTGAGTTCTCAAAAAGGGTTTCTTCACCCCGGGAAGTTAATTAAATACCATTTGGAGGCATTTAATGTTCCAGCAAAAACGGCTGATTTTCGACAAAAGAGATAACACCCCCCCATTACGTCATGCTTCAGAAATGTGGAAAATGGTCCTTTTTCAAATGTTTTATTTTTGAACGTCAGTTCACATTTGTAGGTGGATCATCAGTGTTAGAGCTAAAATTAGCATGTTTAAAGTGATTTTCATGCTTCCAGGGGCTCGGGAAGTGAAATAAATACCATTTGGAGGCATTTAATGTTCGAGCAAAAACTGCTGATTTTCGACAAAAGAGATAACACCCCCCCATTACGTCATGCTTCAGAAATGTGGAAAATGGTCCGTTTTCAAATGTTTTATTTTTGAACGTCAGTTTACATTTGTAGGTGGATCATCAGTGTTAGAGCTAAAATTAGCATGTTTAAAGTGATTTTCATGCTTCCAGGGGCTCGGGAAGTTAATTAAATACCATTTGGAGGCATTTAATGTTTGAGCAAAAACGGCTGATTTTCGACAAAAGAGATAACACCCCCCCATTACGTCATGCTTCAGAAATGTGGAAAATGGTCCGTTTTCAAATGTTTTATTTTTGAACGTCAGTTCACATTTGTAGGTGGATCATTAGTGTTAGAGCTAAAATTAGCATGTTTAAAGTGATTTTCATGCTTCCAGGGGCCCAAAACACAAGATTTATGGAATGGTTAAAAGTGCATGAAAATGGCCAATTTACTCACTCTGAGTTCTCAAAAAGGGTTTCTTCACCCCGGGAAGTTAATTAAATACCATTTGGAGGCATTTAATGTTCCAGCAAAAACAGCTGATTTTCGACAAAAGAGATAACACCCCCCCATTACGTCATGCTTCAGAAATGTGGAAAATGGTCCGTTTTCAAATGTTTTATTTTTGAACGTCAATTCACATTTGTAGGTGGATCATCAGTGTTAGAGCTAAAATTAGCATGTTTAAAGTGATTTTCATGCTTCCAGGGGCTCGGGAAGTTAATTAAATACCATTTGGAGGCATTTAATGTTCGAGCAAAAACGGCTGATTTTCGACAAAAGAGATAACACCCCCCCATTACGTCATGCTTCAGAAATGTGGAAAATGGTCCGTTTTCAAATGTTTTATTTTTGAACCTCAGGTCACATTTGTAGGTGGATCATCAGTGTTAGAGCTAAAATTAGCATGTTTAAAGTGATTTTCATGCTTCCAGGGGCTTGGGAAGTTAATTAAATACCATTTGGAGGCATTTAATGTTCGAGCAAAAACGGCTGATTTTCGACAAAAGAGATAACACCCCCCCATTACGTCATGCTTCAGAAATGTGGAAAATGGTCCGTTTTCAAATGTTTTATTTTTGAACGTCAGTTCACATTTGTAGGTGGATCATCAGTGTTAGAGCTAAAATGAGCATGTTTAAAGTGATTTTCATGCTTCCAGGGGCCCAAAACACAAGATTTATGGAATGGTTAAAAGTGCATGAAAATGGCCAATTTACTCACTCTGAGTTCTCAAAAAGGGTTTCTTCACCCCAGGAAGTTAATTAAATACCATTTGGAGGCATTTAATGTTCGAGCAAAAACGGCTGATTTTCGACAAAAGAGATAACACCCCCCATTACGTCATGCTTCAGAAATGTGGAAAATGGTCCGTTTTCAAATGTTTTATTTTTGAATGTCAGTTCACATTTGTAGGTGGATCATCAGTGTTAGAGCTAAAATTAGCATGTTTAAAGTGATTTTCATGCTTCCAGGGGCTCGGGAAGTTAATTAAATACCATTTGGAGGCATTTAATGTTCGAGCAAAAACGGCTGATTTTCGACAAAAGAGATAACACCCCCCCATTACGTCATGCTTCAGAAATGTGGAAAATGGTCCGTTTTCAAATGTTTTATTTTTGAACGTCAGTTCACATTTGTAGGTGGATCATCAGTGTTAGAGCTAAAAATAGCATGTTTAAAGTGATTTTCATGCTTCCAGGGGCTCGGGAAGTTAATTAAATACCATTTGGAGGCATTTAATGTTCGAGCAAAAACGGCTGATTTTCGACAAAAGAGATAACACCCCCCCATTACGTCATGCTTCAGAAATGTAGAAAATGGTCCGTTTTCAAATGTTTTATTTTTGAACGTCAGTTCACATTTGTAGGTGGATCATCAGTGTTAGAGCTAAAATTAGCATGTTTAAAGTGATTTTCATGCTTCCAGGGGCTCGGGAAGTTAATTAAATACCATTAGGAGGCATTTAATGTTCGAGCAAAAACGGCAGATTTTCGACAAAAGAGATAACACCCCCCCATTACGTCATGCTTCAGAAATGTGGAAAATGGTCCGTTTTCAAATGTTTTATTTTTGAACGTCAGTTCACATTTGTAGGTGGATCATCAGTGTTAGAGCTAAAATTAGCATGTTTAAAGTGATTTTCATGCTTCCAGGGGCTCGGGAAGTTAATTAAATACCATTTGGAGGCATTTAATGTTCGAGCAAAAACGGCTGATTTTCGACAAAAGAGATAACACCCCCCCATTACGTCATGCTTCAGAAATGTGGAAAATGGTCCGTTTTCAAATGTTTTATTTTTGAACGTCAGTTCACATTTGTAGGTGGATCATCAGTGTTAGAGCTAAAATTAGCATGTTGAAAGTGATTTTCATGCTTCCAGGGGCTCGGGAAGTGAAATAAATACCATTTGGAGGCATTTAATGTTCGAGCAAAAACGGCTGATTTTCGACAAAAGAGATAACACCCCCCATTACGTCATGCTTCAGAAATGTGGAAAATGGTCCGTTTTCAAATGTTTTATTTTTGAACGTCAGTTCACATTTGTAGGTGGATCATCAGTGTTAGAGCTAAAATTAGCATGTTTAAAGTGATTTTCATGCTTCCAGGGGCTCGGGAAGTTAATTAAATACCATTTGGAGGCATTTAATGTTCGAGCAAAAACGGCTGATTTTCGACAAAAGAGATAACACCCCCCCATTACGTCATGCTTCAGAAATGTGGAAAATGGTCCTTTTTCAAATGTTTTATTTTTGAACGTCAGTTCACATTTGTAGGTGGATCATCAGTGTTAGAGCTAAAATTAGCATGTTTAAAGTGATTTTCATGCTTCCAGGGGCCCAAAACACAAGATTTATGGAATGGTTAAAAGTGCATGAAAATGGCCAATTTACTCACTCTGAGTTCTCAAAAAGGGTTTCTTCACCCCGGGAAGTTAATTAAATACCATTTGGAGGCATTTAATGTTCCAGCAAAAACGGCTGATTTTCGACAAAAGAGATAACACCCCCCCATTACGTCATGCTTCAGAAATGTGGAAAATGGTCCTTTTTCAAATGTTTTATTTTTGAACATCAGTTCACATTTGTAGGTGGATCATCAGTGTTAGAGCTAAAATTAGCATGTTTAAAGTGATTTTCATGCTTCCAGGGGCTCGGGAAGTGAAATAAATACCATTTGGAGGCATTTAATGTTCGAGCAAAAACTGCTGATTTTCGACAAAAGAGATAACACCCCCCCATTACGTCATGCTTCAGAAATGTGGAAAATGGTCCGTTTTCAAATGTTTTATTTTTGAACGTCAGTTCACATTTGTAGGTGGATCATCAGTGTTAGAGCTAAAATTAGCATGTTTAAAGTGATTTTCATGCTTCCAGGGGCTCGGGAAGTTAATTAAATACCATTTGGAGGCATTTAATGTTTGAGCAAAAACGGCTGATTTTCGACAAAAGAGATAACACCCCCCCATTACGTCATGCTTCAGAAATGTGGAAAATGGTCCGTTTTCAAATGTTTTATTTTTGAACGTCAGTTCACATTTGTAGGTGGATCATTAGTGTTAGAGCTAAAATTAGCATGTTTAAAGTGATTTTCATGCTTCCAGGGGCCCAAAACACAAGATTTATGGAATGGTTAAAAGTGCATGAAAATGGCCAATTTACTCACTCTGAGTTCTCAAAAAGGGTTTCTTCACCCCGGGAAGTTAATTAAATACCATTTGGAGGCATTTAATGTTCCAGCAAAAACAGCTGATTTTCGACAAAAGAGATAACACCCCCCCATTACGTCATGCTTCAGAAATGTGGAAAATGGTCCGTTTTCAAATGTTTTATTTTTGAACGTCAATTCACATTTGTAGGTGGATCATCAGTGTTAGAGCTAAAATTAGCATGTTTAAAGTGATTTTCATGCTTCCAGGGGCTCGGGAAGTTAATTAAATACCATTTGGAGGCATTTAATGTTCGAGCAAAAACGGCTGATTTTCGACAAAAGAGATAACACCCCCCCCATTACGTCATGCTTCAGAAATGTGGAAAATGGTCCGTTTTCAAATGTTTTATTTTTGAACCTCAGGTCACATTTGTAGGTGGATCATCAGTGTTAGAGCTAAAATTAGCATGTTTAAAGTGATTTTCATGCTTCCAGGGGCTTGGGAAGTTAATTAAATACCATTTGGAGGCATTTAATGTTCGAGCAAAAACGGCTGATTTTCGACAAAAGAGATAACACCCCCCCATTACGTCATGCTTCAGAAATGTGGAAAATGGTCCGTTTTCAAATGTTTTATTTTTGAACGTCAGTTCACATTTGTAGGTGGATCATCAGTGTTAGAGCTAAAATGAGCATGTTTAAAGTGATTTTCATGCTTCCAGGGGCCCAAAACACAAGATTTATGGAATGGTTAAAAGTGCATGAAAATGGCCAATTTACTCACTCTGAGTTCTCAAAAAGGGTTTCTTCACCCCAGGAAGTTAATTAAATACCATTTGGAGGCATTTAATGTTCGAGCAAAAACGGCTGATTTTCGACAAAAGAGATAACACCCCCCCATTACGTCATGCTTCAGAAATGTGGAAAATGGTCCGTTTTCAAATGTTTTATTTTTGAACGTCAGTTCACATTTGTAGGTGGATCATCAGTGTTAGAGCTAAAATTAGCATGTTTAAAGTGATTTTCATGCTTCCAGGGGCTCGGGAAGTTAATTAAATACCATTTGGAGGCATTTAATGTTCGAGCAAAAACGGCTGATTTTCGACAAAAGAGATAACACCCCCCCATTACGTCATGCTTCAGAAATGTGGAAAATGGTCCGTTTTCAAATGTTTTATTTTTGAACGTCAGTTCACATTTGTAGGTGGATCATCAGTGTTAGAGCTAAAATTAGCATGTTTAAAGTGATTTTCATGCTTCCAGGGGCTCGGGAAGTGAAATAAATACCATTTGGAGGCATTTAATGTTCGAGCAAAAACGGCTGATTTTCGACAAAAGAGATAACACCCCCCATTACGTCATGCTTCAGAAATGTGGAAAATGGTCCGTTTTCAAATGTTTTATTTTTGAACGTCAGTTCACATTTGTAGGTGGATCATCAGTGTTAGAGCTAAAATTAGCATGTTTAAAGTGATTTTCATGCTTCCAGGGGCTCGGGAAGTTAATTAAATACCATTTGGAGGCATTTAATGTTCGAGCAAAAACGGCTGATTTTCGACAAAAGAGATAACACCCCCCCATTACGTCATGCTTCAGAAATGTGGAAAATGGTCCTTTTTCAAATGTTTTATTTTTGAACGTCAGTTCACATTTGTAGGTGGATCATCAGTGTTAGAGCTAAAATTAGCATGTTTAAAGTGATTTTCATGCTTCCAGGGGCCCAAAACACAAGATTTATGGAATGGTTAAAAGTGCATGAAAATGGCCAATTTACTCACTCTGAGTTCTCAAAAAGGGTTTCTTCACCCCGGGAAGTTAATTAAATACCATTTGGAGGCATTTAATGTTCCAGCAAAAACGGCTGATTTTCGACAAAAGAGATAACACCCCCCCATTACGTCATGCTTCAGAAATGTGGAAAATGGTCCTTTTTCAAATGTTTTATTTTTGAACATCAGTTCACATTTGTAGGTGGATCATCAGTGTTAGAGCTAAAATTAGCATGTTTAAAGTGATTTTCATGCTTCCAGGGGCTCGGGAAGTGAAATAAATACCATTTGGAGGCATTTAATGTTCGAGCAAAAACTGCTGATTTTCGACAAAAGAGATAACACCCCCCCATTACGTCATGCTTCAGAAATGTGGAAAATGGTCCGTTTTCAAATGTTTTATTTTTGAACGTCAGTTCACATTTGTAGGTGGATCATCAGTGTTAGAGCTAAAATTAGCATGTTTAAAGTGATTTTCATGCTTCCAGGGGCTCGGGAAGTTAATTAAATACCATTTGGAGGCATTTAATGTTTGAGCAAAAACGGCTGATTTTCGACAAAAGAGATAACACCCCCCCATTACGTCATGCTTCAGAAATGTGGAAAATGGTCCGTTTTCAAATGTTTTATTTTTGAACGTCAGTTCACATTTGTAGGTGGATCATTAGTGTTAGAGCTAAAATTAGCATGTTTAAAGTGATTTTCATGCTTCCAGGGGCCCAAAACACAAGATTTATGGAATGGTTAAAAGTGCATGAAAATGGCCAATTTACTCACTCTGAGTTCTCAAAAAGGGTTTCTTCACCCCGGGAAGTTAATTAAATACCATTTGGAGGCATTTAATGTTCCAGCAAAAACAGCTGATTTTCGACAAAAGAGATAACACCCCCCCATTACGTCATGCTTCAGAAATGTGGAAAATGGTCCGTTTTCAAATGTTTTATTTTTGAACGTCAATTCACATTTGTAGGTGGATCATCAGTGTTAGAGCTAAAATTAGCATGTTTAAAGTGATTTTCATGCTTCCAGGGGCTCGGGAAGTTAATTAAATACCATTTGGAGGCATTTAATGTTCGAGCAAAAACGGCTGATTTTCGACAAAAGAGATAACACCCCCCCCATTACGTCATGCTTCAGAAATGTGGAAAATGGTCCGTTTTCAAATGTTTTATTTTTGAACCTCAGGTCACATTTGTAGGTGGATCATCAGTGTTAGAGCTAAAATTAGCATGTTTAAAGTGATTTTCATGCTTCCAGGGGCTTGGGAAGTTAATTAAATACCATTTGGAGGCATTTAATGTTCGAGCAAAAACGGCTGATTTTCGACAAAAGAGATAACACCCCCCCATTACGTCATGCTTCAGAAATGTGGAAAATGGTCCGTTTTCAAATGTTTTATTTTTGAACGTCAGTTCACATTTGTAGGTGGATCATCAGTGTTAGAGCTAAAATGAGCATGTTTAAAGTGATTTTCATGCTTCCAGGGGCCCAAAACACAAGATTTATGGAATGGTTAAAAGTGCATGAAAATGGCCAATTTACTCACTCTGAGTTCTCAAAAAGGGTTTCTTCACCCCAGGAAGTTAATTAAATACCATTTGGAGGCATTTAATGTTCGAGCAAAAACGGCTGATTTTCGACAAAAGAGATAACACCCCCCATTACGTCATGCTTCAGAAATGTGGAAAATGGTCCGTTTTCAAATGTTTTATTTTTGAATGTCAGTTCACATTTGTAGGTGGATCATCAGTGTTAGAGCTAAAATTAGCATGTTTAAAGTGATTTTCATGCTTCCAGGGGCTCGGGAAGTTAATTAAATACCATTTGGAGGCATTTAATGTTCGAGCAAAAACGGCTGATTTTCGACAAAAGAGATAACACCCCCCCATTACGTCATGCTTCAGAAATGTGGAAAATGGTCCGTTTTCAAATGTTTTATTTTTGAACGTCAGTTCACATTTGTAGGTGGATCATCAGTGTTAGAGCTAAAAATAGCATGTTTAAAGTGATTTTCATGCTTCCAGGGGCTCGGGAAGTTAATTAAATACCATTTGGAGGCATTTAATGTTCGAGCAAAAACGGCTGATTTTCGACAAAAGAGATAACACCCCCCCATTACGTCATGCTTCAGAAATGTAGAAAATGGTCCGTTTTCAAATGTTTTATTTTTGAACGTCAATTCACATTTGTAGGTGGATCATCAGTGTTAGAGCTAAAATTAGCATGTTTAAAGTGATTTTCATGCTTCCAGGGGCTCGGGAAGTTAATTAAATACCATTTGGAGGCATTTAATGTTCGAGCAAAAACGGCTGATTTTCGACAAAAGAGATAACACCCCCCCATTACGTCATGCTTCAGAAATGTGGAAAATGGTCCGTTTTCAAATGTTTTATTTTTGAACGTCAGTTCACATTTGTAGGTGGATCATCAGTGTTAGAGCTAAAATTAGCATGTTTAAAGTGATTTTCATGCTTCCAGGGGCTCGGGAAGTTAATTAAATACCATTTGGAGGCATTTAATGTTCGAGCAAAAACGGCTGATTTTCGACAAAAGAGATAACACCCCCCATTACGTCATGCTTCAGAAATGTGGAAAATGGTCCGTTTTCAAATGTTTTATTTTTGAACGTCAGTTCACATTTGTAGGTGGATCATCGGTGTTAGAGCTAAAATTAGCATGTTTAAAGTGATTTTCATGCTTCCAGGGGTTCGGGAAGTTAATTAAATACCATTTGGAGGCATTTAATGTTCGAGCAAAAACGGCTGATTTTCGACAAAAGAGATAACACCCCCCCATTACGTCATGCTTCAGAAATGTGGAAAATGGTTCGTTTTCAAATGTTTTATTTTTGAACGTCAGTTCACATTTGTAGGTGGATCATCAGTGTTAGAGCTAAAATTAGCATGTTTAAAGTGATTTTCATGCTTCCAGGGGCTCGGGAAGTTAATTAAATACCATTTGGAGGCATTTAATGTTCGAGCAAAAACAGCTGATTTTCGACAAAAGAGATAACACCCCCCCATTACGTCATGCTTCAGAAATGTGGAAAATGGTCCGTTTTCAAATGTTTTATTTTTGAACGTCAGTTCACATTTGTAGGTGGATCATCAGTGTTAGAGCTAAAATTAGCATGTTTAAAGTGATTTTCATGCTTCCAGGGGCTCGGGAAGTTAATTAAATACCATTTGGAGGCATTTAATGTTCGAGCAAAAACGGCTGATTTTCGACAAAAGAGATAACACCCCCCCATTACGTCATGCTTCAGAAATGTGGAAAATGGTCCGTTTTCAAATGTTTTATTTTTGAACGTCAGTTCACATTTGTAGGTGGATCATCAGTGTTAGAGCTAAAATTAGCATGTTTAATGTGATTTTCATGCTTCCAGGAGCTCGGGAAGTGAAATAAATACCATTTGGAGGCATTTAATGTTCGAGCAAAAACGGCTGATTTTCGACAAAAGAGATAACACCCCCCCCATTACGTCATGCTTCAGAAATGTGGAAAATGGTCCGTTTTCAAATGTTTTATTTTTGAACGTCAGTTCACATTTGTAGGTGGATCATCAGTGTTAGAGCTAAAATTAGCATGTTTAAAGTGATTTTCATGCTTCCAGGGGCTCGGGAAGTTAATTAAATACCATTTGGAGGCATTTAATGTTCGAGCAAAAACGGCTGATTTTCGACAAAAGAGATAACACCCCCCCATTACGTCATGCTTCAGAAATGTGGAAAATGGTCCGTTTTCAAATGTTTTATTTTTGAACGTCAGTTCACATTTGTAGGTGGATCATCAGTGTTAGAGCTAAAATTAGCATGTTTAAAGTGATTTTCATGCTTCCAGGGGCTCGGGAAGTTAATTAAATACCATTTGGAGGCATTTAATGTTCGAGCAAAAACGGCTGATTTTCGACAAAAGTGATAACACCCCCCCATTACGTCATGCTTCAGAAATGTGGAAAATGGTCCGTTTTCAAATGTTTTATTTTTGAACGTCAGTTCACATTTGTAGGTGGATCATCAGTGTTAGAGCTAAAATTAGCATGTTTAAAGTGATTTTCATGCTTCCAGGGGCTCGGGAAGTTAATTAAATACCATTTGGAGGCATTTATTGTTCGAGCAAAAACGGCTGATTTTCGACAAAAGAGATAACACCCCCCCATTTCGTCATGCTTCAAAAATGTGGAAAGCGGTCCGTTTTCAAATGTTTTATTTTTGAACGTCAGTTCACATTTGTAGGTGGATCATCAGTGTTAGAGCTAAAATTAGCATGTTTAAAGTGATTTTCATGCTTCCAGGGGCCCAAAACACAAGATTTATGGAATGGTTAAAAGTGCATGAAAATGGCCAATTTACTCACTCTGAGTTCTCAAAAAGGGTTTCTTCACCCCGGGAAGTTAATTAAATACCATTTGGAGGCATTTAATGTTCGAGCAAAAACGTCTGATTTTCGACAAAAGAGATAACACCCCCCCATTACGTCATGCTTCAGAAATGTGGAAAATGGTCCGTTTTCAAATGTTTTATTTCTGAACGTCAGTTCACATTTGTAGGTGGATCATCAGTGTTAGAGCTAAAATTAGCATGTTTAAAGTGATTTTCATGCTTCCAGGAGCTCGGGAAGTGAAATAAATACCATTTGGAGGCATTTAATGTTCGAGCAAAAACGGCGGATTTTCGACAAAAGAGATAACACCCCCCCCATTACGTCATGCTTCAGAAATGTGGAAAATGGTCCGTTTTCAAATGTTTTATTTTTGAACGTCAGTTCACATTTGTAGGTGGATCATCAGTGTTAGAGCTAAAATTAGCATGTTTAAAGTGATTTTCATGCTTCCAGGGGCTCGGGAAGTTAATTAAATACCATTTGGAGGCATTTAATGTTCGAGCAAAAACGGCTGATTTTCGACAAAAGAGATAACACCCCCCCATTACGTCATGCTTCAGAAATGTGGAAAATGGTCCGTTTTCAAATGTTTTATTTTTGAACGTCAGTTCACATTTGTAGGTGGATCATCAGTGTTAGAGCTAAAATTAGCATGTTTAAAGTGATTTTCATGCTTCCAGGGGCTCGGGAAGTTAATTAAATACCATTTGGAGGCATTTAATGTTCGAGCAAAAACGGCTGATTTTCGACAAAAGTGATAACACCCCCCCATTACGTCATGCTTCAGAAATGTGGAAAATGGTCCGTTTTCAAATGTTTTATTTTTGAACGTCAGTTCACATTTGTAGGTGGATCATCAGTGTTAGAGCTAAAATTAGCATGTTTAAAGTGATTTTCATGCTTCCAGGAGCTCGGGAAGTGAAATAAATACCATTTGGAGGCATTTAATGTTCGAGCAAAAACGGCTGATTTTCGACAAAAGAGATAACACCCCCCCCATTACGTCATGCTTCAGAAATGTGGAAAATGGTCCGTTTTCAAATGTTTTATTTTTGAACGTCAGTTCACATTTGTAGGTGGATCATCAGTGTTAGAGCTAAAATTAGCATGTTTAAAGTGATTTTCATGCTTCCAGGGGCTCGGGAAGTTAATTAAATACCATTTGGAGGCATTTAATGTTCGAGCAAAAACGGCTGATTTTCGACAAAAGAGATAACACCCCCCCATTACGTCATGCTTCAGAAATGTGGAAAATGGACCGTTTTCAAATGTTTTATTTCTGAACGTCAGTTCACATTTGTAGGTGGATCATCAGTGTTAGAGCTAAAATTAGCATGTTTAAAGTGATTTTCATGCTTCCAGGAGCTCGGGAAGTGAAATAAATACCATTTGGAGGCATTTAATGTTCGAGCAAAAACGGCTGATTTTCGACAAAAGAGATAACACCCCCCCCATTACGTCATGCTTCAGAAATGTGGAAAATGGTCCGTTTTCAAATGTTTTATTTTTGAACGTCAGTTCACATTTGTAGGTGGATCATCAGTTTTAGAGCTAAAAATAGCATGTTTAAAGTGATTTTCATGCTTCCAGGGGCTCGGGAAGTTAATTAAATACCATTTGGAGGCATTTAATGTTCGAGCAAAAACGGCTGATTTTCGACAAAAGAGATAACACCCCCCCATTACGTCATGCTTCAGAAATGTGGAAAATGGTCCGTTTTCAAATGTTTTATTTTTGAACGTCAGTTCACATTTGTAGGTGGATCATCAGTGTTAGAGCTAAAATTAGCATGTTTAAAGTGATTTTCATGCTTCCAGGGGCTCGGGAAGTTAATTAAATACCATTTGGAGGCATTTAATGTTCGAGCAAAAAGGGCTGATTTTCGACAAAAGTGATAACACCCCCCCATTACGTCATGCTTCAGAAATGTGGAAAATGGTCCGTTTTCAAATGTTTTATTTTTGAACGTCAGTTCACATTTGTAGGTGGATCATCAGTGTTAGAGCTAAAATTAGCATGTTTAAAGTGATTTTCATGCTTCCAGGAGCTCGGGAAGTGAAATAAATACCATTTGGAGGCATTTAATGTTCGAGCAAAAACGGCTGATTTTCGACAAAAGAGATAACACCCCCCCCATTACGTCATGCTTCAGAAATGTGGAAAATGGTCCGTTTTCAAATGTTTTATTTTTGAACGTCAGTTCACATTTGTAGGTGGATCATCAGTGTTAGAGCTAAAATTAGCATGTTTAAAGTGATTTTCATGCTTCCAGGGGCTCGGGAAGTTAATTAAATACCATTTGGAGGCATTTAATGTTCGAGCAAAAACGGCTGATTTTCGACAAAAGAGATAACACCCCCCCATTACGTCATGCTTCAGAAATGTGGAAAATGGTCCGTTTTCAAAGGTTTTATTTTTGAACGTCAGTTCACATTTGTAGGTGGATCATCAGTGTTAGAGCTAAAATTAGCATGTTTAAAGTGATTTTCATGCTTCCAGGGGCTCGGGAAGTTAATTAAATACCATTTGGAGGCATTTAATGTTCGAGCAAAAACGGCTGATTTTCGACAAAAGTGATAACACCCCCCCATTACGTCATGCTTCAGAAATGTGGAAAATGGTCCGTTTTCAAATGTTTTATTTTTGAACGTCAGTTCACATTTGTAGGTGGATCATCAGTGTTAGAGCTAAAATTAGCATGTTTAAAGTGATTTTCATGCTTCCAGGGGCTCGGGAAGTTAATTAAATACCATTTGGAGGCATTTATTGTTCGAGCAAAAACGGCTGATTTTCGACAAAAGAGATAACACCCCCCCATTTCGTCATGCTTCAAAAATGTGGAAAGTGGTCCGTTTTCAAATGTTTTATTTTTGAACGTCAGTTCACATTTGTAGGTGGATCATCAGTGTTAGAGCTAAAATTAGCATGTTTAAAGTGATTTTCATGCTTCCAGGGGCCCAAAACACAAGATTTATGGAATGGTTAAAAGTGCATGAAAATGGCCAATTTACTCACTCTGAGTTCTCAAAAAGGGTTTCTTCACCCCGGGAAGTTAATTAAATACCATTTGGAGGCATTTAATGTTCGAGCAAAAACGGCTGATTTTCGACAAAAGAGATAACACCCCCCCATTACGTCATGCTTCAGAAATGTGGAAAATGGTCCGTTTTCAAATGTTTTATTTCTGAACGTCAGTTCACATTTGTAGGTGGATCATCAGTGTTAGAGCTAAAATTAGCATGTTTAAAGTGATTTTCATGCTTCCAGGAGCTCGGGAAGTGAAATAAATACCATTTGGAGGCATTTAATGTTTGAGCAAAAACGGCTGATTTTCGACAAAAGAGATAACACCCCCCCCCATTACGTCATGCTTCAGAAATGTGGAAAATGGTCCGTTTTCAAATGTTTTATTTTTGAACGTCAGTTCACATTTGTAGGTGGATCATCAGTGTTAGAGCTAAAATTAGCATGTTTAAAGTGATTTTCATGCTTCCAGGGGCTCGGGAAGTTAATTAAATACCATTTGGAGGCATTTAATGTTCGAGCAAAAACGGCTGATTTTCGACAAAAGAGATAACACCCCCCCATTACGTCATGCTTCAGAAATGTGGAAAATGGTCCGTTTTCAAATGTTTTATTTTTGAACGTCAGTTCACATTTGTAGGTGGATCATCAGTGTTAGAGCTAAAATTAGCATGTTTAAAGTGATTTTCATGCTTCCAGGGGCTCGGGAAGTTAATTAAATACCATTTGGAGGCATTTAATGTTCCAGCAAAAACGGCTGATTTTCGACAAAAGTGATAACACCCCCCCCCATTACGTCATGCTTCAGAAATGTGGAAAATGGTCCGTTTTCAAATGTTTTATTTTTGAACGTCAGTTCACATTTGTAGGTGGATCATCAGTGTTAGAGCTAAAATTAGCATGTTTAAAGTGATTTTCATGCTTCCAGGGGCTCGGGAAGTTAATTAAATACCATTTGGAGGCATTTATTGTTCGAGCAAAAACGGCTGATTTTCGACAAAAGAGATAACACCCCCCCATTTCGTCATGCTTCAAAAATGTGGAAAGTGGTCCGTTTTCAAATGTTTTATTTTTGAACGTCAGTTCACATTTGTAGGTGGATCATCAGTGTTAGAGCTAAAATTAGCATGTTTAAAGTGATTTTCATGCTTCCAGGGGCCCAAAACACAAGATTTATGGAATGGTTAAAAGTGCATGAAAATGGCCAATTTACTCACTCTGAGTTCTCAAAAAGGGTTTCTTCACCCCGGGAAGTTAATTAAATACCATTTGGAGGCATTTAATGTTCGAGCAAAAACGGCTGATTTTCGACAAAAGAGATAACACCCCCCCCCCATTACGTCATGCTTCAGAAATGTGGAAAATGGTCTGTTTTCAAATGTTTTATTTTTGAACGTCAGTTCACATTTGTAGGTGGATCATCAGTGTTAGAGCTAAAATTAGCATGTTTAAAGTGATTTTCATGCTTCCAGGGGCTTGGGAAGTTAATTAAATACCATTTGGAGGCATTTAATGTTCGAGCAAAAACGGCTGATTTTCGACAAAACAGATAACACCCCCCCCCATTACGTCATGCTTCAGAAATGTGGAAAATGGTCCGTTTTCAAATGTTTTATTTTTGAACGTCAGTTCACATTTGTAGGTGATCATCAGTGTTAGAGCTAAAATTAGCATGTTTAAAGTGATTTTCATGCTTCCAGGGGCCCAAAACACAAGATTTATGGAATGGTTAAAAGTGCATGAAAATGGCCAATTTACTCAATCTGAGTTCTCAAAAAGGGTTTCTTCACCCCGGGAAGTTAATTAAATACCATTTGGAGGCATTTAATGTTCCAGCAAAAACGGCTGATTTTCGACAAAAGAGATAACACCCCCCCATTACGTCATGCTTCAGAAATGTGGAAAATGGTCCGTTTTCAAATGTTTTATTTTTGAACGTCAGTTCACATTTGTAGGTGGATCATCGGTGTTAGAGCTAAAATTAGCATGTTTAAAGTGATTTTCATGCTTCCAGGGGCTCGGGAAGTTAATTAAATACCATTTGGAGGCATTTAATGTTCGAGCAAAAACGGCTGATTTTCGACAAAAGAGATAACACCCCCCCATTACGTCATGCTTCAGAAATGTGGAAAATGGTCCGTTTTCAAATGTTTTATTTTTGAACGTCAGTTCACATTTGTAGGTGGATCATCAGTGTTAGAGCTAAAATTAGCATGTTTAAAGTGATTTTCATGCTTCCAGGGGCTCGGGAAGTGAATTAAATACCATTTGTAGGCATTTAATGTTCGAGCAAAAAACGGCTGATTTTCGACAAAAGAGATAACACCCCCCCATTACGTCATGCTTCAGAAATGTGGAAAATGGTCTGTTTTCAAATGTTTTATTTTTGAACATAAGTTCACATTTGTAGGTGGATCATCAGTGTTAGAGCTAAAATTAGCATGTTTAAAGTGATTTTCATGCTTCCAGGGGCTCGGGAAGTTAATTAAATACCATTTGGAGGCATTTAATGTTCGAGCAAAAACGGCTGATTTTCGACAAAAGAGATAACACCCCCCCCATTACGTCATGCTTCAGAAATGTGGAAAATGGTCCTTTTTCAAATGTTTTATTTTTGAACGTCAGTTCACATTTGTAGGTGGATCATCAGTGTTAGAGCTAAAATTAGCATGTTTAAAGTGATTTTCATGCTTCCAGGGGCCCAAAACACAAGATTTATGGAATGGTTAAAAGTGCATGAAAATGGCCAATTTACTCACTCTGAGTTCTCAAAAGGGGTTTCTTCACCCCAGGAAGTTAATTAAATACCATTTGGAGGCATTTAATGTTCGAGCAAAAACGGCTGATTTTCGACAAAAGAGATAACACCCCCCCATTACGTCATGCTTCAGAAATGTGGAAAATGGTCCGTTTTCAAATGTTTTATTTTTGAACGTCAGTTCACATTTGTAGGTGGATCATCAGTGTTAGAGCTAAAATTAGCATGTTTAAAGTGATTTTCATGCTTCCAGGGGCTCGGGAAGTTAATTAAATACCATTTGGAGGCATTTAATGTTCGAGCAAAAAGGGCTGATTTTCGACAAAAGTGATAACACCCCCCCATTACGTCATGCTTCAGAAATGTGGAAAATGGTCCGTTTTCAAATGTTTTATTTTTGAACGTCAGTTCATATTTGTAGGTGGATCATCAGTGTTAGAGCTAAAATTAGCATGTTTAAAGTGATTTTCATGCTTCCAGGAGCTCGGGAAGTGAAATAAATACCATTTGGAGGCATTTAATGTTCGAGCAAAAACGGCTGATTTTCGACAAAAGAGATAACACCCCCCCCATTACGTCATGCTTCAGAAATGTGGAAAATGGTCCGTTTTCAAATGTTTTATTTTTGAACGTCAGTTCACATTTGTAGGTGGATCATCAGTGTTAGAGCTAAAATTAGCATGTTTAAAGTGATTTTCATGCTTCCAGGGGCTCGGGAAGTTAATTAAATACCATTTGGAGGCATTTAATGTTCGAGCAAAAACGGCTGATTTTCGACAAAAGAGATAACACCCCCCCATTACGTCATGCTTCAGAAATGTGGAAAATGGTCCGTTTTCAAAGGTTTTATTTTTGAACGTCAGTTCACATTTGTAGGTGGATCATCAGTGTTAGAGCTAAAATTAGCATGTTTAAAGTGATTTTCATGCTTCCAGGGGCTCGGGAAGTTAATTAAATACCATTTGGAGGCATTTAATGTTCGAGCAAAAACGGCTGATTTTCGACAAAAGTGATAACACCCCCCCATTACGTCATGCTTCAGAAATGTGGAAAATGGTCCGTTTTCAAATGTTTTATTTTTGAACGTCAGTTCACATTTGTAGGTGGATCATCAGTGTTAGAGCTAAAATTAGCATGTTTAAAGTGATTTTCATGCTTCCAGGGGCTCGGGAAGTTAATTAAATACCATTTGGAGGCATTTATTGTTCGAGCAAAAACGGCTGATTTTCGACAAAAGAGATAACACCCCCCCATTTCGTCATGCTTCAAAAATGTGGAAAGTGGTCCGTTTTCAAATGTTTTATTTTTGAACGTCAGTTCACATTTGTAGGTGGATCATCAGTGTTAGAGCTAAAATTAGCATGTTTAAAGTGATTTTCATGCTTCCAGGGGCCCAAAACACAAGATTTATGGAATGGTTAAAAGTGCATGAAAATGGCCAATTTACTCACTCTGAGTTCTCAAAAAGGGTTTCTTCACCCCGGGAAGTTAATTAAATACCATTTGGAGGCATTTAATGTTCGAGCAAAAACGGCTGATTTTCGACAAAAGAGATAACACCCCCCCATTACGTCATGCTTCAGAAATGTGGAAAATGGTCCGTTTTCAAATGTTTTATTTCTGAACGTCAGTTCACATTTGTAGGTGGATCATCAGTGTTAGAGCTAAAATTAGCATGTTTAAAGTGATTTTCATGCTTCCAGGAGCTCGGGAAGTGAAATAAATACCATTTGGAGGCATTTAATGTTTGAGCAAAAACGGCTGATTTTCGACAAAAGAGATAACACCCCCCCCATTACGTCATGCTTCAGAAATGTGGAAAATGGTCCGTTTTCAAATGTTTTATTTTTGAACGTCAGTTCACATTTGTAGGTGGATCATCAGTGTTAGAGCTAAAATTAGCATGTTTAAAGTGATTTTCATGCTTCCAGGGGCTCGGGAAGTTAATTAAATACCATTTGGAGGCATTTAATGTTCGAGCAAAAACGGCTGATTTTCGACAAAAGAGATAACACCCCCCCATTACGTCATGCTTCAGAAATGTGGAAAATGGTCCGTTTTCAAATGTTTTATTTTTGAACGTCAGTTCACATTTGTAGGTGGATCATCAGTGTTAGAGCTAAAATTAGCATGTTTAAAGTGATTTTCATGCTTCCAGGGGCTCGGGAAGTTAATTAAATACCATTTGGAGGCATTTAATGTTCCAGCAAAAACGGCTGATTTTCGACAAAAGTGATAACACCCCCCCCATTACGTCATGCTTCAGAAATGTGGAAAATGGTCCGTTTTCAAATGTTTTATTTTTGAACGTCAGTTCACATTTGTAGGTGGATCATCAGTGTTAGAGCTAAAATTAGCATGTTTAAAGTGATTTTCATGCTTCCAGGGGCTCGGGAAGTTAATTAAATACCATTTGGAGGCATTTATTGTTCGAGCAAAAACGGCTGATTTTCGACAAAAGAGATAACACCCCCCCATTTCGTCATGCTTCAAAAATGTGGAAAGTGGTCCGTTTTCAAATGTTTTATTTTTGAACGTCAGTTCACATTTGTAGGTGGATCATCAGTGTTAGAGCTAAAATTAGCATGTTTAAAGTGATTTTCATGCTTCCAGGGGCCCAAAACACAAGATTTATGGAATGGTTAAAAGTGCATGAAAATGGCCAATTTACTCACTCTGAGTTCTCAAAAAGGGTTTCTTCACCCCGGGAAGTTAATTAAATACCATTTGGAGGCATTTAATGTTCGAGCAAAAACGGCTGATTTTCGACAAAAGAGATAACACCCCCCCCCATTACGTCATGCTTCAGAAATGTGGAAAATGGTCCGTTTTCAAATGTTTTATTTTTGAACGTCAGTTCACATTTGTAGGTGGATCATCAGTGTTAGAGCTAAAATTAGCATGTTTAAAGTGATTTTCATGCTTCCAGGGGCTCGGGAAGTTAATTAAATACCATTTGGAGGCATTTAATGTTCGAGCAAAAACGGCTGATTTTCGACAAAACAGATAACACCCCCCCCCATTACGTCATGCTTCAGAAATGTGGAAAATGGTCCGTTTTCAAATGTTTTATTTTTGAACGTCAGTTCACATTTGTAGGTGATCATCAGTGTTAGAGCTAAAATTAGCATGTTTAAGGTGATTTTCATGCTTCCAGGGGCCCAAAACACAAGATTTATGGAATGGTTAAAAGTGCATGAAAATGGCCAATTTACTCAATCTGAGTTCTCAAAAAGGGTTTCTTCACCCCGGGAAGTTAATTAAATACCATTTGGAGGCATTTAATGTTCCAGCAAAAACGGCTGATTTTCGACAAAAGAGATAACACCCCCCATTACGTCATGCTTCAGAAATGTGGAAAATGGTCCGTTTTCAAATGTTTTATTTTTGAACGTCAGTTCACATTTGTAGGTGGATCATCGGTGTTAGAGCTAAAATTAGCATGTTTAAAGTGATTTTCATGCTTCCAGGGGCTCGGGAAGTTAATTAAATACCATTTGGAGGCATTTAATGTTCGAGCAAAAACGGCTGATTTTCGACAAAAGAGATAACACCCCCCCATTACGTCATGCTTCAGAAATGTGGAAAATGGTCCGTTTTCAAATGTTTTATTTTTGAACGTCAGTTCACATTTGTAGGTGGATCATCAGTGTTAGAGCTAAAATTAGCATGTTTAAAGTGATTTTCATGCTTCCAGGGGCTCGGGAAGTGAATTAAATACCATTTGTAGGCATTTAATGTTCGAGCAAAAAACGGCTGATTTTCGACAAAAGAGATAACACCCCCCCATTACGTCATTCTTCAGAAATGTGGAAAATGGTCTGTTTTCAAATGTTTTATTTTTGAACATAAGTTCACATTTGTAGGTGGATCATCAGTGTTAGAGCTAAAATTAGCATGTTTAAAGTGATTTTCATGCTTCCAGGGGCTCGGGAAGTTAATTAAATACCATTTGGAGGCATTTAATGTTCGAGCAAAAACGGCTGATTTTCGACAAAAGAGATAACACCCCCCCCATTACGTCATGCTTCAGAAATGTGGAAAATGGTCCTTTTTCAAATGTTTTATTTTTGAACGTCAGTTCACATTTGTAGGTGGATCATCAGTGTTAGAGCTAAAATTAGCATGTTTAAAGTGATTTTCATGCTTCCAGGGGCCCAAAACACAAGATTTATGGAATGGTTAAAAGTGCATGAAAATGGCCAATTTACTCACTCTGAGTTCTCAAAAGGGGTTTCTTCACCCCAGGAAGTTAATTAAATACCATTTGGAGGCATTTAATGTTCGAGCAAAAACGGCTGATTTTCGACAAAAGAGATAACACCCGCCCATTACGTCATGCTTCAGAAATGTGGAAAATGGTCCGTTTTCAAATGTCTTATTTTTGAACGTCAGTTCACATTTGTAGGTGGATCATCAGTGTTAGAGCTAAAATTAGCATGTTTAAAGTGATTTTCATTCTTCCAGGGGCTCGGGAAGTTAATTAAATACCATTTGGAGGCATTTAATGTTCGAGCAAAAACGGCTGATTTTCGACAAAAGAGATAACACCCCCCCATTACGTCATGCTTCAGAAATGTGGAAAATGGTCCGTTTTCAAATGTTTTATTTTTGAACGTCAGTTCACATTTGTAGGTGGATCATCAGTGTTAGAGCTAAAATTAGCATGTTTAAAGTGATTTTCATGCTTCCAGGGGCTCGGGAAGTTAATTAAATACCATTTGGAGGCATTTAATGTTCGAGCAAAAACGGCTGATTTTCGACAAAAGAGATAACACCCCCCCATTACGTCATGCTTCAGAAATGTGGAAAATGGTCCGTTTTCAAATGTTTTATTTTTGAACGTCAGTTCACATTTGTAGATGGATCATCAGTGTTAGAGCTAAAATTAGCATGTTTAAAGTGATTTTCATGCTTCCAGGGGCTCGGGAAGTTAATTAAATACCATTTGGAGGCATTTAATGTTCCAGCAAAAACGGCTGATTTTCGACAAAAGAGATAACACCCCCATTACGTCATGCTTCAGAAATGTGGAAAATCGTCCGTTTTCAAATGTTTTATTTTTGAACGTCAGTTCACATTTGTAGGTGGATCATCAGTGTTAGAGCTAAAATTAGCATGTTTAAAGTGATTTTCATGCTTCCAGGGGCTCGGGAAGTGAAATAAATACCATTTGGAGGCATTTAATGTTCGAGCAAAAACGGCTGATTTTCGACAAAAGAGATAACACCCCCCCATTACGTCATGCTTCAGAAATGTGGAAAATGGTCCGTTTTCAAATGTTTTATTTTTGAACGTCAGTTCACATTTGTAGGTGGATCATCAGTGTTAGAGCTAAAATTAGCATGTTTAAAGTGATTTTCATGCTTCCAGGGGCTCGGGAAGTTAATTAAATACCATTTGGAGGCATTTAATGTTCGAGCAGAAACGGCTGATTTTCGACAAAAGAGATAACACCCCCCCATTACGTCATGCTTCAGAAATGTGGAAAATGGTCCGTTTTCAAATGTTTTATTTTTGAACGTCAGTTCACATTTGTAGGTGGATCATCAGTGTTAGAGCTAAAATTAGCATGTTTAAAGTGATTTTCATGCTTCCAGGGGCCCAAAACACAAGATTTATGGAATGGTTAAAAGTGCATGAAAATGGCCAATTTACTCACCCTGAGTTCTCAAAAAGGGTTTCTTCACCCCGGGAAGTTAATTAAATACCATTTGGAGGCATTTAATGTTCCAGCAAAAACAGCTGATTTTCGACAAAAGAGATAACACCCCCCCATTACGTCATGCTTCAGAAATGTGGAAAATGGTCCGTTTTCAAATGTTTTATTTTTGAACGTCAGTTCACATTTGTAGGTGGATCATCAGTGTTAGAGCTAAAATTAGCATGTTTAAAGTGATTTTCATGCTTCCAGGGGCTCGGGAAGTTAATTAAATACCATTTGGAGGCATTTAATGTTCGAGCAAAAACGGCTGATTTTCGACAAAAGAGATAACACCCCCCCATTACGTCATGCTTCAGAAATGTGGAAAATGGTCCGTTTTCAAATGTTTTATTTTTGAACGTCAGTTCACATTTGTAGGTGGATCATCAGTGTTAGAGCTAAAATTAGCATGTTTAAAGTGATTTTCATGCTTCCAGGGGCTCGGGAAGTTAATTAAATACCATTTGGAGGCATTTAATGTTCGAGCAAAAACGGCTGATTTTCGACAAAAGAGATAACACCCCCCCATTACGTCATGCTTCAGAAATGTGGAAAATGGTCCGTTTTCAAATGTTTTATTTTTGAACGTCAGTTCACATTTGTAGGTGGATCATCGGTGTTAGAGCTAAAATTAGCATGTTTAAAGTGATTTTCATGCTTCCAGGGGCTCGGGAAGTTAATTAAATACCATTTGGAGGCATTTAATGTTCAAGCAAAAACAGCTGATTTTCGACAAAAGAGATAACACCCCCCCATTACGTCATGCTTCAGAAATGTGGAAAATGGTCCGTTTTCAAATGTTTTATTTTTGAACGTCAGTTCACATTTGTAGGTGGATCATCAGTGTTAGAGCTAAAATTAGCATGTTTAAAGTGATTTTCATGCTTCCAGGGGCTCGGGAAGTTAATTAAATACCATTTGGAGGCATTTAATGTTCGAGCAAAAACGGCTGATTTTCGACAAAAGAGATAACACCCCCCCATTACGTCATGCTTCAGAAATGTGGAAAATGGTCCGTTTTCAAATGATTTATTTTTGAACGTCAGTTCACATTTGTAGGTGGATCATCAGTGTTAGAGCTAAAATTAGCATGTTTAAAGTGATTTTCATGCTTCCAGGAGCTCGGGAAGTGAAATAAATACCATTTGGAGGCATTTAATGTTCGAGCAAAAACGGCTGATTTTCGACAAAAGAGATAACACCCCCCCATTACGTCATGCTTCAGAAATGTGGAAAATGGTCCGTTTTCAAATGTTTTATTTTTGAACGTCAGTTCACATTTGTAGGTGGATCATCAGTGTTAGAGCTAAAATTAGCATGTTTAAAGTGATTTTCATGCTTCCAGGGGCTCGGGAAGTTAATTAAATACCATTTGGAGGCATTTAATGTTCGAGCAAAAACGGCTGATTTTCGACAAAAGAGATAACACCCCCCCATTACGTCATGCTTCAGAAATGTGGAAAATGGTCCGTTTTCAAATGATTTATTTTTGAACGTCAGTTCACATTTGTAGGTGGATCATCAGTGTTAGAGCTAAAATTAGCATGTTTAAAGTGATTTTCATGCTTCCAGGGGCTCGGGAAGGTAATTAAATACCATTTGGAGGCATTTAATGTTCGAGCAAAAACGGCTGATTTTCGACAAAAGAGATAACACCCCCCCATTACGTCATGCTTCAGAAATGTGGAAAATGGTCCGTTTTCAAATGTTTTATTTTTGAACGTCAGTTCACATTTGTAGGTGGATCATCAGTGTTAGAGCTAAAATTAGCATGTTTAAAGTGATTTTCATGCTTCCAGGGGCTCGGGAAGTTAATTAAATACCATTTGGAGGCATTTATTGTTCGAGCAAAAACGGCTGATTTTCGACAAAAGAGATAACACCCCCCCATTTCGTCATGCTTCAAAAATGTGGAAAGTGGTCCGTTTTGAAATGTTTTATTTTTGAACGTCAGTTCACATTTGTAGGTGGATCATCAGTGTTAGAGCTAAAATTAGCATGTTTAAAGTGATTTTCATGCTTCCAGGGGCCCAAAACACAAGATTTATGGAATGGTTAAAAGTGCATGAAAATGGCCAATTTACTCACTCTGAGTTCTCAAAAAGGGTTTCTTCACCCCGGGAAGTTAATTAAATACCATTTGGAGGCATTTAATGTTCGAGCAAAAACGGCTGATTTTCGACAAAAGAGATAACACCCCCCCCATTACGTCATGCTTCAGAAATGTGGAAAATGGTCCGTTTTCAAATGTTTTATTTTTGAACGTCAGTTCACATTTGTAGGTGGATCATCAGTGTTAGAGCTAAAATTAGCATGTTTAAAGTGATTTTCATGCTTCCAGGGGCTCGGGAAGTTAATTAAATACCATTTGGAGGCATTTAATGTTCGAGCAAAAACGGCTGATTTTCGACAAAAGAGATAACACCCCCCCCCATTACGTCATGCTTCAGAAATGTGGAAAATGGTCCGTTTTCAAATGTTTTATTTTTGAACGTCAGTTCACATTTGTAGGTGATCATCAGTGTTAGAGCTAAAATTAGCATGTTTAAAGTGATTTTCATGCTTCCAGGGGCCCAAAACACAAGATTTATGGAATGGTTAAAAGTGCATGAAAATGGCCAATTTACTCAATCTGAGTTCTCAAAAAGGGTTTCTTCACCCCGGGAAGTTAATTAAATACCATTTGGAGGCATTTAATGTTCCAGCAAAAACGGCTGATTTTCGACAAAAGAGATAACACCCCCCCATTACGTCATGCTTCAAAAATGTGGAAAATGGTCCATTTTCAAATGTTTTATTTTTGAACGTCAGTTCACATTTGTAGGTGGATCATCGGTGTTAGAGCTAAAATTAGCATGTTTAAAGTGATTTTCATGCTTCCAGGGGCTCGGGAAGTTAATTAAATACCATTTGGAGGCATTTAATGTTCGAGCAAAAACGGCTGATTTTCGACAAAAGAGATAACACCCCCCCATTACGTCATGCTTCAGAAATGTGGAAAATGGTCCGTTTTCAAATGTTTTATTTTTGAACGTCAGTTCACATTTGTAGGTGGATCATCAGTGTTAGAGCTAAAATTAGCATGTTTAAAGTGATTTTCATGCTTCCAGGGGCTCGGGAAGTGAATTAAATACCATTTGTAGGCATTTAATGTTCGAGCAAAAAACGGCTGATTTTCGACAAAAGAGATAACACCCCCCCATTACGTCATGCTTCAGAAATGTGGAAAATGGTCTGTTTTCAAATGTTTTATTTTTGAACGTCAGTTCACATTTGTAGGTGGATCATCAGTGTTAGAGCTAAAATTAGCATGTTTAAAGTGATTTTCATGCTTCCAGGGGCTCGGGAAGTTAATTAAATACCATTTGGAGGCATTTAATGTTCGAGCAAAAACGGCTGATTTTCGACAAAAGAGATAACACCCCCCCATTACGTCATGCTTCAGAAATGTGGAAAATGGTCCTTTTTCAAATGTTTTATTTTTGAACGTCAGTTCACATTTGTAGGTGGATCATCAGTGTTAGAGCTAAAATTAGCATGTTTAAAGTGATTTTCATGCTTCCAGGGGCCCAAAACACAAGATTTATGGAATGGTTAAAAGTGCATGAAAATGGCCAATTTACTCACTCTGAGTTCTCAAAAGAGGTTTCTTCACCCCAGGAAGTTAATTAAATACCATTTGGAGGCATTTAATGTTCGAGCAAAAACGGCTGATTTTCGACAAAAGAGATAACACCCCCCCATTACGTCATGCTTCAGAAATGTGGAAAATGGTCCGTTTTCAAATGTTTTATTTTTGAACGTCAGTTCACATTTGTAGGTGGATCATCAGTGTTAGAGCTAAAATTAGCATGTTTAAAGTGATTTTCATTCTTCCAGGGGCTCGGGAAGTTAATTAAATACCATTTGGAGGCATTTAATGTTCGAGCAAAAACGGCTGATTTTCGACAAAAGAGATAACACCCCCCCATTACGTCATGCTTCAGAAATGTGGAAAATGGTCCGTTTTCAAATGTTTTATTTTTGAACGTCAGTTCACATTTGTAGGTGGATCATCAGTGTTAGAGCTAAAATTAGCATGTTTAAAGTGATTTTCATGCTTCCAGGGGCTCGGGAAGTTAATTAAATACCATTTGGAGGCATTTAATGTTCGAGCAAAAACGGCTGATTTTCGACAAAAGAGATAACACCCCCCCATTACGTCATGCTTCAGAAATGTGGAAAATGGTCCGTTTTCAAATGTTTTATTTTTGAACGTCAGTTCACATTTGTAGATGGATCATCAGTGTTAGAGCTAAAATTAGCATGTTTAAAGTGATTTTCATGCTTCCAGGGGCTCGGGAAGTTAATTAAATACCATTTGGAGGCATTTAATGTTCCAGCAAAAACGGCTGATTTTCGACAAAAGAGATAACACCCCCCATTACGTCATGCTTCAGAAATGTGGAAAATCGTCCGTTTTCAAATGTTTTATTTTTGAACGTCAGTTCACATTTGTAGGTGGATCATCAGTGTTAGAGCTAAAATTAGCATGTTTAAAGTGATTTTCATGCTTCCAGGGGCTCGGGAAGTGAAATAAATACCATTTGGAGGCATTTAATGTTCGAGCAAAAACGGCTGATTTTCGACAAAAGAGATAACACCCCCCCATTACGTCATGCTTCAGAAATGTGGAAAATGGTCCGTTTTCAAATGTTTTATTTTTGAACGTCAGTTCACATTTGTAGGTGGATCATCAGTGTTAGAGCTAAAATTAGCATGTTTAAAGTGATTTTCATGCTTCCAGGGGCCCAAAACACAAGATTTATGGAATGGTTAAAAGTGCATGTAAATGGCCAATTTACTCACTCTGAGTTCTCAAAAAGGGTTTCTTCACCCCGGGAAGTTGATTAAATACCATTTGGAGGCATTTAATGTTCGAGCAAAAACGGCTGATTTTCGACAAAAGAGATAACACCCCCCCCATTACGTCATGCTTCAGAAATGTGGAAAATGGTCCGTTTTCAAATGTTTTATTTTTGAACCTCAGTTCACATTTGTAGGTGGATCATCAGTGTTAGAGCTAAAATTAGCATGTTTAAAGTGATTTTCATGCTTCCAGGGGCTCGGGAAGTTAATTAAATACCATTTGGAGGCATTTAATGTTCGAGCAAAAACGGCTGATTTTCGACAAAAGAGATAACACCCCCCCATTACGTCATGCTTCAGAAATGTGGAAAATGGTCCGTTTTCAAATGTTTTATTTTTGAACGTCAGTTCACATTTGTAGGTGGATCATCAGTCTTAGAGCTAAAATGAGCATGTTTAAAGTGATTTTCATGCTTCCAGGGGCCCAAAACACAAGATTTATGGAATGGTTAAAAGTGCATGAAAATGGCCAATTTACTCACTCTGAGTTCTCAAAAAGGGTTTCTTCACCCCAGGAAGTTAATTAAATACCATTTGGAGGCATTTAATGTTCGAGCAAAAACGGCTGATTTTCGACAAAAGAGATAACACCCCCCATTACGTCATGCTTCAGAAATGTGGAAAATGGTCCGTTTTCAAATGTTTTATTTTTGAACGTCAGTTCACATTTGTAGGTGGATCATCAGTGTTAGAGCTAAAATTAGCATGTTTAAAGTGATTTTCATGCTTCCAGGGGCTCGGGAAGTTAATTAAATACCATTTGGAGGCATTTAATGTTCGAGCAAAAACGGCTGATTTTCGACAAAAGAGATAACACCCCCCCATTACGTCATGCTTCAGAAATGTGGAAAATGGTCCGTTTTAAAATGTTTTATTTTTGAACGTCAGTTCACATTTGTAGGTGGATCATCAGTGTTAGAGCTAAAATTAGCATGTTTAAAGTGATTTTCATGCTTCCAGGGGTTCGGGAAGTTAATTAAATACCATTTGGAGGCATTTAATGTTCGAGCAAAAACGGCTGATTTTCGACAAAAGAGATAACACCCCCCCATTACGTCATGCTTCAGAAATGTGGAAAATGGTCCGTTTTCAAATGTTTTTTTTTTGAACGTCAGTTCACATTTGTAGGTGGATCATCAGTGTTAGAGCTAAAATTAGCATGTTTAAAGTGATTTTCATGCTTCCAGGGGCTCGGGAAGTTAATTAAATACCATTTGGAGGCATTTAATGTTCGAGCAAAAACGGCTGATTTACGACAAAAGAGATAACACCCCCCCATTACGTCATGCTTCAGAAATGTGGAAAATGGTCCGTTTTCAAATGTTTTATTTTTGAACGTCAGTTCACATTTGTAGGTGGATCATCAGTGTTAGAGCTAAAATTAGCATGTTTAAAGTGATTTTCATGCTTCCAGGGGCTCGGGAAGTTAATTAAATACCATTTGGAGGCATTTAATGTTCGAGCAAAAACGGCTGATTTTCGACAAAAGAGATAACACCCCCCCATTACGTCATGCTTCAGAAATGTGGAAAATGGTCCGTTTTCAAATGTTTTATTTTTGAACGTCAGTTCACATTTGTAGGTGGATCATCGGTGTTAGAGCTAAAATTAGCATGTTTAAAGTGATTTTCATGCTTCCAGGGGCTCGGGAAGTTAATTAAATACCATTTGGAGGCATTTAATGTTCGAGCAAAAACGGCTGATTTTCGACAAAAGAGATAACACCCCCCCATTACGTCATGCTTCAGAAATGTGGAAAATGGTCCGTTTTCAAATGTTTTATTTTTGAACGTCAGTTCACATTTGTAGGTGGATCATCAGTGTTAGAGCTAAAATTAGCATGTTTAAAGTGATTTTCATGCTTCCAGGGGCTCGGGAAGTTAATTAAATACCATTTGGAGGCATTTAATGTTCGAGCAAAAACGGCTGATTTTCGACAAAAGAGATAACACCCCCCCATTACGTCATGCTTCAGAAATGTGGAAAATGGTCCGTTTTCAAATGTTTTATTTTTGAACGTCAGTTCACATTTGTAGGTGGATCATCAGTGTTAGAGCTAAAATTAGCATGTTTAAAGTGATTTTCATGCTTCCAGGGGCTCGGGAAGTTAATTAAATACCATTTGGAGGCATTTAATGTTGGAGCAAAAACGGCTGATTTTCGACAAAAGAGATAACACCCCCCCCATTACGTCATGCTTCAGAAATGTGGAAAATGGTCAGTTTTCAAATGTTTTATTTTTGAACGTCAGTTCACATTTGTAGGTGGATCATCAGTGTTAGAGCTAAAATTAGCATGTTTAAAGTGATTTGCATGCTTCCAGGAGCTCGGGAAGTGAAATAAATACCATTTGGAGGCATTTAATGTTCGAGCAAAAATGGCTGATTTTCGACAAAAGAGATAACACCCCCCATTACGTCATGCTTCAGAAATGTGGAAAATGGTCAGTTTTCAAATGTTTTATTTTTGAACATCAGTTCACATTTGTAGGTGGATCATCAGTGTTAGAGCTAAAATTAGCATGTTTAAAGTGATTTTCATGCTTCCAGGGGCTCGGGAAGTTAATTAAATACCATTTGGAGGCATTTAATGTTCGAGCAAAAACGGCTGATTTTCGACAAAAGAGATAACACCCCCCATTACGTCATGCTTCAGAAATGTGGAAAATGGTCCGTTTTCAAATGTTTTATTTTTGAACTTCAGTTCACATTTGTAGGTGGATCATCAGTGTTAGAGCTAAAATTAGCATGTTTAAAGTGATTTTCATGCTTCCAGGGGCTCGGGAAGTTAATTAAATACCATTTGGAGGCATTTAATGTTCGAGCAAAAACGGCTGATTTTCGACAAAAGAGATAACACCCCCCCCATTACGTCATGCTTCAGAAATGTGGAAAATGGTCCGTTTTCAAATGTTTTATTTTTGAACGTCAGTTCACATTTGTAGGTGGATCATCAGTGTTAGAGCTAAAATTAGCATGTTTAAAGTGATTTTCATGCTTCCAGGGGCTCGGGAAGGTAATTAAATACCATTTGGAGGCATTTAATGTTCGAGCAAAAACGGCTGATTTTCGACAAAAGAGATAACACCCCCCCATTACGTCATGCTTCAGAAATGTGGAAAATGGTCCGTTTTCAAATGTTTTATTTTTGAACGTCAGTTCACATTTGTAGGTGGATCATCAGTGTTAGAGCTAAAATTAGCATGTTTAAAGTGATTTTCATGCTTCCAGGGGCTCGGGAAGTTAATTAAATACCATTTGGAGGCATTTAATGTTCGAGCAAAAACGGCTGATTTTCGACAAAAGAGATAACACCCCCCCATTACGTCATGCTTCAGAAATGTGGAAAATGGTCCGTTTTCAAATGTTTTATTTTTGAACGTCAGTTCACATTTGTAGGTGGATCATCATTGTTAGAGCTAAAATTAGCATGTTTAAAGTGATTTTCATGCTTCCAGGGGCCCAAAACACAAGATTTATGGAATGGTTAAAAGTGCATGAAAATGGCCAATTTACTCAATCTGAGTTCTCAAAAAGGGTTTCTTCACCCCGGGAAGTTAATTAAATACCATTTGGAGGCATTTAATGTTCCAGCAAAAACGGCTGATTTTCGACAAAAGAGATAACACCCCCCCATTACGTCATGCTTCAGAAATGTGGAAAATGGTCCTTTTTCAAATGTTTTATTTTTGAACGTCAGTTCACATTTGTAGGTGGATCATCAGTGTTAGAGCTAAAATTAGCATGTTTAAAGTGATTTTCATGCTTCCAGGGGCCCAAAACACAAGATTTATGGAATGGTTAAAAGTGCATGAAAATGGCCAATTTACTCACTCTGAGTTCTCAAAAAGGGTTTCTTCACCCCGGGAAGTTAATTAAATACCATTTGGAGGCATTTAATGTTCGAGCAAAAACGGCTGATTTTCGACAAAAGAGATAACACCCCCCCATGCTTCAGAAATGTGGAAAATGGTCCGTTTTCAAATGTTTTATTTTTGAACGTCAGTTCACATTTGTAGGTGAATCATCAGTGTTAGAGCTAAAATTAGCATGTTTAAAGTGATTTTCATGCTTCCAGGGGCTCGGGAAGTTAATTAAATACCATATGGCTGAGATACCCGCCACCCCCTCTCAACACAATCCCCAAAAGGAGGGAAACCGGAAACAGTTCTTAAAGTTTTTGGATGTGGGATGGAGTGACCATCCCGGCCGTATTTATTAAAACAAAATTAAAACATTAAACGTTTTCATGTTATGTACAATTTCATTATCACATTACGATGTTTGGCTAACCTTAACATAATCTCTAATACAGAGGTTCTCCTAGCCGAACTAGCATCCTACAAAACATTCTCTAAGAACACTGAAATTGTACATCCTAACGTTTAAGGGCCAACGGCAAGGTCATAACCGGTGTCAAGATCCCTAACCAGACTTACCCCTCCCACTTGGGAGGGGCGACAGCACAGAGGCTTACCTCAAGTGCAACTACTAACAATTTCCCTTGACTTGACGGGGGCCCTTAAGACTCGACGCCATTTAAAGGTCGTTCGAACACTTGTGTGTGGTATCTAGAAGGTATCGTTGACCTCTCCCCACCCCACACAACTTACCGCATCTGCCGTCGCAGATGACCCTGGCCCCGGGAAATTCCCCAGGAGGGGGCTGTAACCCCTCCTACAAAGGAAGGGGCCTTGACCGCCTTTCCTTTACTTCCGGCGACCCGCCCTTAGACGGGACCGCCTCCCCACTGAGGGGCCAATGGCCACCTCTCCCGAGCGCTCCCATCCGTGTTGGGTGACGCCCACTCATAGGGATCTACCAATTAGTGCTCACCGATCATGACCTTACCGCCTACCAAAAATAAATACGACAATTCTGAAACCTATGAAAACATTGGTCACTACGACCGAAAGAGCCTGCTAGAAATGCAACACTACATCAACTCATTTTAATCGTAACAACCTAGACTGTATTCACCATACTTTATTATGATTAACCACAAACTGATACTGTCACAGCCTGTAAACGAAATGGAAAAACCAACTTATAACTTCACTTTATTGCACAACAACTTGCTGTCCTCAGGGGCTGGTGGGTGGGTCAAAAATTGGCTCTTCGTTCCGTCCCGAGCTCACGTGTAGCGAGGGGGTGCAGCTTCGGAGCACAAGAACAAGAGGACGTCTTCTGGTCTTGCGCCTTCTTTTATCCGTCTTCAGGGTGGGCGAAAACCCGCCCCTGCCCGCCCCGAGGGCGTGGCCGGCTGCGTCGGTGTCTAGGCCAGCCCACTCTAGGGCGGGAAAAAGCGTGCCCCGGCTACGCCGCTTCGGGCATACCAGCCGAGACGCGCCTCCCGCCCAAAAATGGCTTCCCGGGGGGATCGAGGCACTCAGCCATACGTTCGGGGGGACCGAGTGGTCGCCCCTTTCCATATGGCTGAGATACCCGCCACCCCCTCTCAACACAATCCCCAAAAGGAGGGAAACCGGAAACAGTTCTTAAAGTTTTTGGATGTGGGATGGAGTGACCATCCCGGCCGTATTTATTAAAACAAAATTAAAACATTAAACGTTTTCATGTTATGTACAATTTCATTATCACATTACGATGTTTGGCTAACCTTAACATAATCTCTAATACAGAGGTTCTCCTAGCCGAACTAGCATCCTACAAAACATTCTCTAAGAACACTGAAATTGTACATCCTAACGTTTAAGGGCCAACGGCAAGGTCATAACCGGTGTCAAGATCCCTAACCAGACTTACCCCTCCCACTTGGGAGGGGCGACAGCACAGAGGCTTACCTCAAGTGCAACTACTAACAATTTCCCTTGACTTGACGGGGGCCCTTAAGACTCGACGCCATTTAAAGGTCGTTCGAACACTTGTGTGTGGTATCTAGAAGGTATCGTTGACCTCTCCCCACCCCACACAACTTACCGCATCTGCCGTCGCAGATGACCCTGGCCCCGGGAAATTCCCCAGGAGGGGGCTGTAACCCCTCCTACAAAGGAAGGGGCCTTGACCGCCTTTCCTTTACTTCCGGCGACCCGCCCTTAGACGGGACCGCCTCCCCACTGAGGGGCCAATGGCCACCTCTCCCGAGCGCTCCCATCCGTGTTGGGTGACGCCCACTCATAGGGATCTACCAATTAGTGCTCACCGATCATGACCTTACCGCCACAGGTCCGGATAGTTGACCGGCTATCCGGACCCCCCACAAAACTCCTACCTAAAGGTCATGTTCCAAAGATTTTAACCAGGCTAGGAAGTCTCCTATGAGTAACTCATTCCCCGCCCTCGACAAATGCACACCATCCCCCAGATACATACTGTCATCATTAATACAATTATGCGAGATCGAATGCAATGCCTTGGAACGGAACAACCTACTCACTTTGTTATTCAATTTTCTAACCGAATGATTCAAAGCAGGGATCGAGATAGCCCCCCGCCACACTTTTCGTGGGATCATATGAGACCATGCGATTAGGCACCCCGGAACTCTCCTCGCTAACCAACTTACCGTGGAAAGCATAGCCTCCAGGAGAAGTCGTCTACCGGTGGTGACCAAATCATTGCCCCCCAAATGCACTATGACTATGGACGGCGGTGACCTCATCCGCTCTAACAAGCCCTCAAAAAATTCCTGAAACTGGTCAATACAGAGACCGCCCCTTCCGTAGAAGGACACTCTGTACCCGTATTCCTCAGGTACGTGAACCATGTCACCTGCTTTGAATACGTCTGCAGCCCGTCTCACGTATGAGTGGCCCACGACCCAAACCTCCTTCCTCACAGCCGGTGACGTGCGACCGCTGACCTGGTGTTGGGTCGACTGCTCAGTCTGCCCTGCCGCGTAGGCTTGCGCAACTGAAAACAAACAAAAACAAGAGGCGTGAGTACATGATTACAGTTTCACAACATGTGCAATCGCACGTACCTCTTATAACAATTGGAGGACCAGCGCCCCACACGTTTCACTTGTTCTACATTAAGACCTCTGGCTGTAGCTTCAGTGGCAGCCCCTATACGAAAGGAGTGGGTCCCAAATTCGCCCGGGTCCAAGCCCGCTGCGGCAATGGCCATTGCAAGCACCCGTTGAAACTGAAACCTCGTCAGCGGGGTGGCGTCTGCATGCCTCAACAATGTCCCTCCCCATGATGCCACCCTTCGTGCTAGGTAATCTTCTAAGCACTGTACCGGACACATGGATGAGTCGGGGTTCCTGCGGATGATCGTGCAGTCCCCTCTCCCATCTTGATCAGTCTTGGACCTGAGAAAGGAGACAATCATCGCATCACCCCTGATCTGGACATGCTCCCTGCACAAGCCCCCCGTCACGTCCCGTTTGTTCCTTGCAACCAGCTCACTAACTCTCATAGCCCCGTGAAATGCCAGCGTAAATGCAGTCCGGAACAAACAGGTCTCGAACGGGGACGAGCATGTGTTCGGGAGCGTGACCAGTAACTGGGACAACCTGTCTAGACCTATCGGTCGTCGTACATCTACTCTGCGACCCTCTAGACGTTGCCACCCACGCAGCGCTTTTTGTACCGTGAAAGACGCTGTTGGGTCCAGGATGCCATGGGCCCTGGCAACAAAGGAAATGGCGGCACGATGCCTTTGGGCCGTAGCCACCGATTTCCCAGCCCTACGTAAGGACATCAGAAAAAGTACTACCAACTCCTCCTGACCCCAAAGTCCTCCTCTCTCTGCCCCCAAAAAGGCTAAATAGGCCTGGAACGCCCCTTCATATGCCTTCCTTGTCCTGGGTGCTAGACTCTCTCCCACGAGGTGACGAAGTTCGGGGCACCGAGAGACCAGAGAGCTTCGGGGAAGGGTGCCGGCTCCGGGTCCGCTGAAGGAAGGAAACCCGAGAAAGCCTGCATGTGAAAACGAGACAGTGCATCAGCAGCCTGATTCATCACCCCTGGGACATGTTTTGCTCTGAATACTACGTTCAGTTGCATACACAGTAAGACAATTTCTTTGAGGAGCCTCAAAATCAACTTACAACGGGCTGCCTGACTATTGATGCATTCTACCACGGTCATATTGTCGGACCAGAACACAACAGAATGATCTCTGAACCCTTCTGGCCAGGTTCTCAGGGCCACCAGAATGGAAAATAGTTCGAGGAAAGCGATGTTACTTGTCAGCCCCTTCTCGTGCCACCATAGGGGCCACTTTTGTGCCGACCATTTTGTGCCGAAGATGGCGCCAAAACCTACGCTTCCTGCTGAATCTGTCCATAGCCCAAGCTCTTCAGAGGAGACGGCAGGCTTGTTCCAGACGACCCGGCCATTGAAGTCCGCCAAGAATGCTAACCAAATCCGCATGTCCTGGCGGACCTCGGCCGATAACCTTGTGCGATGATGACCCTCCTTTAAGCCAACCATCGCTTGGGCAATTGAGCGGGAAAAGGGGCGAGCCATTGGTATCACCCTCAAGGCAAAGTTCAACTTTCCCACTAACTGTTGCAACTGATGCAGTGTAACTTTGGATGCCTTTAAACATACTTGGAGGGCTGCCCTGAATTTCGACACTTTGCTAGCTGGTAAACGGAAGCACCCCTCCCTTGAGTCCAACTCGATCCCCAAAAACTCGAGGCAAGTCGTGGGACCCATAGTTTTACCTGGTGCCAATGGCACGCCAAGATGATCCATTAACACACAGAATTCAGCTAAGGCCCGGGCACATTCGGAAGTACCGGCGGGGCCAAGGAACAGAAAATCGTCAAGGTAGTGCATTACATTTCGGAAACCCGTTTTCTTAGTGAACACCCATTGCAGGAAAGTACTGAATTGCTCAAAGTAAGCACATGATATAGAGCATCCCATTGGCATACACCTATCCATGTAAAATGACCCCTGGAACCCGAATCCCAGAAGACGCTGATCGTCTGGGTGTACCGGAAGCAACCGGAACGCTGACTCGATATCAGATTTCGCCATCAACGTCCCGTGCCCCAGGCGATTCAAGATGGCTACCGCCTCATCAAAAGATGCGTATCGCACCGAACAAACTTCTGGCTCAATTGCGTCGTTCACCGAAAGACCATATGGAGAAGATAGATTATGAATCAAACGAAACTCACCCGGGTCCTTCTTGGGGACCACCCCTAACGGAGAACAAACGAAATCCGGTACCGGGGGCTCACTAAACGGGCCGGCGACCCGTCCCCGGCTAACCTCTTTCTGAATTTTTTCTTGCACTACAGATGCATGTTGTAAAACGGAAAGTTGATTTTTGCACATCCCTACACCCTGAAAGTCCCCTACCGGGATGCGGAAACCATGTGTAAAACCGTTCCGCAGCACCCCGGCAGAAGTACGATCCGGGTATTCGCTGAGCCAGGGAATCATTGCCAAGGTATCAATCGGGGTTGGTAAAGGCGCCCCTCGGCCTAGCTTAGGCCTGTTTGGCGCCTCCCTTACCCCCATTCTCACTCGTTCTGGCTCTGCACGATGACTCAGGATGGGACGACCCACACGTACTACACTCATGTTTGAATTTACACGATCCCGGAGGCCTGGTACACTTCCCCTTGTTAAAATTAAAACAGAAACCCTTTCTCCCTGTATTGCCTGCGGGCCTCGACTGGTCGTCGGTGCTCGTACTTGGTCGAAAGGGCGTCCCCACATTTTGGCGGGAGTAATCAACAACAGTGCTCCCGACCAATGGCATTCTTAACATTCCCGATTCTTTCATCTTATCCCATGTTAAAGAATCGTAACAATCCCAAGTCAAACTCTTGTTATGTTCCTTTTCTTTCCTGAACAAATTGTCATAACAAAACCAATGGTTACCTTGATACGCTGTCGAGTAACCCATAATTCGTGATTGATAAACGGGAAACTCAGGAAGCAACTCGGGCCTACGTTCCCCCAAAATTGATGTGAAAATACCCCATGCATTGCCCCAGTTGCCAATGTTCTCATTTACCTTAAAGGCGGCCATCTTTGCGCGCCAAACACTCGGATGCATTAAGTCCTTCTGACTTTTTACATGTTCCACATCATAATGATCAACAAGCAGGGAAAAAATATTCACGTACTCCCCCGCCCAGATCTTTTCCTTTATAGCTAAAGGCACATGTTGTCCTAATCTCTCTCTACGAGAGGGTGCTGACTCGTCCCTTGCAATCGGCAATGGCCGCTTACCTGCACCGGACGCAGCTTCTGCCGCTTGCGGCTTGTCTATCCCCGCCAACGGCGTAGCCACTCTAGCTGCCTCTTTCTTCTCACGAAGCCCTTTTATCAGCGCCTGTGCTTCGGCAGCCGTGGCGCCATCACTACTATCCCCCAACCATGCTGCTAGCTGTGCTGCCAGCTCGGGGGGCATGTCTTCCTTGGATGTCGGGGTGACGACAACGGGGATTGGATTCCCCTCCATCGGTACTGGGGTCGGCGCCTCGAGCGGGGCAGAGGGAACCGGGACGGCCCCACCGGCTGGAACCTTTCTCGGCCTCTTAGGTCTCCCTCCAGCTGGCGGGGTGCCCGAACCCTCCTCCCCATCTCGCTCCGCCAACCGTTTCTTTATGTCGGACACTTCTTTGCAAAGGGCCCGCACCATCTGTTCGGTCGTCATTCTTTTTGCGCCTTTCTTGGGCATCTCTCCGAGGAAGTATCTAGAAGACAAAGAAAAAGATCAAAACGCTCAAAATTGGCTCTTCGTTCCGTCCCGAGCTCACGTGTAGCGAGGGGGTGCAGCTTCGGAGCACAAGAACAAGAGGACGTCTTCTGGTCTTGCGCCTTCTTTTATCCGTCTTCAGGGTGGGCGAAAACCCGCCCCTGCCCGCCCCGAGGGCGTGGCCGGCTGCGTCGGTGTCTAGGCCAGCCCACTCTAGGGCGGGAAAAAGCGTGCCCCGGCTACGCCGCTTCGGGCATACCAGCCGAGACGCGCCTCCCGCCCAAAAATGGCTTCCCGGGGGGATCGAGGCACTCAGCCATACGTTCGGGGGGACCGAGTGGTCGCCCCTTTCCATTTGGAGGCATTTAATGTTCGAGCAAAAACGGCTGATTTTCGACAAAAGAGATAACACCCCCCCCATTATGTCATGCTTCAGAAATGTGGAAAATGGTCCGTTTTCAAATGTTTTATTTTTGAACGTCAGTTCACATTTGTAGGTGGATCATCAGTGTTAGAGCTAAAATTAGCATGTTTAAAGTGATTTTCATGCTTCCAAGGGCCCAAAACACAAGATTTATGGAATGGTTAAAAGTGCATGAAAATGGCCAATTTACTCAATCTGAGTTCTCAAAAAGGGTTTCTTCACCCCGGGAAGTTAATTAAATACCATTTGGAGGCATTTAATGTTCCAGCAAAAACGGCTGATTTTCGACAAAAGAGATAACACCCCCCCATTACGTCATGCTTCAGAAATGTGGAAAATGGTCCGTTTTCAAATGTTTTATTTTTGAACGTCAGTTCACATTTGTAGGTGGATCATCGGTGTTAGAGCTAAAATTAGCATGTTTAAAGTGATTTTCATGCTTCCAGGGGCTCGGGAAGTTAATTAAATACCATTTGGAGGCATTTAATGTTCGAGCAAAAATGGCTGATTTTCGACAAAAGAGATAACACCCCCCCATTACGTCATGCTTCAGAAATGTGGAAAATGGTCCGTTTTCAAATGTTTTATTTTTGAACGTCAGTTCACATTTGTAGGTGGATCATCAGTGTTAGAGCTAAAATTAGCATGTTTAAAGTGATTTTCATGCTTCCAGGGGCTCGGGAAGTTAATTAAATACCATTTGGAGGCATTTAATGTTCGAGCAAAAACGGCTGATTTTCGACAAAAGAGATAACACCCCCCCATTACGTCATGCTTCAGAAATGTGGAAAATGGTCCGTTTTCAAATGTTTTATTTTTGAAAGTCAGTTCACATTTGTAGGTGGATCATCAGTGTTAGAGCTAAAATTAGCATGTTTAAAGTGATTTTCATGCTTCCAGGGGCTCCAGAAGTTAATTAAATACCATTTGGAGGCATTTAATGTTCCAGCAAAAACGGCTGATTTTCGACAAAAGAGATAACACCCCCCCATTACGTCATGCTTCAGAAATGTGGAAAATGGTCCTTTTTCAAATGTTTTATTTTTGAACGTCAGTTCACATTTGTAGGTGGATCATCAGTGTTAGAGCTAAAATTAGCATGTTTAAAGTGATTTTCATGCTTCAAGGCGCCCAAAACACAAGATTTATGGAATGGTTAAAAGTGCATGAAAATGGCCAATTTACTCACTCTGAGTTCTCAAAAAAGGGTTTCTTCACCCCAGGAAGTTAATTAAATACCATTTGGAGGCATGTTCGAGCAAAAACGGCTGATTTTCGACAAAAGAGATAACACCCCCCCATTACGTCATGCTTCAGAAATGTGGAAAATGGTCCGTTTTCAAATGTATTATTTTTGAACGTCAGTTCACATTTGTAGGTGGATCATCAGTGTTAGAGCTAAAATTAGCATGTTTAAAGTGATTTTCATGCTTCCAGGGGCTCGGGAAGTTAATTAAATACCATTTGGAGGCATTTAATGTTCGAGCAAAAACGGCTGATTTTCGACAAAAGAGATAACACCCCCCCATTACGTCATGCTTCAGAAATGTGGAAAATGGTCCGTTTTCAAATGTTTTATTTTTGAACGTCAGTTCACATTTGTAGGTGGATCATCAGTGTTAGAGCTAAAATTAGCATGTTTAAAGTGATTTTCATGCTTCCAGGGGCTCGGGAAGTTAATTAAATACCATTTGGAGGCATTTAATGTTCGAGCAAAAACGGCTGATTTTCGACAAAAGAGATAACACCCCCCCATGCTTCAGAAATGTGGAAAATGGTCCGTTTTCAAATGTTTTATTTTTGAACGTCAGTTCACATTTGTAGGTGGATCATCAGTGTTAGAGCTAAAATTAGCATGTTTAAAGTGATTTTCATGCTTCCAGGGGCTCAGGAAGTTAATTAAATACCATTTGGAGGCATTTAATGTTCGAGCAAAAACGGCTGATTTTCGACAAAAGAGATAACACCCCCCCCATTACGTCATGCTTCAGAAATGTGGAAAATGGTCCGTTTTCAAATGTTTTATTTTTGAACGTCAGTTCACATTTGTAGGTGGATCATCAGTGTTAGAGCTAAAATTAGCATGTTTAAAGTGATTTTCATGCTTCCAGGGGCCCAAAACACAAGATTTATGGAATGGTTAAAAGTGCATGAAAATGGCCAATTTACTCACTCTGAGTTCTCAAAAAGGGTTTCTTCACCCCGGCAAGTTAATTAAATACCATTTGGAGGCATTTATTGTTCGAGCAAAAACGGCTGATTTTCGACAAAAGAGATAACACCCCCCCATTACGTCATGCTTCAGAAATGTGGAAAATGGTCCGTTTTCAAATGTTTTATTTTTGAACGTCAGTTCACATTTGTAGGTGGATCATCAGTGTTAGAGCTAAAACTAGCATGTTTAAAGTGATTTTCATGCTTCCAGGGGCCCAAAACACAAGATTTATGGAATGGTTAAAAGTGCATGAAAATGGCCAATTTACTAACTCTGAGTTCTCAAAAAGGGTTTCTTCACGCCGGAAAGTTAATTAAATACCATTTGGAGGCATTTAATGTTCGAGCAAAAACGGCTGATTTTCGACAAAAGAGATAACACCCCCCCATTACGTCATGCTTCAGAAATGTGGAAAATGGTCCGTTTTCAAATGTTTTATTTCTGAACGTCAGTTCACATTTGTAGGTGGATCATCAGTGTTAGAGCTAAAATTAGCATGTTTAAAGTGATTTTCATGCTTCCAGGGGCTCGGGAAGTGAAATAAATACCATTTGGAGGCATTTAATGTTCGAGCAAAAACGGCTGATTTTCGACAAAAGAGATAACACCCCCCCATTACGTCATGCTTCAGAAATGTGGAAAATGGTCCGTTTTCAAATGTTTTATTTTTGAACGTCAGTTCACATTTGTAGGTGGATCATCAGTGTTAGAGCTAAAATTAGCATGTTTAAAGTGATTTTCATGCTTCCGGGGGCTCGGGAAGTTAATTAAATACCATTTGGAGGCATTTAATGTTCGAGCAAAAACGGCAGATTTTCGACAAAAGAGATAACACCCCCCCATTACGTCATGCTTCAGAAATGTGGAAAATGGTCCGTTTTCAAATGTTTTATTTTTGAACGTCAGTTCACATTTGTAGGTGGATCATCAGTGTTAGAGCTAAAATTAGCATGTTTAAAGTGATTTTCATGCTTCCAGGGGCTCGGGAAGTTAATTAAATACCATTTGGAGGCATTTAATGTTCGAGCAAAAACGGCTGATTTTCGACAAAAGAGATAACACCCCCCCCCATTACGTCATGCTTCAGAAATGTGGAAAATGGTCCGTTTTCAAATGTTTTATTTTTGAACGTCAGTTCACATTTGTAGGTGGATCATCAGTGTTAGAGCTAAAATTAGCATGTTTAAAGTGATTTTCATGCTTCCAGGGGCCCAAAACACAAGATTTATGGAATGGTTAAAAGTGCATGAAAATGGCCAATTTACTCAATCTGAGTTCTCAAAAAGGGTTTCTTCACCCCGGGAAGTTAATTAAATACCATTTGGAGGCATTTAATGTTCCAGCAAAAACGGCTGATTTTCGACAAAAGAGATAACACCCCCCCATTACGTCATGCTTCAGAAATGTGGAAAATGGTCCTTTTTCAAATGTTTTATTTTTGAACGTCAGTTCACATTTGTAGGTGGATCATCAGTGTTAGAGCTAAAATTAGCATGTTTAAAGTGATTTTCATGCTTCCAGGGGCCCAAAACACAAGATTTATGGAATGGTTAAAAGTGCATGAAAATGGCCAATTTACTCACTCTGAGTTCTCAAAAAGGGTTTCTTCACCCCGGGAAGTTAATTAAATACCATTTGGAGGCATTTAATGTTCGAGCAAAAACGGCTGATTTTCGACAAAAGAGATAACACCCCCCCATGCTTCAGAAATGTGGAAAATGGTCCGTTTTCAAATGTTTTATTTTTGAACGTCAGTTCACATTTGTAGGTGGATCATCAGTGTTAGAGCTAAAATTAGCATGTTTAAAGTGATTTTCATGCTTCCAGGGGCTCGGGAAGTTAATTAAATACCATTTGGAGGCATTTAATGTTCGAGCAAAAACGGCTGATTTTCGACAAAAGAGATAACACCCCCCCCATTATGTCATGCTTCAGAAATGTGGAAAATGGTCCGTTTTCAAATGTTTTATTTTTGAACGTCAGTTCACATTTGTAGGTGGATCATCAGTGTTAGAGCTAAAATTAGCATGTTTAAAGTGATTTTCATGCTTCCAAGGGCCCAAAACACAAGATTTATGGAATGGTTAAAAGTGCATGAAAATGGCCAATTTACTCAATCTGAGTTCTCAAAAAGGGTTTCTTCACCCCGGGAAGTTAATTAAATACCATTTGGAGGCATTTAATGTTCCAGCAAAAACGGCTGATTTTCGACAAAAGAGATAACACCCCCCCATTACGTCATGCTTCAGAAATGTGGAAAATGGTCCGTTTTCAAATGTATTATTTTTGAACGTCAGTTCACATTTGTAGGTGGATCATCAGTGTTAGAGCTAAAATTAGCATGTTTAAAGTGATTTTCATGCTTCCAGGGGCTCGGGAAGTTAATTAAATACCATTTGGAGGCATTTAATGTTCGAGCAAAAACGGCTGATTTTCGACAAAAGAGATAACACCCCCCCATTACGTCATGCTTCAGAAATGTGGAAAATGGTCCGTTTTCAAATGTTTTATTTTTGAACGTCAGTTCACATTTGTAGGTGGATCATCAGTGTTAGAGCTAAAATTAGCATGTTTAAAGTGATTTTCATGCTTCCAGGGGCTCGGGAAGTTAATTAAATACCATTTGGAGGCATTTAATGTTCGAGCAAAAACGGCTGATTTTCGACAAAAGAGATAACACCCCCCCATGCTTCAGAAATGTGGAAAATGGTCCGTTTTCAAATGTTTTATTTTTGAACGTCAGTTCACATTTGTAGGTGGATCATCAGTGTTAGAGCTAAAATTAGCATGTTTAAAGTGATTTTCATGCTTCCAGGGGCTCAGGAAGTTAATTAAATACCATTTGGAGGCATTTAATGTTCGAGCAAAAACGGCTGATTTTCGACAAAAGAGATAACACCCCCCCCATTACGTCATGCTTCAGAAATGTGGAAAATGGTCCGTTTTCAAATGTTTTATTTTTGAACGTCAGTTCACATTTGTAGGTGGATCATCAGTGTTAGAGCTAAAATTAGCATGTTTAAAGTGATTTTCATGCTTCCAGGGGCCCAAAACACAAGATTTATGGAATGGTTAAAAGTGCATGAAAATGGCCAATTTACTCACTCTGAGTTCTCAAAAAGGGTTTCTTCACCCCGGCAAGTTAATTAAATACCATTTGGAGGCATTTATTGTTCGAGCAAAAACGGCTGATTTTCGACAAAAGAGATAACACCCCCCCATTACGTCATGCTTCAGAAATGTGGAAAATGGTCCGTTTTCAAATGTTTTATTTTTGAACGTCAGTTCACATTTGTAGGTGGATCATCAGTGTTAGAGCTAAAATTAGCATGTTTAAAGTGATTTTCATGCTTCCAGGGGCCCAAAACACAAGATTTATGGAATGGTTAAAAGTGCATGAAAATGGCCAATTTACTAACTCTGAGTTCTCAAAAAGGGTTTCTTCACGCCGGAAAGTTAATTAAATACCATTTGGAGGCATTTAATGTTCGAGCAAAAACGGCTGATTTTCGACAAAAGAGATAACACCCCCCCATTACGTCATGCTTCAGAAATGTGGAAAATGGTCCGTTTTCAAATGTTTTATTTCTGAACGTCAGTTCACATTTGTAGGTGGATCATCAGTGTTAGAGCTAAAATTAGCATGTTTAAAGTGATTTTCATGCTTCCAGGGGCTCGGGAAGTGAAATAAATACCATTTGGAGGCATTTAATGTTCGAGCAAAAACGGCTGATTTTCGACAAAAGAGATAACACCCCCCCATTACGTCATGCTTCAGAAATGTGGAAAATGGTCCGTTTTCAAATGTTTTATTTTTGAACGTCAGTTCACATTTGTAGGTGGATCATCAGTGTTAGAGCTAAAATTAGCATGTTTAAAGTGATTTTCATGCTTCCAGGGGCTCGGGAAGTTAATTAAATACCATTTGGAGGCATTTAATGTTCGAGCAAAAACGGCAGATTTTCGACAAAAGAGATAACACCCCCCCATTACGTCATGCTTCAGAAATGTGGAAAATGGTCCGTTTTCAAATGTTTTATTTTTGAACGTCAGTTCACATTTGTAGGTGGATCATCAGTGTTAGAGCTAAAATTAGCATGTTTAAAGTGATTTTCATGCTTCCAGGGGCTCGGGAAGTTAATTAAATACCATTTGGAGGCATTTAATGTTCGAGCAAAAACGGCTGATTTTCGACAAAAGAGATAACACCCCCCCATTACGTCATGCTTCAGAAATGTGGAAAATGGTCCGTTTTCAAATGTTTTATTTTTGAACGTCAGTTCACATTTGTAGGTGGATCATCAGTGTTAGAGCTAAAATTAGCATGTTTAAAGTGATTTTCATGCTTCCAGGGGCCCAAAACACAAGATTTATGGAATGGTTAAAAGTGCATGAAAATGGCCAATTTACTCACTCTGAGTTCTCAAAAAGGGTTTCTTCACCCCGGCAAGTTAATTAAATACCATTTGGAGGCATTTATTGTTCGAGCAAAAACGGCTGATTTTCGACAAAAGAGATAACACCCCCCCATTACGTCATGCTTCAGAAATGTGGAAAATGGTCCGTTTTCAAATGTTTTATTTTTGAACGTCAGTTCACATTTGTAGGTGGATCATCAGTGTTAGAGCTAAAATTAGCATGTTTAAAGTGATTTTCATGCTTCCAGGGGCCCAAAACACAAGATTTATGGAATGGTTAAAAGTGCATGAAAATGGCCAATTTACTAACTCTGAGTTCTCAAAAAGGGTTTCTTCACGCCGGAAAGTTAATTAAATACCATTTGGAGGCATTTAATGTTCGAGCAAAAACGGCTGATTTTCGACAAAAGAGATAACACCCCCCCATTACGTCATGCTTCAGAAATGTGGAAAATGGTCCGTTTTCAAATGTTTTATTTCTGAACGTCAGTTCACATTTGTAGGTGGATCATCAGTGTTAGAGCTAAAATTAGCATGTTTAAAGTGATTTTCATGCTTCCAGGGGCTCGGGAAGTGAAATAAATACCATTTGGAGGCATTTAATGTTCGAGCAAAAACGGCTGATTTTCGACAAAAGAGATAACACCCCCCCATTACGTCATGCTTCAGAAATGTGGAAAATGGTCCGTTTTCAAATGTTTTATTTTTGAGCGTCAGTTCACATTTGTAGGTGGATCATCAGTGTTAGAGCTAAAATTAGCATGTTTAAAGTGATTTTCATGCTTCCAGGGGCTCGGGAAGTTAATTAAATACCATTTGGAGGCATTTAATGTTCGAGCAAAAACGGCAGATTTTCGACAAAAGAGATAACACCCCCCCATTACGTCATGCTTCAGAAATGTGGAAAATGGTCCGTTTTCAAATGTTTTATTTTTGAACGTCAGTTCACATTTGTAGGTGGATCATCAGTGTTAGAGCTAAAATTAGCATGTTTAAAGTGATTTTCATGCTTCCAGGGGCTCGGGAAGTTAATTAAATACCATTTGGAGGCATTTAATGTTCGAGCAAAAACGGCTGATTTTCGACAAAAGAGATAACACCCCCCCATTACGTCATGCTTCAGAAATGTGGAAAATGGTCCGTTTTCAAATGTTTTATTTTTGAACGTCAGTTCACATTTGTAGGTGGATCATCAGTGTTAGAGCTAAAATTAGCATGTTTAAAGTGATTTTCATGCTTCCAGGGGCTCGGGAAGTGAAATAAATACCATTTGGAGGCATTTAATGTTCAAGCAAAAACGGCTGATTTTCGACAAAAGAGATAACACCCCCCCATTACGTCATGCTTCAGAAATGTGGAAAATGGTCCGTTTTCAAATGTTTTATTTTTGAACGTCAGTTCACATTTGTAGGTGGATCATCAGTGTTAGAGCTAAAATTAGCATGTTTAAAGTGACTTTCATGCTTCCAGGGGCTCGGGAAGTTAATTAAATACCATTTGGAGGCATTTAATGTTCGAGCAAAAACGGCTGATTTTCGACAAAAGAGATAACACCCCCCCATTACGTCATGCTTCAGAAATGTGGAAAATGGTCCTTTTTCAAATGTTTTATTTTTGAACGTCAGTTCACATTTGTAGGTGGATCATCAGTGTTAGAGCTAAAATTAGCATGTTTAAAGTGATTTTCATGCTTCCAGGGGCCCAAAACACAAGATTTATGGAATGGTTAAAAGTGCATGAAAATGGCCAATTTACTCACTCTGAGTTCTCAAAAAGGGTTTCTTCACCCCGGGAAGTTAATTAAATACCATTTGGAGGCATTTAATGTTCCAGCAAAAACGGCTGATTTTCGACAAAAGAGATAACACCCCCCCATTACGTCATGCTTCAGAAATGTGGAAAATGGTCCTTTTTCAAATGTTTTATTTTTGAACGTCAGTTCACATTTGTAGGTGGATCATCAGTGTTAGAGCTAAAATTAGCATGTTTAAAGTGATTTTCATGCTTCAAGGCGCCCAAAACACAAGATTTATGGAATGGTTAAAAGTGCATGAAAATGGCCAATTTACTCACTCTGAGTTCTCAAAAAAGGGTTTCTTCACCCCAGGAAGTTAATTAAATACCATTTGGAGGCATGTTCGAGCAAAAACGGCTGATTTTCGACAAAAGAGATAACACCCCCCCATTACGTCATGCTTCAGAAATGTGGAAAATGGTCCGTTTTCAAATGTATTATTTTTGAACGTCAGTTCACATTTGTAGGTGGATCATCAGTGTTAGAGCTAAAATTAGCATGTTTAAAGTGATTTTCATGCTTCCAGGGGCTCGGGAAGTTAATTAAATACCATTTGGAGGCATTTAATGTTCGAGCAAAAACGGCTGATTTTCGACAAAAGAGATAACACCCCCCCATTACGTCATGCTTCAGAAATGTGGAAAATGGTCCGTTTTCAAATGTTTTATTTTTGAACGTCAGTTCACATTTGTAGGTGGATCATCAGTGTTAGAGCTAAAATTAGCATGTTTAAAGTGATTTTCATGCTTCCAGGGGCTCGGGAAGTTAATTAAATACCATTTGGAGGCATTTAATGTTCGAGCAAAAACGGCTGATTTTCGACAAAAGAGATAACACCCCCCCATGCTTCAGAAATGTGGAAAATGGTCCGTTTTCAAATGTTTTATTTTTGAACGTCAGTTCACATTTGTAGGTGGATCATCAATGTTAGAGCTAAAATTAGCATGTTTAAAGTGATTTTCATGCTTCCAGGGGCTCAGGAAGTTAATTAAATACCATTTGGAGGCATTTAATGTTCGAGCAAAAACGGCTGATTTTCGACAAAAGAGATAACACCCCCCCCATTACGTCATGCTTCAGAAATGTGGAAAATGGTCCGTTTTCAAATGTTTTATTTTTGAACGTCAGTTCACATTTGTAGGTGGATCATCAGTGTTAGAGCTAAAATTAGCATGTTTAAAGTGATTTTCATGCTTCCAGGGGCCCAAAACACAAGATTTATGGAATGGTTAAAAGTGCATGAAAATGGCCAATTTACTCACTCTGAGTTCTCAAAAAGGGTTTCTTCACCCCGGCAAGTTAATTAAATACCATTTGGAGGCATTTATTGTTCGAGCAAAAACGGCTGATTTTCGACAAAAGAGATAACACCCCCCCATTACGTCATGCTTCAGAAATGTGGAAAATGGTCCGTTTTCAAATGTTTTATTTTTGAACGTCAGTTCACATTTGTAGGTGGATCATCAGTGTTAGAGCTAAAATTAGCATGTTTAAAGTGATTTTCATGCTTCCAGGGGCCCAAAAGACAAGATTTATGGAATGGTTAAAAGTGCATGAAAATGGCCAATTTACGAACTCTGAGTTCTCAAAAAGGGTTTCTTCACGCCGGAAAGTTAATTAAATACCATTTGGAGGCATTTAATGTTCGAGCAAAAACGGCTGATTTTCGACAAAAGAGATAACACCCCCCCATTACGTCATGCTTCAGAAATGTGGAAAATGGTCCGTTTTCAAATGTTTTATTTTTGAACGTCAGTTCACATTTGTAGGTGGATCATCAGTGTTAGAGCTAAAATTGGCATGTTTAAAGTGATTTTCATGCTTCCAGGGGCTCGGGAAGTTAATTAAATACCATTTGGAGGCATTTAATGTTCGAGCAAAAACGGCTGATTTTCGACAAAAGAGATAACACCCCCCCATTACGTCATGCTTCAGAAATGTGGAAAATGGTCCGTTTTCAAATGTTTTATTTTTGAAAGTCAGTTCACATTTGTAGGTGGATCATCAGTGTTAGAGCTAAAATTAGCATGTTTAAAGTGATTTTCATGCTTCCAGGGGCCCAAAACACAAGATTTATGGAATGGTTAAAAGTGCATGAAAATGGCCAATTTACTCACTCTGAGTTCTCAAAAAGGGTTTCTTCACCCCGGCAAGTTAATTAAATACCATTTGGAGGCATTTATTGTTCGAGCAAAAACGGCTGATTTTCGACAAAAGAGATAACACCCCCCCATTACGTCATGCTTCAGAAATGTGGAAAATGGTCCGTTTTCAAATGTTTTATTTTTGAACGTCAGTTCACATTTGTAGGTGGATCATCAGTGTTAGAGCTAAAATTAGCATGTTTAAAGTGATTTTCATGCTTCCAGGGGCCCAAAACACAAGATTTATGGAATGGTTAAAAGTGCATGAAAATGGCCAATTTACTAACTCTGAGTTCTCAAAAAGGGTTTCTTCACGCCGGAAAGTTAATTAAATACCATTTGGAGGCATTTAATGTTCGAGCAAAAACGGCTGATTTTCGACAAAAGAGATAACACCCCCCCATTACGTCATGCTTCAGAAATGTGGAAAATGGTCTGTTTTCAAATGTTTTATTTCTGAACGTCAGTTCACATTTGTAGGTGGATCATCAGTGTTAGAGCTAAAATTAGCATGTTTAAAGTGATTTTCAGGCTTCCAGGGGCTCGGGAAGTGAAATAAATACCATTTGGAGGCATTTAATGTTCGAGCAAAAACGGCTGATTTTCGACAAAAGAGATAACACCCCCCCATTACGTCATGCTTCAGAAATGTGGAAAATGGTCCGTTTTCAAATGTTTTATTTTTGAGCGTCAGTTCACATTTGTAGGTGGATCATCAGTGTTAGAGCTAAAATTAGCATGTTTAAAGTGATTTTCATGCTTCCAGGGGCTCGGGAAGTTAATTAAATACCATTTGGAGGCATTTAATGTTTGAGCAAAAACGGCAGATTTTCGACAAAAGAGATAACACCCCCCCATTACGTCATGCTTCAGAAATGTGGAAAATGGTCCGTTTTCAAATGTTTTATTTTTGAACGTCAGTTCACATTTGTAGGTGGATCATCAGTGTTAGAGCTAAAATTAGCATGTTTAAAGTGATTTTCATGCTTCCAGGGGCTCGGGAAGTTAATGAAATACCATTTGGAGGCATTTAATGTTCGAGCAAAAACGGCTGATTTTCGACAAAAGAGATAACACCCCCCCATTACGTCATGCTTCAGAAATGTGGAAAATGGTCCGTTTTCAAATGTTTTATTTTTGAACGTCAGTTCACATTTGTTGGTGGATCATCAGTGTTAGAGCTAAAATTAGCATGTTTAAAGTGATTTTCATGCTTCCAGGGGCTCGGGAAGTGAAATAAATACCATTTGGAGGCATTTAATGTTCAAGCAAAAACGGCTGATTTTCGACAAAAGAGATAACACCCCCCCATTACGTCATGCTTCAGAAATGTGGAAAATGGTCCGTTTTCAAATGTTTTATTTTTGAACGTCAGTTCACATTTGTAGGTGGATCATCAGTGTTAGAGCTAAAATTAGCATGTTTAAAGTGACTTTCATGCTTCCAGGGGCTCGGGAAGTTAATTAAATACCATTTGGAGGCATTTAATGTTCGAGCAAAAACGGCTGATTTTCGACAAAAGAGATAACACCCCCCCATTACGTCATGCTTCAGAAATGTGGAAAATGGTCCTTTTTCAAATGTTTTATTTTTGAACGTCAGTTCACATTTGTAGGTGGATCATCAGTGTTAGAGCTAAAATTAGCATGTTTAAAGTGATTTTCATGCTTCCAGGGGCCCAAAACACAAGATTTATGGAATGGTTAAAAGTGCATGAAAATGGCCAATTTACTCACTCTGAGTTCTCAAAAAGGGTTTCTTCACCCCGGGAAGTTAATTAAATACCATTTGGAGGCATTTAATGTTCCAGCAAAAACGGCTGATTTTCGACAAAAGAGATAACACCCCCCCATTACGTCATGCTTCAGAAATGTGGAAAATGGTCCTTTTTCAAATGTTTTATTTTTGAACGTCAGTTCACATTTGTAGGTGGATCATCAGTGTTAGAGCTAAAATTAGCATGTTTAAAGTGATTTTCATGCTTCAAGGCGCCCAAAACACAAGATTTATGGAATGGTTAAAAGTGTATGAAAATGGCCAATTTACTCACTCTGAGTTCTCAAAAAAGGGTTTCTTCACCCCAGGAAGTTAATTAAATACCATTTGGAGGCATGTTCGAGCAAAAACGGCTGATTTTCGACAAAAGAGATAACACCCCCCCATTACGTCATGCTTCAGAAATGTGGAAAATGGTCCGTTTTCAAATGTATTATTTTTGAACGTCAGTTCACATTTGTAGGTGGATCATCAGTGTTAGAGCTAAAATTACCATGTTTAAAGTGATTTTCATGCTTCCAGGGGCTCGGGAAGTTAATTAAATACCATTTGGAGGCATTTAATGTTCGAGCAAAAACGGCTGATTTTCGACAAAAGAGATAACACCCCCCCATTACGTCATGCTTCAGAAATGTGGAAAATGGTCCGTTTTCAAATGTTTTATTTTTGAACGTCAGTTCACATTTGTAGGTGGATCATCAGTGTTAGAGCTAAAATTAGCATGTTTAAAGTGATTTTCATGCTTCCAGGGGCTCGGGAAGTTAATTAAATACCATTTGGAGGCATTTAATGTTCGAGCAAAAACGGCTGATTTTCGACAAAAGAGATAACACCCCCCCATGCTTCAGAAATGTGGAAAATGGTCCGTTTTCAAATGTTTTATTTTTGAACGTCAGTTCACATTTGTAGGTGGATCATCAATGTTAGAGCTAAAATTAGCATGTTTAAAGTGATTTTCATGCTTCCAGGGGCTCAGGAAGTTAATTAAATACCATTTGGAGGCATTTAATGTTCGAGCAAAAACGGCTGATTTTCGACAAAAGAGATAACACCCCCCCCATTACGTCATGCTTCAGAAATGTGGAAAATGGTCCGTTTTCAAATGTTTTATTTTTGAACGTCAGTTCACATTTGTAGGTGGATCATCAGTGTTAGAGCTAAAATTAGCATGTTTAAAGTGATTTTCATGCTTCCAGGGGCCCAAAACACAAGATTTATGGAATGGTTAAAAGTGCATGAAAATGGCCAATTTACTCACTCTGAGTTCTCAAAAAGGGTTTCTTCACCCCGGCAAGTTAATTAAATACCATTTGGAGGCATTTATTGTTCGAGCAAAAACGGCTGATTTTCGACAAAAGAGATAACACCCCCCCATTACGTCATGCTTCAGAAATGTGGAAAATGGTCCGTTTTCAAATGTTTTATTTTTGAACGTCAGTTCACATTTGTAGGTGGATCATCAGTGTTAGAGCTAAAATTAGCATGTTTAAAGTGATTTTCATGCTTCCAGGGGCCCAAAACACAAGATTTATGGAATGGTTAAAAGTGCATGAAAATGGCCAATTTACTAACTCTGAGTTCTCAAAAAGGGTTTCTTCACGCCGGAAAGTTAATTAAATACCATTTGGAGGCATTTAATGTTCGAGCAAAAACGGCTGATTTTCGACAAAAGAGATAACACCCCCCCATTACGTCATGCTTCAGAAATGTGGAAAATGGTCCGTTTTCAAATGTTTTATTTCTGAACGTCAGTTCACATTTGTAGGTGGATCATCAGTGTTAGAGCTAAAATTAGCATGTTTAAAGTGATTTTCATGCTTCCAGGGGCTCGGGAAGTGAAATAAATACCATTTGGAGGCATTTAATGTTCGAGCAAAAACGGCTGATTTTCGACAAAAGAGATAACACCCCCCCATTACGTCATGCTTCAGAAATGTGGAAAATGGTCCGTTTTCAAATGTTTTATTTTTGAACGTCAGTTCACATTTGTAGGTGGATCATCAGTGTTAGAGCTAAAATTAGCATGTTTAAAGTGAGTTTCATGCTTCCAGGGGCTCGGGAAGTTAATTAAATACCATTTGGAGGCATTTAATGTTCGAGCAAAAACGGCAGATTTTCGACAAAAGAGATAACACCCCCCCATTACGTCATGCTTCAGAAATGTGGAAAATGGTCCATTTTCAAATGTTTTATTTTTGAACATCAGTTCACATTTGTAGGTGGATCATCAGTGTTAGAGCTAAAATTAGCATGTTTAAAGTGATTTTCATGCTTCCAGGGGCTCGGGAAGTTAATTAAATACCATTTGGAGGCATTTAATGTTCGAGCAAAAACGGCTGATTTTCGACAAAAGAGATAACACCCCCCCATTACGTCATGCTTCAGAAATGTGGAAAATGGTCCGTTTTCAAATGTTTTATTTTTGAACGTCAGTTCACATTTGTAGGTGGATCATCAGTGTTAGAGCTAAAATTAGCATGTTTAAAGTGATTTTCATGCTTCCAGGGGCTCGGGAAGTGAAATAAATACCATTTGGAGGCATTTAATGTTGAGCAAAAACGGCTGATTTTCGACAAAAGAGATAACACCCCCCCATTACGTCATGCTTCAGAAATGTGGAAAATGGTCCGTTTTCAAATATTTTATTTTTGAACGTCAGTTCACATTTGTAGGTGGATCATCAGTGTTAGAGCTAAAATTAGCATGTTTAAAGTGATTTTCATGCTTCCAGGGGCTCGGGAAGTTAATTAAATACCATTTGGAGGCATTTAATGTTCGAGCAAAAACGGCTGATTTTCGACAAAAGAGATAACACCCCCCCATTACGTCATGCTTCAGAAATGTGGAAAATGGTCCTTTTTCAAATGTTTTATTTTTGAACGTCAGTTCACATTTGTAGGTGGATCATCAGTGTTAGAGCTAAAATTAGCATGTTTAAAGTGATTTTCATGCTTCCAGGGGCCCAAAACACAAGATTTATGGAATGGTTAAAAGTGCATGAAAATGGCCAATTTACTCACTCTGAGTTCTCAAAAAGGGTTTCTTCACCCCGGGAAGTTAATTAAATACCATTTGGAGGCATTTAATGTTCCAGCAAAAACGGCTGATTTTCGACAAAAGAGATAACACCCCTCCATTACGTCATGCTTCAGAAATGTGGAAAATGGTCCTTTTTCAAATGTTTTATTTTTGAACGTCAGTTCACATTTGTAGGTGGATCATCAGTGTTAGAGCTAAAATTAGCATGTTTAAAGTGATTTTCATGCTTCCAGGGGCTCGGGAAGTGAAATAAATACCATTTGGAGGCATTTAATGTTCGAGCAAAAACTGCTGATTTTCGACAAAAGAGATAACACCCCCCCATTACGTCATGCTTCAGAAATGTGGAAAATGGTCCGTTTTCAAATGTTTTATTTTTGAACGTCAGTTCACATTTGTAGGTGGATCATCAGTGTTAGAGCTAAAATTAGCATGTTTAAAGTGATTTTCATGCTTCCAGGGGCTCGGGAAGTTAATTAAATACCATTTGGAGGCATTTAATGTTTGAGCAAAAACGGCTGATTTTCGACAAAAGAGATAACACCCCCTCATTACGTCATGCTTCAGAAATGTGGAAAATGGTCCGTTTTCAAATGTTTTGTTTTTGAACGTCAGTTCACATTTGTAGGTGGATCATTAGTGTTAGAGCTAAAATTAGCATGTTTAAAGTGATTTTCATGCTTCCAGGGGCCCAAAACACAAGATTTATGGAATGGTTAAAAGTGCATGAAAATGGCCAATTTACTCACTCTGAGTTCTCAAAAAGAGTTTCTTCACCCCGGGAAGTTAATTAAATACCATTTGGAGGCATTTAATGTTCCAGCAAAAACAGCTGATTTTCGACAAAAGAGATAACACCCCCCCATTACGTCATGCTTCAGAAATGTGGAAAATGGTCCGTTTTCAAATATTTTATTTTTGAACGTCAGTTCACATTTGTAGGTGGATCATCAGTGTTAGAGCTAAAATTAGCATGTTTAAAGTGATTTTCATGCTTCCAGGGGCTCGGGAAGTTAATTAAATACCATTTGGAGGCATTTAATGTTCGAGCAAAAACGGCTGATTTTCGACAAAAGAGATAACACCCCCCCATTACGTCATGCTTCAGAAATGTGGAAAATGGTCCGTTTTCAAATGTTTTATTTTTGAACCTCAGTTCACATTTGTAGGTGGATCATCAGTGTTAGAGCTAAAATTAGCATGTTTAAAGTGATTTTCATGCTTCCAGGGGCTCGGGAAGTTAATTAAATACCATTTGGAGGCATTTAATGTTCGAGCAAAAACGGCTGATTTTCGACAAAAGAGATAACACCCCCCCATTAAGTCATGCTTCAGAAATGTGGAAAATGGTCCGTTTTCAAATGTTTTATTTTTGAACGTCAGTTCACATTTGTAGGTGGATCATCAGTGTTAGAGCTAAAATGAGCATGTTTAAAGTGATTTTCATGCTTCCAGGGGCCCAAAACACAAGATTTATGGAATGGTTAAAAGTGCATGAAAATGGCCAATTTACTCACTCTGAGTTCTCAAAAAGGGTTTCTTCACCCCAGGAAGTTGATTAAATACCATTTGGAGGCATTTAATGTTCGAGCAAAAACGGCTGATTTTCGACAAAAGAGATAACACCCCCCCATTACGTCATGCTTCAGAAATGTGGAAAATGGTCCGTTTTCAAATGTTTTATTTTTGAATGTCAGTTCACATTTGTAGGTGGATCATCAGTGTTAGAGCTAAAATTAGCATGTTTAAAGTGATTTTCATGCTTCCAGGGGCTCGGGAAGTTAATTAAATACCATTTGGAGGCATTTAATGTTCGAGCAAAAACGGCTGATTTTCGACAAAAGAGATAACACCCCCCCATTACGTCATGCTTCAGAAATGTGGAAAATGGTCCGTTTTCAAATGTTTTATTTTTGAACGTCAGTTCACATTTGTAGGTGGATCATCAGTGTTAGAGCTAAAATTAGCATGTTTAAAGTGATTTTCATGCTTCCAGGGGCTCGGGAAGTTAATTAAATACCATTTGGAGGCATTTAATGTTCGAGCAAAAACGGCTGATTTTCGACAAAAGAGATAACACCCCCCCATTACGTCATGCTTCAGAAATGTAGAAAATGGTCCGTTTTCAAATGTTTTATTTTTGAACGTCAGTTCACATTTGTAGGTGGATCATCAGTGTTAGAGCTAAAATTAGCATGTTTAAAGTGATTTTCATGCTTCCAGGGGCTCGGGAAGTTAATTAAATACCATTTGGAGGCATTTAATGTTCGAGCAAAAACGGCTGATTTTCGACAAAAGAGATAACACCCCCCCATTACGTCATGCTTCAGAAATGTGGAAAATGGTCCGTTTTCAAATGTTTTATTTTTGAACGTCAGTTCACATTTGTAGGTGGATCATCAGTGTTAGAGCTAAAATTAGCATGTTTAAAGTGATTTTCATGCTTCCAGGGGCTCGGGAAGTTAATTAAATACCATTTGGAGGCATTTAATGTTCGAGCAAAAACGGCTGATTTTCGACAAAAGAGATAACACCCCCCCATTACGTCATGCTTCAGAAATGTGGAAAATGGTCCGTTTTCAAATGTTTTATTTTTGAACGTCAGTTCACATTTGTAGGTGGATCATCGGTGTTAGAGCTAAAATTAGCATGTTTAAAGTGATTTTCATGCTTCCAGGGGTTCGGGAAGTTAATTAAATACCATTTGGAGGCATTTAATTTTCGAGCAAAAACGGCTGATTTTCGACAAAAGAGATAACACCCCCCCATTACGTCATGCTTCAGAAATGTGGAAAATGGTCCGTTTTCAAATGTTTTATTTTTGAACGTCAGTTCACATTTGTAGGTGGATCATCAGTGTTAGAGCTAAAATTAGCATGTTTAAAGTGATTTTCATGCTTCCAGGGGCTCGGGAAGTTAATTAAATACCATTTGGAGGCATTTAATGTTCGAGCAAAAACGGCTGATTTTCGACAAAAGAGATAACACCCCCCCATTACGTCATGCTTCAGAAATGTGGAAAATGGTCCGTTTTCAAATGTTTTATTTTTGAACGTCAGTTCACATTTGTAGGTGGATCATCAGTGTTAGAGCTAAAATTAGCATGTTTAAAGTGATTTTCATGCTTCCAGGGGCTCGGGAAGGTAATTAAATACCATTTGGAGGCATTTAATGTTCGAGCAAAAACGGCTGATTTTCGACAAAAGAGATAACACCCCCCCATTACGTCATGCTTCAGAAATGTGGAAAATGGTCCGTTTTCAAATGTTTTATTTTTGAACGTCAGTTCACATTTGTAGGTGGATCATCAGTGTTAGAGCTAAAATTAGCATGTTTAAAGTGATTTTCATGCTTCCAGGGGCTCGGGAAGTTAATTAAATACCATTTGGAGGCATTTAATGTTCGAGCAAAAACGGCTGATTTTCGACAAAAGAGATAACACCCCCCCATTACGTCATGCTTCAGAAATGTGGAAAATGGTCCTTTTTCAAATGTTTTATTTTTGAACGTCAGTTCACATTTGTAGGTGGATCATCAGTGTTAGAGCTAAAATTAGCATGTTTAAAGTGATTTTCATGCTTCCAGGGGCCCAAAACACAAGATTTATGGAATGGTTAAAAGTGCATGAAAATGGCCAATTTACTCACTCTGAGTTCTCAAAAAGGGTTTCTTCACCCCGGGAAGTTAATTAAATACCATTTGGAGGCATTTAATGTTCCAGCAAAAACGGCTGATTTTCGACAAAAGAGATAACACCCCCCCATTACGTCATGCTTCAGAAATGTGGAAAATGGTCCTTTTTCAAATGTTTTATTTTTGAACGTCAGTTCACATTTGTAGGTGGATCATCAGTGTTAGAGCTAAAATTAGCATGTTTAAAGTGATTTTCATGCTTCCAGGGGCTCGGGAAGTGAAATAAATACCATTTGGAGGCATTTAATGTTCGAGCAAAAATTGCTGATTTTCGACAAAAGAGATAACACCCCCCCATTACGTCATGCTTCAGAAATGTGGAAAATGGTCCGTTTTCAAATGTTTTATTTTTGAACGTCAGTTCACATTTGTAGGTGGATCATCAGTGTTAGAGCTAAAATTAGCATGTTTAAAGTGATTTTCATGCTTCCAGGGGCTCGGGAAGTTAATTAAATACCATTTGGAGGCATTTAATGTTTGAGCAAAAACGGCTGATTTTCGACAAAAGAGATAACACCCCCTCATTACGTCATGCTTCAGAAATGTGGAAAATGGTCCGTTTTCAAATGTTTTATTTTTGAACGTCAGTTCACATTTGTAGGTGGATCATTAGTGTTAGAGCTAAAATTAGCATGTTTAAAGTGATTTTCATGCTTCCAGGGGCCCAAAACACAAGATTTATGGAATGGTTAAAAGTGCATGAAAATGGCCAATTTACTCACTCTGAGTTCTCAAAAAGAGTTTCTTCACCCCGGGAAGTTAATTAAATACCATTTGGAGGCATTTAATGTTCCAGCAAAAACAGCTGATTTTCGACAAAAGAGATAACACCCCCCCATTACGTCATGCTTCAGAAATGTGGAAAATGGTCCTTTTTCAAATGTTTTATTTTTGAACGTCAGTTCACATTTGTAGGTGGATCATCAGTGTTAGAGCTAAAATTAGCATGTTTAAAGTGATTTTCATGCTTCCAGGGGCTCGGGAAGTGAAATAAATACCATTAGGAGGCATTTAATGTTCGAGCAAAAATTGCTGATTTTCGACAAAAGAGATAACACCCCCCCATTACGTCATGCTTCAGAAATGTGGAAAATGGTCCGTTTTCAAATGTTTTATTTTTGAACGTCAGTTCACATTTGTAGGTGGATCATCAGTGTTAGAGCTAAAATTAGCATGTTTAAAGTGATTTTCATGCTTCCAGGGGCTCGGGAAGTTAATTAAATACCATTTGGAGGCATTTAATGTTTGAGCAAAAACGGCTGATTTTCGACAAAAGAGATAACACCCCCTCATTACGTCATGCTTCAGAAATGTGGAAAATGGTCCGTTTTCAAATGTTTTATTTTTGAACGTCAGTTCACATTTGTAGGTGGATCATTAGTGTTAGAGCTAAAATTAGCATGTTTAAAGTGATTTTCATGCTTCCAGGGGCCCAAAACACAAGATTTATGGAATGGTTAAAAGTGCATGAAAATGGCCAATTTACTCACTCTGAGTTCTCAAAAAGAGTTTCTTCACCCCGGGAAGTTAATTAAATACCATTTGGAGGCATTTAATGTTCCAGCAAAAACAGCTGATTTTCGACAAAAGAGATAACACCCCCCCATTACGTCATGCTTCAGAAATGTGGAAAATGGTCCGTTTTCAAATATTTTATTTTTGAACGTCAGTTCACATTTGTAGGTGGATCATCAGTGTTAGAGCTAAAATTATCATGTTTAAAGTGATTTTCATGCTTCCAGGGGCTCGGGAAGTTAATTAAATACCATTTGGAGGCATTTAATGTTCGAGCAAAAACGGCTGATTTTCGACAAAAGAGATAACACCCCCCCATTACGTCATGCTTCAGAAATGTGGAAAATGGTCCGTTTTCAAATGTTTTATTTTTGAACCTCAGTTCACATTTGTAGGTGGATCATCAGTGTTAGAGCTAAAATTAGCATGTTTAAAGTGATTTTCATGCTTCCAGGGGCTCGGGAAGTTAATTAAATACCATTTGGAGGCATTTAATGTTCGAGCAAAAACGGCTGATTTTCGACAAAAGAGATAACACCCCCCCATTAAGTCATGCTTCAGAAATGTGGAAAATGGTCCGTTTTCAAATGTTTTATTTTTGAACGTCAGTTCACATTTGTAGGTGGATCATCAGTGTTAGAGCTAAAATGAGCATGTTTAAAGTGATTTTCATGCTTCCAGGGGCCCAAAACACAAGATTTATGGAATGGTTAAAAGTGCATGAAAATGGCCAATTTACTCACTCTGAGTTCTCAAAAAGGGTTTCTTCACCCCAGGAAGTTGATTAAATACCATTTGGAGGCATTTAATGTTCGAGCAAAAACGGCTGATTTTCGACAAAAGAGATAACACCCCCCCATTACGTCATGCTTCAGAAATGTGGAAAATGGTCCGTTTTCAAATGTTTTATTTTTGAATGTCAGTTCACATTTGTAGGTGGATCATCAGTGTTAGAGCTAAAATTAGCATGTTTAAAGTGATTTTCATGCTTCCAGGGGCTCGGGAAGTTAATTAAATACCATTTGGAGGCATTTAATGTTCGAGCAAAAACGGCTGATTTTCGACAAAAGAGATAACACCCCCCCATTACGTCATGCTTCAGAAATGTGGAAAATGGTCCGTTTTCAAATGTTTTATTTTTGAACGTCAGTTCACATTTGTAGATGGATCATCAGTGTTAGAGCTAAAATTAGCATGTTTAAAGTGATTTTCATGCTTCCAGGGGCCCAAAACACAAGATTTATGGAATGGTTAAAAGTGCATGAAAATGGCCAATTTACTAACTCTGAGTTCGCAAAAAGGGTTTCTTCACGCCGGAAAGTTAATTAAATACCATTTGGAGGCATTTAATGTTCGAGCAAAAACGGCTGATTTTCGACAAGAGATAACACCCCCCCATTACGTCATGCTTCAGAAATGTGGAAAATGGTCCGTTTTCAAATGTTTTATTTCTGAACGTCAGTTCACATTTGTAGGTGGATCATCAGTGTTAGAGCTAAAATTAGCATGTTTAAAGTGATTTTCATGCTTCCAGGGGCTCGGGAAGTTAATTAAATACCATTTGGAGGCATTTAATGTTCGAGCAAAAACGGCAGATTTTCGACAAAAGAGATAACACCCCCCCATTACGTCATGCTTCAGAAATGTGGAAAATGGTCCGTTTTCAAATGTTTTATTTTTGAACGTCAGTTCACATTTGTAGGTGGATCATCAGTGTTAGAGCTAAAATTAGCATGTTTAAAGTGATTTTCATGCTTCCAGGGGCTCGGGAAGTTAATTAAATACCATTTGGAGGCATTTAATGTTCGAGCAAAAACGGCTGATTTTCGACAAAAGAGATAACACCCCCCCATTACGTCATGCTTCAGAAATGTGGAAAATGGTCCGTTTTCAAATGTTTTATTTTTGAACGTCAGTTCACATTTGTAGGTGGATCATCAGTGTTGGAGCTAAAATTAGCATGTTTAAAGTGATTTTCATGCTTCCAGGGGCTCGGGAAGTGAAATAAATACCATTTGGAGGCATTTAATGTTCGAGCAAAAACGGCTGATTTTCGACAAAAGAGATAACACCCCCCCATTACGTCATGCTTCAGAAATGTGGAAAATGGTCCGTTTTCAAATGTTTTATTTTTGAACGTCAGTTCACATTTGTAGGTGGATCATCAGTGTTAGAGCTAAAATTAGCATGTTTAAAGTGATTTTCATGCTTCCAGGGGCTCGGGAAGTTAATTAAATACCATTTGGAGGCATTTAATGTTCGAGCAAAAACGGCTGATTTTCGACAAAAGAGATAACACCCCCCCATTACGTCATGCTTCAGAAATGTGGAAAATGGTCCTTTTTCAAATGTTTTATTTTTGAACGTCAGTTCACATTTGTAGGTGGATCATCAGTGTTAGAGCTAAAATTAGCATGTTTAAAGTGATTTTCATGCTTCCAGGGGCCCAAAACACAAGATTTATGGAATGGTTAAAAGTGCATGAAAATGGCCAATTTACTCACTCTGAGTTCTCAAAAAGGGTTTCTTCACCCCGGGAAGTTAATTAAATACCATTTGGAGGCATTTAATGTTCCAGCAAAAACGGCTGATTTTCGACAAAAGAGATAACACCCCCCCATTACGTCATGCTTCAGAAATGTGGAAAATGGTCCTTTTTCAAATGTTTTATTTTTGAACGTCAGTTCACATTTGTAGGTGGATCATCAGTGTTAGAGCTAAAATTAGCATGTTTAAAGTGATTTTCATGCTTCCAGGGGCTCGGGAAGTGAAATAAATACCATTTGGAGGCATTTAATGTTCGAGCAAAAACTGCTGATTTTCGACAAAAGAGATAACACCCCCCCATTACGTCATGCTTCAGAAATGTGGAAAATGGTCCGTTTTCAAATGTTTTATTTTTGAACGTCAGTTCACATTTGTAGGTGGATCATCAGTGTTAGAGCTAAAATGAGCATGTTTAAAGTGATTTTCATGCTTCCAGGGGCCCAAAACACAAGATTTATGGAATGGTTAAAAGTGCATGAAAATGGCCAATTTACTCACTCTGAGTTCTCAAAAAGGGTTTCTTCACCCCAGGAAGTTGATTAAATACCATTTGGAGGCATTTAATGTTCGAGCAAAAACGGCTGATTTTCGACAAAAGAGATAACACCCCCCCATTACGTCATGCTTCAGAAATGTGGAAAATGGTCCGTTTTCAAATGTTTTATTTTTGAATGTCAGTTCACATTTGTAGGTGGATCATCAGTGTTAGAGCTAAAATTAGCATGTTTAAAGTGATTTTCATGCTTCCAGGGGCTCGGGAAGTTAATTAAATACCATTTGGAGGCATTTAATGTTCGAGCAAAAACGGCTGATTTTCGACAAAAGAGATAACACCCCCCCATTACGTCATGCTTCAGAAATGTGGAAAATGGTCCGTTTTCAAATGTTTTATTTTTGAACGTCAGTTCACATTTGTAGGTGGATCATCAGTGTTAGAGCTAAAATTAGCATGTTTAAAGTGATTTTCATGCTTCCAGGGGCTCGGGAAGTTAATTAAATACCATTTGGAGGCATTTAATGTTCGAGCAAAAACGGCTGATTTTCGACAAAAGAGATAACACCCCCCCCATTACGTCATGCTTCAGAAATGTAGAAAATGGTCCGTTTTCAAATGTTTTATTTTTGAACGTCAGTTCACATTTGTAGGTGGATCATCAGTGTTAGAGCTAAAATTAGCATGTTTAAAGTGATTTTCATGCTTCCAGGGGCTCGGGAAGTTAATTAAATACCATATGGAGGCATTTAATGTTCGAGCAAAAACGGCTGATTTTCGACAAAAGAGATAACACCCCCCCATTACGTCATGCTTCAGAAATGTGGAAAATGGTCCGTTTTCAAATGTTTTATTTTTGAACGTCAGTTCACATTTGTAGGTGGATCATCAGTGTTAGAGCTAAAATTAGCATGTTTAAAGTGATTTTCATGCTTCCAGGGGCTCGGGAAGTTAATTAAATACCATTTGGAGGCATTTAATGTTCGAGCAAAAACGGCTGATTTTCGACAAAAGAGATAACACCCCCCCATTACGTCATGCTTCAGAAATGTGGAAAATGGTCCGTTTTCAAATGTTTTATTTTTGAACGTCAGTTCACATTTGTAGGTGGATCATCGGTGTTAGAGCTAAAATTAGCATGTTTAAAGTGATTTTCATGCTTCCAGGGGTTCGGGAAGTTAATTAAATACCATTTGGAGGCATTTAATTTTCGAGCAAAAACGGCTGATTTTCGACAAAAGAGATAACACCCCCCCATTACGTCATGCTTCAGAAATGTGGAAAATGGTCCGTTTTCAAATGTTTTATTTTTGAACGTCAGTTCACATTTGTAGGTGGATCATCAGTGTTAGAGCTAAAATTAGCATGTTTAAAGTGATTTTCATGCTTCCAGGGGCTCGGGAAGTTAATTAAATACCATTTGGAGGCATTTAATGTTCGAGCAAAAACGGCTGATTTTCGACAAAAGAGATAACACCCCCCCATTACGTCATGCTTCAGAAATGTGGAAAATGGTCCGTTTTCAAATGTTTTATTTTTGAACGTCAGTTCACATTTGTAGGTGGATCATCAGTGTTAGAGCTAAAATTAGCATGTTTAAAGTGATTTTCATGCTTCCAGGGGCTCGGGAAGGTAATTAAATACCATTTGGAGGCATTTAATGTTCGAGCAAAAACGGCTGATTTTCGACAAAAGAGATAACACCCCCCCATTACGTCATGCTTCAGAAATGTGGAAAATGGTCCGTTTTCAAATGTTTTATTTTTGAACGTCAGTTCACATTTGTAGGTGGATCATCAGTGTTAGAGCTAAAATTAGCATGTTTAAAGTGATTTTCATGCTTCCAGGGGCTCGGGAAGTTAATTAAATACCATTTGGAGGCATTTAATGTTCGAGCAAAAACGGCTGATTTTCGACAAAAGAGATAACACCCCCCCATTACGTCATGCTTCAGAAATGTGGAAAATGGTCCTTTTTCAAATGTTTTATTTTTGAACGTCAGTTCACATTTGTAGGTGGATCATCAGTGTTAGAGCTAAAATTAGCATGTTTAAAGTGATTTTCATGCTTCCAGGGGCCCAAAACACAAGATTTATGGAATGGTTAAAAGTGCATGAAAATGGCCAATTTACTCACTCTGAGTTCTCAAAAAGTGTTTCTTCACCCCGGGAAGTTAATTAAATACCATTTGGAGGCATTTAATGTTCCAGCAAAAACGGCAGATTTTCGACAAAAGAGATAACACCCCCCCATTACGTCATGCTTCAGAAATGTGGAAAATGGTCCTTTTTCAAATGTTTTATTTTTGAACGTCAGTTCACATTTGTAGGTGGATCATCAGTGTTAGAGCTAAAATTAGCATGTTTAAAGTGATTTTCATGCTTCCAGGGGCTCGGGAAGTGAAATAAATACCATTTGGAGGCATTTAATGTTCGAGCAAAAACTGCTGATTTTCGACAAAAGAGATAACACCCCCCCATTACGTCATGCTTCAGAAATGTGGAAAATGGTCCGTTTTCAAATGTTTTATTTTTGAACGTCAGTTCACATTTGTAGGTGGATCATCAGTGTTAGAGCTAAAATTAGCATGTTTAAAGTGATTTTCATGCTTCCAGGGGCTCGGGAAGTTAATTAAATACCATTTGGAGGCATTTAATGTTTGAGCAAAAACGGCTGATTTTCGACAAAAGAGATAACACCCCCTCATTACGTCATGCTTCAGAAATGTGGAAAATGGTCCGTTTTCAAATGTTTTATTTTTGAACGTCAGTTCACATTTGTAGGTGGATCATTAGTGTTAGAGCTAAAATTAGCATGTTTAAAGTGATTTTCATGCTTCCAGGGGCCCAAAACACAAGATTTATGGAATGGTTAAAAGTGCATGAAAATGGCCAATTTACTCACTCTGAGTTCTCAAAAAGAGTTTCTTCACCCCGGGAAGTTAATTAAATACCATTTGGAGGCATTTAATGTTCCAGCAAAAACAGCTGATTTTCGACAAAAGAGATAACACCCCCCCATTACGTCATGCTTCAGAAATGTGGAAAATGGTCCGTTTTCAAATATTTTATTTTTGAACGTCAGTTCACATTTGTAGGTGGATCATCAGTGTTAGAGCTAAAATTAGCATGTTTAAAGTGATTTTCATGCTTCCAGGGGCTCGGGAAGTTAATTAAATACCATTTGGAGGCATTTAATGTTCGAGCAAAAACGGCTGATTTTCGACAAAAGAGATAACACCCCCCCATTACGTCATGCTTCAGAAATGTGGAAAATGGTCCGTTTTCAAATGTTTTATTTTTGAACCTCAGTTCACATTTGTAGGTGGATCATCAGTGTTAGAGCTAAAATTAGCATGTTTAAAGTGATTTTCATGCTTCCAGGGGCTCGGGAAGTTAATTAAATACCATTTGGAGGCATTTAATGTTCGAGCAAAAACGGCTGATTTTCGACAAAAGAGATAACACCCCCCCATTAAGTCATGCTTCAGAAATGTGGAAAATGGTCCGTTTTCAAATGTTTTATTTTTGAACGTCAGTTCACATTTGTAGGTGGATCATCAGTGTTAGAGCTAAAATGAGCATGTTTAAAGTGATTTTCATGCTTCCAGGGGCCCAAAACACAAGATTTATGGAATGGTTAAAAGTGCATGAAAATGGCCAATTTACTCACTCTGAGTTCTCAAAAAGGGTTTCTTCACCCCAGGAAGTTGATTAAATACCATTTGGAGGCATTTAATGTTCGAGCAAAAACGGCTGATTTTCGACAAAAGAGATAACACCCCCCCATTACGTCATGCTTCAGAAATGTGGAAAATGGTCCGTTTTCAAATGTTTTATTTTTGAATGTCAGTTCACATTTGTAGGTGGATCATCAGTGTTAGAGCTAAAATTAGCATGTTTAAAGTGATTTTCATGCTTCCAGGGGCTCGGGAAGTTAATTAAATACCATTTGGAGGCATTTAATGTTCGAGCAAAAACGGCTGATTTTCGACAAAAGAGATAACACCCCCCCATTACGTCATGCTTCAGAAATGTGGAAAATGGTCCGTTTTCAAATGTTTTATTTTTGAACGTCAGTTCACATTTGTAGGTGGATCATCAGTGTTAGAGCTAAAATTAGCATGTTTAAAGTGATTTTCATGCTTCCAGGGGCTCGGGAAGTTAATTAAATACCATTTGGAGGCATTTAATGTTCGAGCAAAAACGGCTGATTTTCGACAAAAGAGATAACACCCCCCCATTACGTCATGCTTCAGAAATGTGGAAAATGGTCCGTTTTCAAATGTTTTATTTTTGAATGTCAGTTCACATTTGTAGGTGGATCATCAGTGTTAGAGCTAAAATTAGCATGTTTAAAGTGATTTTCATGCTTCCAGGGGCTCGGGAAGTTAATTAAATACCATTTGGAGGCATTTAATGTTCGAGCAAAAACGGCTGATTTTCGACAAAAGAGATAACACCCCCCCATTACGTCATGCTTCAGAAATGTGGAAAATGGTCCGTTTTCAAATGTTTTATTTTTGAACGTCAGTTCACATTTGTAGGTGGATCATCAGTGTTAGAGCTAAAATTAGCATGTTTAAAGTGATTTTCATGCTTCCAGGGGCTCGGGAAGTTAATTAAATACCATTTGGAGGCATTTAATGTTCGAGCAAAAACGGCTGATTTTCGACAAAAGAGATAACACCCCCCCATTACGTCATGCTTCAGAAATGTAGAAAATGGTCCGTTTTCAAATGTTTTATTTTTGAACGTCAGTTCACATTTGTAGGTGGATCATCAGTGTTAGAGCAAAAATTAGCATGTTTAAAGTGATTTTCATGCTTCCAGGGGCTCGGGAAGTTAATTAAATACCATTTGGAGGCATTTAATGTTCGAGCAAAAACGGCTGATTTTCGACAAAAGAGATAACACCCCCCCATTACGTCATGCTTCAGAAATGTGGAAAATGGTCCGTTTTCAAATGTTTTATTTTTGAACGTCAGTTCACATTTGTAGGTGGATCATCAGTGTTAGAGCTAAAATTAGCATGTTTAAAGTGATTTTCATGCTTCCAGGGGCTCGGGAAGTTAATTAAATACCATTTGGAGGCATTTAATGTTCGAGCAAAAACGGCTGATTTTCGACAAAAGAGATAACACCCCCCCATTACGTCATGCTTCAGAAATGTGGAAAATGGTCCGTTTTCAAATGTTTTATTTTTGAACGTCAGTTCACATTTGTAGGTGGATCATCAGTGTTAGAGCTAAAATTAGCATGTTTAAAGTGATTTTCATGCTTCCAGGGGCTCGGGAAGTTAATTAAATACCATTTGGAGGCATTTAATGTTTGAGCAAAAACGGCTGATTTTCGACAAAAGAGATAACACCCCCCCATTACGTCATGCTTCAGAAATGTGGAAAATGGTCCGTTTTCAAATGTTTTATTTTTGAACGTCAGTTCACATTTGTAGGTGGATCATCAGTGTTAGAGCTAAAATTAGCATGTTTAAAGTGATTTTCATGCTTCCAGGAGCTCGGGAAGTGAAATAAATACCATTTGGAGGCATTTAATGTTCGAGCAAAAACGGCTGATTTTCGACAAAAGAGATAACACCCCCCCATTACGTCATGCTTCAGAAATGTGGAAAATGGTCCGTTTTCAAATGTTTTATTTTTGAACGTCAGTTCACATTTGTAGGTGGATCATCAGTGTTAGAGCTAAAATTAGCATGTTTAAAGTGATTTTCATGCTTCCAGGGGCTCGGGAAGTTAATTAAATACCATTTGGAGGCATTTAATGTTCGAGCAAAAACGGCTGATTTTCGACAAAAGAGATAACACCCCCCCATTACGTCATGCTTCAGAAATGTGGAAAATGGTCCGTTTTCAAATGTTTTATTTTTGAACGTCAGTTCACATTTGTAGGTGGATCATCAGTGTTAGAGCTAAAATTAGCATGTTTAAAGTGATTTTCATGCTTCCAGGGGCTCGGGAAGGTAATTAAATACCATTTGGAGGCATTTAATGTTCGAGCAAAAACGGCTGATTTTCGACAAAAGAGATAACACCCCCCCATTACGTCATGCTTCAGAAATGTGGAAAATGGTCCATTTTCAAATGTTTTATTTTTGAACGTCAGTTCACATTTGTAGGTGGATCATCAGTGTTAGAGCTAAAATTAGCATGTTTAAAGTGATTTTCATGCTTCCAGGGGCTCGGGATGTTAATTAAATACCATTTGGAGGCATTTATTGTTCGAGCAAAAACGGCTGATTTTCGACAAAAGAGATACCACCCCCCCATTTCGTCATGCTTCAAAAATGTGGAAAATGGTCCGTTTTCAAATGTTTTACTTTTGAACGTCAGTTCACATTTGTAGGTGGATCATCAGTGTTAGAGCTAAAATTAGCATGTTTAAAGTGATTTTCATGCTTCCAGGGGCCCAAAACACAAGATTTATGGAATGGTTAAAAGTGCATGAAAATGGCCAATTTACTCACTCTGAGTTCTCAAAAAGGGTTTCTTCACCCCGGGAAGTTAATTAAATACCATTTGGAGGCATTTAATGTTCGAGCAAAAACGGCTGATTTTCGACAAAAGAGATAACACCCCCCCCATTACGTCATGCTTCAGAAATGTGGAAAATGGTCCGTTTTCAAATGTTTTATTTTTGAACGTCAGTTCACATTTGTAGGTGGATCATCAGTGTTAGAGCTAAAATTAGCATGTTTAAAGTGATTTTCATGCTTCCAGGGGCTCGGGAAGTTAATTAAATACCATTTGGAGGCATTTAATGTTCGAGCAAAAACGGCTGATTTTCGACAAAAGAGATAACACCCCCCCCCCCCATTACGTCATGCTTCAGAAATGTGGAAAATGGTCCGTTTTCAAATGTTTTATTTCTGAACGTCAGTTCACATTTGTAGGTGGATCATCAGTGTTAGAGCTAAAATTAGCATGTTTAAAGTGATTTTCATGCTTCCAGGGGCCCAAAACACAAGATTTATGGAATGGTTAAGTGCATGAAAATGGCCAATTTACTCAATCTGAGTTCTCAAAATGGGTTTCTTCACCCCGGGAAGTTAATTAAATACCATTTGGAGGCATTTAATGTTTCAGCAAAAACGGCTGATTTTCGACAAAAGAGATAACACCCCCCCATTACGTCATGCTTCAGAAATGTGGAAAATGGTCCGTTTTCAAATGTTTTATTTTTGAACGTCAGTTCACATTTGTAGGTGGATCATCGGTGTTAGAGCTAAAATTAGCATGTTTAAAGTGATTTTCATGCTTCCAGGGGCTCGGGAAGTTAATTAAATACCATTTGGAGGCATTTAATGTTCGAGCAAAAACGGCTGATTTTCGACAAAAGAGATAACACCCCCCCATTACGTCATGCTTCAGAAATGTGGAAAATGGTCCGTTTTCAAATGTTTTATTTTTGAACGTCAGTTCACATTTGTAGGTGGATCATCAGTGTTAGAGCTAAAATTAGCATGTTTAAAGTGATTTTCATGCTTCCAGGGGCTCGGGAAGTGAAATAAATACCATTTGGAGGCATTTAATGTTCCAGCAAAAACGGCTGATTTTCGACAAAAGAGATAACACCCCCCCATTACGTCATGCTTCAGAAATGTGGAAAATGGTCCTTTTTCAAATGTTTTATTTTTGAACGTCAGTTCACATTTGTAGGTGGATCATCAGTGTTAGAGCTAAAATTAGCATGTTTAAAGTGATTTTCATGCTTCCAGGGGCCCAAAACACAAGATTTATGGAATGGTTAAAAGTGCATGAAAATGGCCAATTTACTCACTCTGAGTTCTCAAAAGGGGTTTCTTCACCCCAGGAAGTTAATTAAATACCATTTGGAGGCATTTAATGTTCGAGCAAAAACGGCTGATTTTCAACAAAAGAGATAACACCCCCCCATTACGTCATGCTTCAGAAATGTGGAAAATGGTCCGTTTTCAAATGTTTTATTTTTGAACGTCAGTTCACATTTGTAGGTGGATCATCAGTGTTAGAGCTAAAATTAGCATGTTTAAAGTGATTTTCATGCTTCCAGGGGCTCGGGAAGTTAATTAAATACCATTTGGAGGCATTTAATGTTCGAGCAAAAACGGCTGATTTTCGACAAAAGAGATAACACCCCCCCATTACGTCATGCTTCAGAAATGTGGAAAATGGTCCGTTTTCAAATGTTTTATTTTTGAACGTCAGTTCACATTTGTAGGTGGATCATCAGTGTTAGAGCTAAAATTAGCATGTTTAAAGTGATTTTCATGCTTCCAGGGGCTCGGGAAGTTAATTAAATACCATTTGGAGGCATTTAATGTTCGAGCAAAAACGGCTGATTTTCGACAAAAGAGATAACACCCCCCCATTACGTCATGCTTCAGAAATGTGGAAAATGGTCCGTTTTCAAATGTTTTATTTTTGAACGTCAGTTCACATTTGTAGGTGGATCATCAGTGTTAGAGCTAAAATTAGCATGTTTAAAGTGATTTTCATGCTTCCAGGGGCTCGGGAAGTTAATTAAATACCATTTGGAGGCATTTAATGTTCCAGCAAAAACGGCTGATTTTCAACAAAAGAGATAACACCCCCCATTACGTCATGCTTCAGAAATGTGGAAAATGGTCCGTTTTCAAATGTTTTATTTTTGAACGTCAGTTCACATTTGTAGGTGGATCATCAGTGTTAGAGCTAAAATTAGCATGTTTAAAGTGATTTTCATGCTTCCAGGGGCTCGGGAAGTGAAATAAATACCATTTGGAGGCATTTAATGTTCGAGCAAAAACGGCTGATTTTCGACAAAAGAGATAACACCCCCCCATTATGTCATGCTTCAGAAATGTGGAAAATGGTCCATTTTCAAATGTTTTATTTTTGAACGTCAGTTCACATTTGTAGGTGGATCATCAGTGTTAGAGCTAAAATTAGCATGTTTAAAGTGATTTTCATGCTTCCAGGGGCTCGGGAAGTTAATTAAATACCATTTGGAGGCATTTAATGTTCGAGCAGAAACGGCTGATTTTCGACAAAAGAGATAACACCCCCCCATTACGTCATGCTTCAGAAATGTGGAAAATGGTCCGTTTTCAAATGTTTTATTTTTGAACGTCAGTTCACATTTGTAGGTGGATCATCAGTGTTAGAGCTAAAATTAGCATGTTTAAAGTGATTTTCATGCTTCCAGGGGCTCGGGAAGTTAATTAAATACCATTTGGAGGCATTTAATGTTCGAGCAAAAACGGCTGATTTTCGACAAAAGAGATAACACCCCCCCATTACGTCATGCTTCAGAAATGTGGAAAATGGTCCGTTTTCAAATGTTTTATTTTTGAACGTCAGTTCACATTTGTAGGTGGATCATCAGTGTTAGAGCTAAAATTAGCATGTTTAAAGTGATTTTCATGCTTCCAGGGGCTCGGGAAGTTAATTAAATACCATTTGGAGGCATTTAATGTTCGAGCAAAAACGGCTGATTTTCGACAAAAGAGATAACACCCCCCCATTACGTCATGCTTCAGGAATGTAGAAAATGGTCCGTTTTCAAATGTTTTATTTTTGAACGTCAGTTCACATTTGTAGGTGGATCATCAGTGTTAGAGCTAAAATTAGCATGTTTAAAGTGATTTTCATGCTTCCAGGGGCTCGGGAAGTTAATTAAATACCATTTGGAGGCATTTAATGTTCCAGCAAAAACGGCTGATTTTCGACAAAAGAGATAACACCCCCCCATTACGTCATGCTTCAGAAATGTGGAAAATGGTCCTTTTTCAAATGTTTTATTTTTGAACGTCAGTTCACATTTGTAGGTGGATCATCAGTGTTAGAGCTAAAATTAGCATGTTTAAAGTGATTTTCATGCTTCCAGGGGCTCGGGAAGTGAAATAAATACCATTTGGAGGCATTTAATGTTCGAGCAAAAACTGCTGATTTTCGACAAAAGAGATAACACCCCCCCATTACGTCATGCTTCAGAAATGTGGAAAATGGTCCGTTTTCAAATGTTTTATTTTTGAACGTCAGTTCACATTTGTAGGTGGATCATCAGTGTTAGAGCTAAAATTAGCATGTTTAAAGTGATTTTCATGCTTCCAGGGGCTCGGGAAGTTAATTAAATACCATTTGGAGGCATTTAATGTTTGAGCAAAAACGGCTGATTTTCGACAAAAGAGATAACACCCCCCCATTACGTCATGCTTCAGAAATGTGGAAAATGGTCCGTTTTCAAATGTTTTATTTTTGAACGTCAGTTCACATTTGTAGGTGGATCATCAGTGTTAGAGCTAAAATTAGCATGTTTAAAGTGATTTTCATGCTTCCAGGGGCTCGGGAAGTTAATTAAATACCATTTGGAGGCATTTAATGTTCGAGCAAAAACGGCTGATTTTCGACAAAAGAGATAACACCCCCCATTACGTCATGCTTCAGAAATGTGGAAAATGGTCCGTTTTCAAATGTTTCATTTTTGAACGTCAGTTCACATTTGTAGGTGGATCATCGGTGTTAGAGCTAAAATTAGCATGTTTAAAGTGATTTTCATGCTTCCAGGGGCTCGGGAAGTTAATTAAATACCATTTGGAGGCATTTAATGTTCGAGCAAAAACGGCTGATTTTCGACAAAAGAGATAACACCCCCCCATTACGTCATGCTTCAGAAATGTGGAAAATGGTCCGTTTTCAAATGTTTTATTTTTGAACGTCAGTTCACATTTGTAGGTGGATCATCAGTGTTAGAGCTAAAATTAGCATGTTTAAAGTGATTTTCATGCTTTCAGGGGCTCGGGAAGTTAATTAAATACCATTTGGAGGCATTTAATGTTCGAGCAAAAACGGCTGATTTTCGACAAAAGAGATAACACCCCCCCATTACGTCATGCTTCAGAAATGTGGAAAATGGTCCGTTTTCAAATGTTTTATTTTTGAACGTCAGTTCACATTTGTAGGTGGATCATCAGTGTTAGAGCTAAAATTAGCATGTTTAAAGTGATTTTCATGCTTCCAGGGGCTCGGGAAGTTAATTAAATACCATTTGGAGGCATTTAATGTTTGAGCAAAAACGGCTGATTTTCGACAAAAGAGATAACACCCCCCCATTACGTCATGCTTCAGAAATGTGGAAAATGGTCCGTTTTCAAATGTTTTATTTTTGAACGTCAGTTCACATTTGTAGGTGGATCATCAGTGTTAGAGCTAAAATTAGCATGTTTAAAGTGATTTTCATGCTTCCAGGAGCTCGGGAAGTGAAATAAATACCATTTGGAGGCATTTAATGTTCGAACAAAAACGGCTGATTTTCGACAAAAGAGATAACACCCCCCCATTACGTCATGCTTCAGAAATGTGGAAAATGGTCCGTTTTCAAATGTTTTATTTTTGAACGTCAGTTCACATTTGTAGGTGGATCATCAGTGTTAGAGCTAAAATTAGCATGTTTAAAGTGATTTTCATGCTTCCAGGGGCTCGGGAAGTTAATTAAATACCATTTGGAGGCATTTAATGTTCGAGCAAAAACGGCTGATTTTCGACAAAAGAGATAACACCCCCCCATTACGTCATGCTTCAGAAATGTGGAAAATGGTCCGTTTTCAAATGTTTTATTTTTGAACGTCAGTTCACATTTGTAGGTGGATCATCAGTGTTAGAGCTAAAATTAGCATGTTTAAAGTGATTTTCATGCTTCCAGGGGCTCGGGAAGGTAATTAAATACCATTTGGAGGCATTTAATGTTCGAGCAAAAACGGCTGATTTTCGACAAAAGAGATAACACCCCCCCATTACGTCATGCTTCAGAAATGTGGAAAATGGTCCGTTTTCAAATGTTTTATTTTTGAACGTCAGTTCACATTTGTAGGTGGATCATCAGTGTTAGAGCTAAAATTAGCATGTTTAAAGTGATTTTCATGCTTCCAGGGGCTCGGGAAGTTAATTAAATACCATTTGGAGGCATTTATTGTTCGAGCAAAAACGGCTGATTTTCGACAAAAGAGATACCACCCCCCCATTTCGTCATGCTTCAAAAATGTGGAAAATGGTCCGTTTTCAAATGTTTTATTTTTGAACGTCAGTTCACATTTGTAGGTGGATCATCAGTGTTAGAGCTAAAATTAGCATGTTTAAAGTGATTTTCATGCTTCCAGGGGCCCAAAACACAAGATTTATGGAATGGTTAAAAGTGCATGAAAATGGCCAATTTACTCACTCTGAGTTCTCAAAAAGGGTTTCTTCACCCCGGGAAGTTAATTAAATACCATTTGGAGGCATTTAATGTTCGAGCAAAAACGGCTGATTTTCGACAAAAGAGATAACACCCCCCCCATTACGTCATGCTTCAGAAATGTGGAAAATGGTCCGTTTTCAAATGTTTTATTTTTGAACGTCAGTTCACATTTGTAGGTGGATCATCAGTGTTAGAGCTAAAATTAGCATGTTTAAAGTGATTTTCATGCTTCCAGGGGCTCGGGAAGTTAATTAAATACCATTTGGAGGCATTTAATGTTCGAGCAAAAACGGCTGATTTTCGACAAAAGAGATAACACCCCCCCCCCCATTACGTCATGCTTCAGAAATGTGGAAAATGGTCCGTTTTCAAATGTTTTATTTCTGAACGTCAGTTCACATTTGTAGGTGGATCATCAGTGTTAGAGCTAAAATTAGCATGTTTAAAGTGATTTTCATGCTTCCAGGGGCCCAAAACACAAGATTTATGGAATGGTTAAGTGCATGAAAATGGCCAATTTACTCAATCTGAGTTCTCAAAATGGGTTTCTTCACCCCGGGAAGTTAATTAAATACCATTTGGAGGCATTTAATGTTTCAGCAAAAACGGCTGATTTTCGACAAAAGAGATAACACCCCCCCATTACGTCATGCTTCAGAAATGTGGAAAATGGTCCGTTTTCAAATGTTTTATTTTTGAACGTCAGTTCACATTTGTAGGTGGATCATCAGTGTTAGAGCTAAAATTAGCATGTTTAAAGTGATTTTCATGCTTCCAGGGGCTCGGGAAGTGAAATAAATACCATTTGGAGGCATTTAATGTTCCAGCAAAAACGGCTGATTTTCGACAAAAGAGATAACACCCCCCCATTACGTCATGCTTCAGAAATGTGGAAAATGGTCCTTTTTCAAATGTTTTATTTTTGAACGTCAGTTCACATTTGTAGGTGGATCATCAGTGTTAGAGCTAAAATTAGCATGTTTAAAGTGATTTTCATGCTTCCAGGGGCCCAAAACACAAGATTTATGGAATGGTTAAAAGTGCATGAAAATGGCCAATTTACTCACTCTGAGTTCTCAAAAGGGGTTTCTTCACCCCAGGAAGTTAATTAAATACCATTTGGAGGCATTTAATGTTCGAGCAAAAACGGCTGATTTTCAACAAAAGAGATAACACCCCCCCATTACGTCATGCTTCAGAAATGTGGAAAATGGTCCGTTTTCAAATGTTTTATTTTTGAATGTCAGTTCACATTTGTAGGTGGATCATCAGTGTTAGAGCTAAAATTAGCATGTTTAAAGTGATTTTCATGCTTCCAGGGGCTCGGGAAGTTAATTAAATACCATTTGGAGGCATTTAATGTTCGAGCAAAAACGGCTGATTTTTGACAAAAGAGATAACACCCCCCCATTACGTCATGCTTCAGAAATGTGGAAAATGGTCCGTTTTCAAATGTTTTATTTTTGAACGTCAGTTCACATTTGTAGGTGGATCATCAGTGTTAGAGCTAAAATTAGCATGTTTAAAGTGATTTTCATGCTTCCAGGGGCTCGGGAAGTTAATTAAATACCATTTGGAGGCATTTAATGTTCGAGCAAAAACGGCTGATTTTCGACAAAAGAGATAACACCCCCCCATTACGTCATGCTTCAGAAATGTGGAAAATGGTCCGTTTTCAAATGTTTTATTTTTGAACGTCAGTTCACATTTGTAGGTGGATCATCAGTGTTAGAGCTAAAATTAGCATGTTTAAAGTGATTTTCATGCTTCCAGGGGCTCGGGAAGTTAATTAAATACCATTTGGAGGCATTTAATGTTCCCGCAAAAACGGCTGATTTTCAACAAAAGAGATAACACCCCCCATTACGTCATGCTTCAGAAATGTGGAAAATCGTCCGTTTTCAAATGTTTTATTTTTGAACGTCAGTTCACATTTGTAGGTGGATCATCAGTGTTAGAGCTAAAATTAGCATGTTTAAAGTGATTTTCATGCTTCCAGGGGCTCGGGAAGTGAAATAAATACCATTTGGAGGCATTTAATGTTCGAGCAAAAACGGCTGATTTTCGACAAAAGAGATAACACCCCCCCATTACGTCATGCTTCAGAAATGTGGAAAATGGTCCATTTTCAAATGTTTTATTTTTGAACGTCAGTTCACATTTGTAGGTGGATCATCAGTGTTAGAGCTAAAATTAGCATGTTTAAAGTGATTTTCATGCTTCCAGGGGCTCGGGAAGTTAATTAAATACCATTTGGAGGCATTTAATGTTCGAGCAGAAACGGCTGATTTTCGACAAAAGAGATAACACCCCCCCATTACGTCATGCTTCAGAAATGTGGAAAATGGTCCGTTTTCAAATGTTTTATTTTTGAACGTCAGTTCACATTTGTAGGTGGATCATCAGTGTTAGAGCTAAAATTAGCATGTTTAAAGTGATTTTCATGCTTCCAGGGGCTCGGGAAGTTAATTAAATACCATTTGGAGGCATTTAATGTTCGAGCAAAAACGGCTGATTTTCGACAAAAGAGATAACACCCCCCCATTACGTCATGCTTCAGAAATGTGGAAAATGGTCCGTTTTCAAATGTTTTATTTTTGAACGTCAGTTCACATTTGTAGGTGGATCATCAGTGTTAGAGCTAAAATTAGCATGTTTAAAGTGATTTTCATGCTTCCAGGGGCTCGGGAAGTTAATTAAATACCATTTGGAGGCATTTAATGTTCGAGCAAAAACGGCTGATTTTCGACAAAAGAGATAACACCCCCCCATTACGTCATGCTTCAGGAATGTAGAAAATGGTCCGTTTTCAAATGTTTTATTTTTGAACGTCAGTTCACATTTGTAGGTGGATCATCAGTGTTAGAGCTAAAATTAGCATGTTTAAAGTGATTTTCATGCTTCCAGGGGCTCGGGAAGTTAATTAAATACCATTTGGAGGCATTTAATGTTCCAGCAAAAACGGCTGATTTTCGACAAAAGAGATAACACCCCCCCATTACGTCATGCTTCAGAAATGTGGAAAATGGTCCTTTTTCAAATGTTTTATTTTTGAACGTCAGTTCACATTTGTAGGTGGATCATCAGTGTTAGAGCTAAAATTAGCATGTTTAAAGTGATTTTCATGCTTCCAGGGGCTCGGGAAGTGAAATAAATACCATTTGGAGGCATTTAATGTTCGAGCAAAAACTGCTGATTTTCGACAAAAGAGATAACACCCCCCCATTACGTCATGCTTCAGAAATGTGGAAAATGGTCCGTTTTCAAATGTTTTATTTTTGAACGTCAGTTCACATTTGTAGGTGGATCATCAGTGTTAGAGCTAAAATTAGCATGTTTAAAGTGATTTTCATGCTTCCAGGGGCTCGGGAAGTTAATTAAATACCATTTGGAGGCATTTAATGTTTGAGCAAAAACGGCTGATTTTCGACAAAAGAGATAACACCCCCCCATTACGTCATGCTTCAGAAATGTGGAAAATGGTCCGTTTTCAAATGTTTTATTTTTGAACGTCAGTTCACATTTGTAGGTGGATCATTAGTGTTAGAGCTAAAATTAGCATGTTTAAAGTGATTTTCATGCTTCCAGGGGCCCAAAACACAAGATTTATGGAATGGTTAAAAGTGCATGAAAATGGCCAATTTACTCACTCTGAGTTCTCAAAAAGGGTTTCTTCACCCCGGGAAGTTAATTAAATACCATTTGGAGGCATTTAATGTTCCAGCAAAAACAGCTGATTTTCGACAAAAGAGATAACACCCCCCCATTACGTCATGCTTCAGAAATGTGGAAAATGGTCCGTTTTCAAATGTTTTATTTTTGAACGTCAGTTCACATTTGTAGGTGGATCATCAGTGTTAGAGCTAAAATTAGCATGTTTAAAGTGATTTTCATGCTTCCAGGGGCTCGGGAAGTTAATTAAATACCATTTGGAGGCATTTAATGTTCGAGCAAAAACGGCTGATTTTCGACAAAAGAGATAACACCCCCCCATTACGTCATGCTTCAGAAATGTGGAAAATGGTCCATTTTCAAATGTTTTATTTTTGAACCTCAGTTCACATTTGTAGGTGGATCATCAGTGTTAGAGCTAAAATTAGCATGTTTAAAGTGATTTTCATGCTTCCAGGGGCTCGGGAAGTTAATTAAATACCATTTGGAGGCATTTAATGTTCGAGCAAAAACGGCTGATTTTCGACAAAAGAGATAACACCCCCCATTACGTCATGCTTCAGAAATGTGGAAAATGGTCCGTTTTCAAATGTTTTATTTTTGAACGTCAGTTCACATTTGTAGGTGGATCATCAGTGTTAGAGCTAAAATTAGCATGTTTAAAGTGATTTTCATGCTTCCAGGGGCTCGGGAAGTTAATTAAATACCATTTGGAGGCATTTAATGTTCGAGCAAAAACGGCTGATTTTCGACAAAAGAGATAACACCCCCCCATTACGTCATGCTTCAGAAATGTGGAAAATGGTCCGTTTTCAAATGTTTTATTTTTGAACGTCAGTTCACATTTGTAGGTGGATCATCGGTGTTAGAGCTAAAATTAGCATGTTTAAAGTGATTTTCATGCTTCCAGGGGCTCGGGAAGTTAATTAAATACCATTTGGAGGCATTTAATGTTCGAGCAAAAACGGCTGATTTTCGACAAAAGAGATAACACCCCCCATTACGTCATGCTTTAGAAATGTGGAAAATGGTCCGTTTTCAAATGTTTTATTTTTGAACATCAGTTCACATTTGTAGGTGGATCATCAGTGTTAGAGCTAAAATTAGCATGTTTAAAGTGATTTTCCTGCTTCCAGGGGCTCGGGAAGTTAATTAAATACCATTTGGAGGCATTTAATGTTCGAGCAAAAACGGCTGATTTTCGACAAAAGAGATAACACCCCCCATTACGTCATGCTTCAGAAATGTGGAAAATGGTCCGTTTTCAAATGTTTTATTTTTGAACGTCAGTTCACATTTGTAGGTGGATCATCAGTGTTAGAGCTAAAATTAGCGTGTTTAAAGTGATTTTCATGCTTCCAGGGGCTCGGGAAGTTAATTAAATACCATTTGGAGGCATTTAATGTTCGAGCAAAAACGGCTGATTTTCGACAAAAGAGATAACACCCCCCCATTACGTCATGCTTCAGAAATGTGGAAAATGGTCCGTTTTCAAATGTTTTATTTTTGAACGTCAGTTCACATTTGTAGGTGGATCATCGGTGTTAGAGCTAAAATTAGCATGTTTAAAGTGATTTTCATGCTTCCAGGGGCTCGGGAAGTTAATTAAATACCATTTGGAGGCATTTAATGTTCGAGCAAAAACGGCTGATTTTCGACAAAAGAGATAACACCCCCCATTACGTCATGCTTTAGAAATGTGGAAAATGGTCCGTTTTCAAATGTTTTATTTTTGAACATCAGTTCACATTTGTAGGTGGATCATCAGTGTTAGAGCTAAAATTAGCATGTTTAAAGTGATTTTCCTGCTTCCAGGGGCTCGGGAAGTTAATTAAATACCATTTGGAGGCATTTAATGTTCGAGCAAAAACGGCTGATTTTCGACAAAAGAGATAACACCCCCCATTACGTCATGCTTCAGAAATGTGGAAAATGGTCCGTTTTCAAATGTTTTATTTTTGAACGTCAGTTCACATTTGTAGGTGGATCATCAGTGTTAGAGCTAAAATTAGCGTGTTTAAAGTGATTTTCATGCTTCCAGGGGCTCGGGAAGTTAATTAAATACCATTTGGAGGCATTTAATGTTCGAGCAAAAACGGCTGATTTTCGACAAAAGAGATAACACCCCCCCATTACGTCATGCTTCAGAAATGTGGAAAATGGTCCGTTTTCAAATGTTTTATTTTTGAACGTCAGTTCACATTTGTAGGTGGATCATCAGTGTTAGAGCTAAAATTAGCATGTTTAAAGTGATTTTCATGCTTCCAGGGGCTCGGGAAGGTAATTAAATACCATTTGGAGGCATTTAATGTTCGAGCAAAAACGGCTGATTTTCGACAAAAGAGATAACACCCCCCCATTACGTCATGCTTCAGAAATGTGGAAAATGGTCCGTTTTCAAATGTTTTATTTTTGAACGTCAGTTCACATTTGTAGGTGGATCATCAGTGTTAGAGCTAAAATTAGCATGTTTAAAGTGATTTTCATGCTTCCAGGGGCTCGGGAAGTTAATTAAATACCATTTGGAGGCATTTAATGTTCGAGCAAAAACGGCTGATTTTCGACAAAAGAGATAACACCCCCCCATTACGTCATGCTTCAAAAATGTGGAAAATGGTCCGTTTTCAAATGTTTTATTTTTGAACGTCAGTTCACATTTGTAGGTGGATCATCAGTGTTAGAGCTAAAATTAGCATGTTTAAAGTGATTTTCATGCTTCCAGGGGCCCAAAACACAAGATTTATGGAATGGTTAAAAGTGCATGAAAATGGCCAATTTACTCACTCTGAGTTCTCAAAAAGGGTTTCTTCACCCCGGGAAGTTAATTAAATACCATTTGGAGGCATTTAATGTTCAAGCAAAAACGGCTGATTTTCGACAAAAGAGATAACACCCCCCCCATTACGTCATGCTTCAGAAATGTGGAAAATGGTCCGTTTTCAAATGTTTTATTTTTGAACGTCAGTTCACTTTTGTAGGTGGATCATCAGTGTTAGAGCTAAAATTAGCATGTTTAAAGTGATTTTCATGCTTCCAGGGGCTCGGGAAGTTAATTAAATACCATTGGAGGCATTTAATGTTCCAGCAAAAACGGCTGATTTTCGACAAAAGAGATAACACCCCCCCCATTACGTCATGCTTCAGAAATGTGGAAAATGGTCCGTTTTCAAATGTTTTATTTTTGAACGCCAGTTCACATTTGTAGGTGGATCATCAGTGTTAGAGCTAAAATTAGCATGTTTAAAGTGATTTTCATGCTTCCAGGAGCTCGGGAAGTGAAATAAATACCATTTGGAGGCATTTAATGTTCGAGCAAAAACGGCTGATTTTCGACAAAAGAGATAACACCCCCCCATTACGTCATGCTTCAGAAATGTGGAAAATGGTCCGTTTTCAAATGTTTTATTTTTGAACGTCAGTTCACATTTGTAGGTGGATCATCAGTGTTAGAGCTAAAATTAGCATGTTTAAAGTGATTTTCATGCTTCCAGGGGCTCGGGAAGTTAATTAAATACCATTTGGAGGCATTTAATGTTCGAGCAGAAACGGCTGATTTTCGACAAAAGAGATAACACCCCCCCATTACGTCATGCTTCAGAAATGTGGAAAATGGTCCGTTTTCAAATGTTTTATTTTTGAACGTCAGTTCACATTTGTAGGTGGATCATCAGTGTTAGAGCTAAAATTAGCATGTTTAAAGTGATTTTCATGCTTCCAGGGGCTCGGGAAGTTAATTAAATACCATTTGGAGGCATTTAATGTTCGAGCAAAAACGGCTGATTTTCGACAAAAGAGATAACACCCCCCCATTACGTCATGCTTCAGAAATGTGGAAAATGGTCCGTTTTCAAATGTTTTATTTTTGAACGTCAGTTCACATTTGTAGGTGGATCATCAGTGTTAGAGCTAAAATTAGCATGTTTAAAGTGATTTTCATGCTTCCAGGGGCTCGGGAAGTTAATTAAATACCATTTGGAGGCATTTAATGTTCGAGCAAAAACGGCTGATTTTCGACAAAAGAGATAACACCCCCCCCATTACGTCATGCTTCAGAAATGTGGAAAATGGTCCGTTTTCAAATGTTTTATTTTTGAACGTCAGTTCACATTTGTAGGTGGATCATCAGTGTTAGAGCTAAAATTAGCATGTTTAAAGTGATTTTCATGCTTCCAGGGGCTCGGGAAGGTAATTAAATACCATTTGGAGGCATTTAATGTTCGAGCAAAAACGGCTGATTTTCGACAAAAGAGATAACACCCCCCCATTACGTCATGCTTCAGAAATGTGGAAAATGGTCCGTTTTCAAATGTTTTATTTTTGAACGTCAGTTCACATTTGTAGGTGGATCATCAGTGTTAGAGCTAAAATTAGCTTGTTTAAAGTGATTTTCATGCTTCCAGGTGCTCGGGAAGTTAATTAAATACCATTTGGAGGCATTTAATGTTCGAGCAAAAACGGCTGATTTTCTACAAAAGAGATAACACCCCCCCATTACGTCATGCTTCAAAAATGTGGAAAATGGTCCGTTTTCAAATGTTTTATTTTTGAACGTCAGTTCACATTTGTAGGTGGATCATCAGTGTTAGAGCTAAAATTAGCATGTTTAAAGTGATTTTCATGCTTCCAGGGGCCCAAAACACAAGATTTATGGAATGGTTAAAAGTGCATGAAAATGGCCAATTTACTCACTCTGAGTTCTCAAAAAGGGTTTATTCACCCCGGGAAGTTAATTAAATACCATTTGGAGGCATTTAATGTTCGAGCAAAAACGGCTGATTTTCGACAAAAGAGATAACACCCCCCCCCATTACGTCATGCTTCAGAAATGTGGAAAATGGTCCGTTTTCAAATGTTTTATTTTTGAACGTCAGTTCACATTTGTAGGTGGATCATCAGTGTTAGAGCTAAAATTAGCATGTTTAAAGTGATTTTCATGCTTCCAGGGGCTCGGGAAGTTAATTAAATACCATTTGTAGGCATTTAATGTTCGAGCAAAAACGGCTGATTTTCGACAAAAGAGATAACACCCCCCCATTACGTCATGCTTCAGAAATGTGGAAAATGGTCCGTTTTCAAATGTTTTATTTTTGAACGTCAGTTCACATTTGTAGGTGGATCATCAGTGTTAGAGCTAAAATTAGCATGTTTAAAGTGATTTTCATGCTTCCAGGGGCCCAAAACACAAGATTTATGGAATGGTTAAAAGTGCATGAAAATGGCCAATTTACTCAATCTGAGTTCTCAAAAAGGGTTTCTTCACCCCGGGAAGTTAATTAAATACCATTTGGAGGCATTTAATGTTCCAGCAAAAACGGCTGATTTTCGACAAAAGAGATAACACCCCCCCATTACGTCATGCTTCAGAAATGTGGAAAATGGTCCTTTTTCAAATGTTTTATTTTTGAACGTCAGTTCACATTTGTAGGTGGATCATCAGTGTTAGAGCTAAAATTAGCATGTTTAAAGTGATTTTCATGCTTCCAGGGGCTCGGGAAGTTAATTAAATACCGTTTGGAGGCATTTAATGTTCGAGCAAAAACGGCTGATTTTCGACAAAAGAGATAACACCCCCCCATTACGTCATGCTTCAGAAATGTGGAAAATGGTCCGTTTTCAAATGTTTTATTTTTGAACGTCAGTTCACATTTGTAGGTGGATCATCAGTGTTAGAGCTAAAATTAGCATGTTTAAAGTGATTTTCATGCTTCCAGGGGCTCGGGAAGTTAATTAAATACCATTTGGAGGCATTTAATGTTCCAGCAAAAACGGCTGATTTTCGACAAAAGAGATAACACCCCCCCATTACGTCATGCTTCAGAAATGTGGAAAATGGTCCGTTTTCAAATGTTTTAGTTTTTGAACGTCAGTTCACATTTGTAGGTGGATCATCAGTGTTAGAGCTAAAATTAGCATGTTTAAAGTGATTTTCATGCTTCCAGGAGCTCGGGAAGTGAAATAAATACCATTTGGAGGCATTTAATGTTCGAGCAAAAACGGCTGATTTTCGACAAAAGAGATAACACCCCCCCATTACGTCATGCTTCAGAAATGTGGAAAATGGTCCGTTTTCAAATGTTTTATTTTTGAACGTCAGTTCACATTTGTAGGTGGATCATCAGTGTTAGAGCTAAAATTAGCATGTTTAAAGTTATTTTCATGCTTCCAGGGGCTCGGGAAGTTAATTAAATACCATTTGGAGGCATTTAATGTTCGAGCAGAAACGGCTGATTTTCGACAAAAGAGATAACACCCCCCCATTACGTCATGCTTCAGAAATGTGGAAAATGGTCCGTTTTCAAATGTTTTATTTTTGAACGTCAGTTCACATTTGTAGGTGGATCATCAGTGTTAGAGCTAAAATTAGCATGTTTAAAGTGATTTTCATGCTTCCAGGGGCTCGGGAAGTTAATTAAATACCATTTGGAGGCATTTAATGTTCGAGCAAAAACGGCTGATTTTCGACAAAAGAGATAACACCCCCCCATTACGTCATGCTTCAGAAATGTGGAAAATGGTCCGTTTTCAAATGTTTTATTTTTGAACGTCAGTTCACATTTGTAGGTGGATCATCAGTGTTAGAGCTAAAATTAGCATGTTTAAAGTGATTTTCATGCTTCCAGGGGCTCGGGAAGTTAATTAAATACCATTTGGAGGCATTTAATGTTCGAGCAAAAACGGCTGATTTTCGACAAAAGAGATAACACCCCCCAATTACGTCATGCTTCAGAAATGTAGAAAATGGTCCGTTTTCAAATGTTTTATTTTTGAACGTCAGTTCACATTTGTAGGTGGATCATCAGTGTTAGAGCTAAAATTAGCATGTTTAAAGTGATTTTCATGCTTCCTGGGGCTCGGGAAGTTAATTAAATACCATTTGGAGGCATTTAATGTTCCAGCAAAAACGGCTGATTTTCGACAAAAGAGATAACACCCCCCCATTACGTCATGCTTCAGAAATGTGGAAAATGGTCCGTTTTCAAATGTTTTATTTTTGAACGTCAGTTCACATTTGTAGGTGGATCATCAGTGTTAGAGCTAAAATTATCATGTTTAAAGTGATTTTCATGCTTCCAGGGGCTCGGGAAGTTAATTAAATACCATTTGGAGGCATTTAATGTTCGAGCAAAAACGGCTGATTTTCGACAAAAGAGATAACACCCCCCCATTACGTCATGCTTCAGAAATGTGGAAAATGGTCCGTTTTCAAATGTTTTATTTTTGAACGTCAGTTCACATTTGTAGGTGGATCATCAGTGTTAGAGCTAAAATTAGCATGTTTAAAGTGATTTTCATGCTTCCAGGGGCTCGGGAAGTTAATTAAATACCATTTGGAGGCATTTAATGTTCCAGCAAAAACGGCTGATTTTCGACAAAAGAGATAACACCCCCCCATTACGTCATGCTTCAGAAATGTGGAAAATGGTCCGTTTTCAAATGTTTTATTTTTGAATGTCAGTTCACATTTGTAGGTGGATCATCAGTGTTAGAGCTAAAATTAGCATGTTTAAGTGATTTTCATGCTTCCAGGGGCTCGGGAAGTGAAATAAATACCATTTGGAGGCATTTAATGTTCGAGCAAAAACGGCTGATTTTCGACAAAAGAGATAACACCCCCCCATTACGTCATGCTTCAGAAATGTGGAAAATGGTCCGTTTTCAAATGTTTTATTTTTGAACGTCAGTTCACATTTGTAGGTGGATCATCAGTGTTAGAGCTAAAATTAGCATGTTTAAAGTGATTTTCATGCTTCCAGGGGCTCAGGAAGTTAATTAAATACCATTTGGAGGCATTTAATGTTCGAGCAAAAACGGCTGATTTTCGACAAAAGAGCTCACACCCCCCCATTAAGTCATTCTTCAGAAATGTGGAAAATGGTCCGTTTTCAAATGTTTTATTTTTGAACGTCAGTTCACATTTGTAGGTGGATCATCAGTGTTAGAGCTAAAATTAGCATGTTTAACGTGATTTTCATGCTTCCAGGGGCTCGGGAAGTGAAATAAATACCATTTGGAGGCATTTAATGTTCGAGCAAAAATGGCTGATTTTCGACAAAAGAGATAACACCCCCCCATTACGTCATGCTTCAGAAATGTGGAAAATGGTCCGTTTTCAAATGTTTTATTTTTGAACGTCAGTTCACATTTGTAGGTGGATCATCAGTGTTAGAGCTAAAATTAGCATGTTTAAAGTGATTTTCATGCTTCCAGGGGCTCGGGAAGTTAATTAAATACCATTTGGAGGCATTTAATGTTTGAGCAAAAACGGCTGATTTTCGACAAAAGAGATAACACCCCCCCATTACGTCATGCTTCAGAAATGTGGAAAATGGTCCGTTTTCAAATGTTTTATTTTTGAACGTCAGTTCACATTTGTAGGTGGATCATCAGTGTTAGAGCTAAAATTAGCATGTTTAAAGTGATTTTCATGCTTCCAGGGGCCCAAAACACAAGATTTATGGAATGGTTAAAAGTGCATCAAAATGGAAAAATTTACTCACTCTGAGTTCTCAAAAAGGGTTTCTTCACCCCGGGAAGTTAATTAAATACCATTTGGAGGCATTTAATGTTCGAGCAAAAACGGCTGATTTTCGACAAAAGAGATAACACCCCCCCCATTACGTCATGCTTCAGAAATGTGGAAAATGGTCCGTTTTCAAATGTTTTATTTTTGAACGTCAGTTCACATTTGTAGGTGGATCATCAGTGTTAGAGCTAAAATTAGCATGTTTAAAGTGATTTTCATGCTTCCAGGGGCTCGGGAAGTTAATTAAATACCATTTGGAGGCATTTAATGTTCGAGCAAAAACGGCTGATTTTCGACAAAAGAGATAACACCCCCCCATTACGTCATGCTTCAGAAATGTGGAAAATGGTCCGTTTTCAAATGTTTTATTTTTGAACGTCAGTTCACATTTGTAGGTGGATCATCAGTGTTAGAGCTAAAATTAGCATGTTTAAAGTGACTTTCATGCTTCCAGGGGCCCAAAACACAAGATTTATGGAATGGTTAAAAGTGCATGAAAATGGCCAATTTACTCACTCTGAGTTCTCAAAAAGGGTTTCTTCACCCCGGGAAGTTAATTAAATACCATTTGGAGGCATTTAATGTTTGAGCAAAAACGGCTGATTTTCGACAAAAGAGATAACACCCCCCCCATTACGTCATGCTTCAGAAATGTGGAAAATGGTCCGTTTTCAAATGTTTTATTTTTGAACGTCAGTTCACATTTGTAGGTGGATCATCAGTGTTAGAGCTAAAACTAGCATGTTTAAAGTGATTTTCATGCTTCCAGGGGCTCGGGAAGTGAAATAAATACCATTTGGAGGCATTTAATGTTCGAGCAAAAACGGCTGATTTTCGACAAAAGAGATAACACCCCCCCATTACGTCATGCTTCAGAAATGTGGAAAATGGTCCGTTTTCAAATGTTTTATTTTTGAACGTCAGTTCACATTTGTAGGTGGATCATCAGTGTTAGAGCTAAAATTAGCATGTTTAAAGTGATTTTCATGCTTCCAGGGGCTCGGGAAGTTAATTAAATACCATTTGGAGGCATTTAATGTTCGAGCAAAAACGGCTGATTTTCGACAAAAGAGATAACACCCCCCATTACGTCATGCTTCAGAAATGTGGAAAATGGTCCGTTTTCAAATGTTTTATTTTTGAACGTCAGTTCACATTTGTAGGTGGATCATCAGCGTTAGAGCTAAAATTAGCATGTTTAAAGTGATTTTCATGCTTCCAGGGGCCCAAAACACAAGATTTATGGAATGGTTAAAAGTGCATGAAAATGGCCAATTTACTCACTCTGAGTTCTCAAAAAGGGTTTCTTCACCCCGGGAAGTTAATTGAATACCATTTGGAGGCATTTAATGTTCCAGCAAAAACGGCTGATTTTCGACAAAAGAGATAACACCCCCCCATTACGTCATGCTTCAGAAATGTGGAAAATGGTCCGTTTTCAAATGTTTTCTTTTTGAACGTCAGTTCACATTTGTAGGTGGATCATCAGTGTTAGAGCTAAAATTAGCATGTTTAAAGTGATTTTCATGCTTCCAGGGGCTCGGGAAGTTAATTAAATACCATTTGGAGGCATTTAATGTTCCAGCAAAAACGGCTGATTTTCGACAAAAGAGATAACACCCCCCCATTACGTCATGCTTCAGAAATGTGGAAAATGGTCCGTTTTCAAATGTTTTATTTTTGAATGTCAGTTCACATTTGTAGGTGGATCATCAGTGTTAGAGCTAAAATTAGCATGTTTAAAGTGATTTTCATGCTTCCAGGGGCTCGGGAAGTTAATTAAATACCATTTGGAGGCATTTAATGTTCCAGCAAAAACGGCTGATTTTCGACAAAAGAGATAACACCCCCCCATTACGTCATGCTTCAGAAATGTGGAAAATGGTCCGTTTTCAAATGTTTTATTTTTGAATGTCAGTTCACATTTGTAGGTGGATCATCAGTGTTAGAGCTAAAATTAGCATGTTTAAAGTGATTTTCATGCTTCCAGGGGCTCGGGAAGTGAAATAAATACCATTTGGAGGCATTTAATGTTCGAGCAAAAACGGCTGATTTTCGACAAAATAGATAACACCCCCCCATTACGTCATGCTTCAGAAATGTGGAAAATGGTCCGTTTTCAAATGTTTTATTTTTGAACGTCAGTTCACATTTGTAGGTGGATCATCAGTGTTAGAGCTAAAATTAGCATGTTTAAAGTGATTTTCATGCTTCCAGGGGCTCGGGAAGTTAATTAAATACCATTTGGAGGCATTTAATGTTCCAGCAAAAACGGCTGATTTTCGACAAAAGAGATAACACCCCCCCATTACGTCATGCTTCAGAAATGTGGAAAATGGTCCGTTTTCAAATGTTTTATTTTTGAATGTCAGTTCACATTTGTAGGTGGATCATCAGTGTTAGAGCTAAAATTAGCATGTTTAAAGTGATTTTCATGCTTCCAGGGGCTCGGGAAGTTAATTAAATACCATTTGGAGGCATTTAATGTTCCAGCAAAAACGGCTGATTTTCGACAAAAGAGATAACACCCCCCCATTACGTCATGCTTCAGAAATGTGGAAAATGGTCCGTTTTCAAATGTTTTATTTTTGAATGTCAGTTCACATTTGTAGGTGGATCATCAGTGTTAGAGCTAAAATTAGCATGTTTAAAGTGATTTTCATGCTTCCAGGGGCTCGGGAAGTGAAATAAATACCATTTGGAGGCATTTAATGTTCGAGCAAAAACGGCTGATTTTCGACAAAAGAGATAACACCCCCCCATTACGTCATGCTTCAGAAATGTGGAAAATGGTCCGTTTTCAAATGTTTTATTTTTGAACGTCAGTTCACATTTGTAGGTGGATCATCAGTGTTAGAGCTAAAATTAGCATGTTTAAAGTGATTTTCATGCTTCCAGGGGCTCGGGAAGTTAATTAAATACCATTTGGAGGCATTTAATGTTCGAGCAAAAACTGCTGATTTTCGACAAAAGAGCTAACACCCCCCCATTACGTCATGCTTCAGAAATGTGGAAAATGGTCCGTTTTCAAATGTTTTATTTTTGAACGTCAGTTCACATTTGTAGGTGGATCATCAGTGTTAGAGCTAAAATTAGCATGTTTAAAGTGATTTTCATGCTTCCAGGGGCTCGGGAAGTGAAATAAATACCATTTGGAGGCATTTAATGTTCGAGCAAAAACGGCTGATTTTCGACAAAAGAGATAACACCCCCCCCATTACGTCATGCTTCAGAAATGTGGAAAATGGTCCGTTTTCAAATGTTTTATTTTTGAACGTCAGTTCACATTTGTAGGTGGATCATCAGTGTTAGAGCTAAAATTAGCATGTTTAAAGTGATTTTCATGCTTCCAGGGGCTCGGGAAGTTAATTAAATACCATTTGGAGGCATTTAATGTTCGAGCAAAAACGGCTGATTTTCGACAAAAGAGCTAACACCCCCCCATTAAGTCATTCTTCAGAAATGTGGAAAATGGTCCGTTTTCAAATGTTTTATTTTTGAACGTCAGTTCACATTTGTAGGTGGATCATCAGTGTTAGAGCTAAAATTAGCATGTTTAAAGTGATTTTCATGCTTCCAGGGGCTCGGGAAGTGAAATAAATACCATTTGGAGGCATTTAATGTTCGAGCAAAAACGGCTGATTTTCGACAAAAGAGATAACACCCCCCCATTACGTCATGCTTCAGAAATGTGGAAAATGGTCCGTTTTCAAATGTTTTATTTTTGAACGTCAGTTCACATTTGTAGGTGGATCATCAGTGTTAGAGCTAAAATTAGCATGTTTAAAGTGATTTTCATGCTTCCAGGGGCTCGGGAAGTTAATTAAATACCATTTGGAGGCATTTAATGTTTGAGCAAAAACGGCTGATTTTCGACAAAAGAGATAACACCCCCCCATTACGTCATGCTTCAGAAATGTGGAAAATGGTCCGTTTTCAAATGTTTTATTTTTGAACGTCAGTTCACATTTGTAGGTGGATCATCAGTGTTAGAGCTAAAATTAGCATGTTTAAAGTGATTTTCATGCTTCCAGGGGCCCAAAACACAAGATTTATGGAATGGTTAAAAGTGCATCAAAATGGAAAAATTTACTCACTCTGAGTTCTCAAAAAGGGTTTCTTCACCCCGGGAAGTTAATTAAATACCATTTGGAGGCATTTAATGTTCGAGCAAAAACGGCTGATTTTCGACAAAAGAGATAACACCCCCCCATTACGTCATGCTTCAGAAATGTGGAAAATGGTCCGTTTTCAAATGTTTTATTTTTGAACGTCAGTTCACATTTGTAGGTGGATCATCAGTGTTAGAGCTAAAATTAGCATGTTTAAAGTGATTTTCATGCTTCCAGGGGCTCGGGAAGTTAATTAAATACCATTTGGAGGCATTTAATGTTCGAGCAAAAACGGCTGATTTTCGACAAAAGAGATAACACCCCCCCATTACGTCATGCTTCAGAAATGTGGAAAATGGTCCGTTTTCAAATGTTTTATTTTTGAACGTCAGTTCACATTTGTAGGTGGATCATCAGTGTTAGAGCTAAAATTAGCATGTTTAAAGTGATTTTCATGCTTCCAGGGGCCCAAAACACAAGATTTATGGAATGGTTAAAAGTGCATGAAAATGGCCAATTTACTCACTCTGAGTTCTCAAAAAGGGTTTCTTCACCCCGGGAAGTTAATTAAATACCATTTGGAGGCATTTAATGTTCGAGCAAAAACTGCTGATTTTCGACAAAAGAGATAACACCCCCCCATTACGTCATGCTTCAGAAATGTGGAAAATGGTCCGTTTTCAAATGTTTTATTTTTGAACGTCAGTTCACATTTGTAGGTGGATCATCAGTGTTAGAGCTAAAATTAGCATGTTTAAAGTGACTTTCATGCTTCCAGGGGCCCAAAACACAAGATTTATGGAATGGTTAAAAGTGCATGAAAATGGCCAATTTACTCACTCTGAGTTCTCAAAAAGGGTTTCTTCACCCCGGGAAGTTAATTAAATACCATTTGGAGGCATTTAATGTTTGAGCAAAAACGGCTGATTTTCGACAAAAGAGATAACACCCCCCCATTACGTCATGCTTCAGAAATGTGGAAAATGGTCCGTTTTCAAATGTTTTATTTTTGAACGTCAGTTCACATTTGTAGGTGGATCATCAGTGTTAGAGCTAAAACTAGCATGTTTAAAGTGATTTTCATGCTTCCAGGGGCTCGGGAAGTGAAATAAATACCATTTGGAGGCATTTAATGTTCGAGCAAAAACGGCTGATTTTCGACAAAAGAGATAACACCCCCCCATTACGTCATGCTTCAGAAATGTGGAAAATGGTCCGTTTTCAAATGTTTTATTTTTGAACGTCAGTTCACATTTGTAGGTGGATCATCAGTGTTAGAGCTAAAATTAGCATGTTTAAAGTGATTTTCATGCTTCCAGGGGCTCGGGAAGTTAATTAAATACCATTTGGAGGCATTTAATGTTCGAGCAAAAACGGCTGATTTTCGACAAAAGAGATAACACCCCCCATTACGTCATGCTTAAGAAATGTGGAAAATGGTCCGTTTTCAAATGTTTTATTTTTGAACGTCAGTTCACATTTGTAGGTGGATCATCAGCGTTAGAGCTAAAATTAGCATGTTTAAAGTGATTTTCATGCTTCCAGGGGCCCAAAACACAAGATTTATGGAATGGTTAAAAGTGCATGAAAATGGCCAATTTACTCACTCTGAGTTCTCAAAAAGGGTTTCTTCACCCCGGGAAGTTAATTGAATACCATTTGGAGGCATTTAATGTTCCAGCAAAAACGGCTGATTTTCGACAAAAGAGATAACACCCCCCCATTACGTCATGCTTCAGAAATGTGGAAAATGGTCCGTTTTCAAATGTTTTATTTTTGAACGTCAGTTCACATTTGTAGGTGGATCATCAGTGTTAGAGCTAAAATTAGCATGTTTAAAGTGATTTTCATGCTTCCAGGGGCTCGGGAAGTGAAATAAATACCATTTGGAGGCATTTAATGTTCGAGCAAAAACGGCTGATTTTCGACAAAATAGATAACACCCCCCCATTACGTCATGCTTCAGAAATGTGGAAAATGGTCCGTTTTCAAATGTTTTATTTTTGAACGTCAGTTCACATTTGTAGGTGGATCATCAGTGTTAGAGCTAAAATTAGAATGTTTAAAGTGATTTTCATGCTTCCAGGGGCTCGGGAAGTTAATTAAATACCATTTGGAGGCATTTAATGTTCCAGCAAAAACGGCTGATTTTCGACAAAAGAGATAACACCCCCCCATTACGTCATGCTTCAGAAATGTGGAAAATGGTCCGTTTTCAAATGTTTTATTTTTGAATGTCAGTTCACATTTGTAGGTGGATCATCAGTGTTAGAGCTAAAATTAGCATGTTTAAAGTGATTTTCATGCTTCCAGGGGCTCGGGAAGTTAATTAAATACCATTTGGAGGCATTTAATGTTCCAGCAAAAACGGCTGATTTTCGACAAAAGAGATAACACCCCCCCATTACGTCATGCTTCAGAAATGTGGAAAATGGTCCGTTTTCAAATGTTTTATTTTTGAATGTCAGTTCACATTTGTAGGTGGATCATCAGTGTTAGAGCTAAAATTAGCATGTTTAAAGTGATTTTCATGCTTCCAGGGGCTCGGGAAGTGAAATAAATACCATTTGGAGGCATTTAATGTTCGAGCAAAAACGGCTGATTTTCGACAAAAGAGATAACACCCCCCCATTACGTCATGCTTCAGAAATGTGGAAAATGGTCCGTTTTCAAATGTTTTATTTTTGAACGTCAGTTCACATTTGTAGGTGGATCATCAGTGTTAGAGCTAAAATTAGCATGTTTAAAGTGATTTTCATGCTTCCAGGGGCTCGGGAAGTTAATTAAATACCATTTGGAGGCATTTAATGTTCGAGCAAAAACTGCTGATTTTCGACAAAAGAGCTAACACCCCCCCATTACGTCATGCTTCAGAAATGTGGAAAATGGTCCGTTTTCAAATGTTTTATTTTTGAACGTCAGTTCACATTTGTAGGTGGATCATCAGTGTTAGAGCTAAAATTAGCATGTTTAAAGTGATTTTCATGCTTCCAGGGGCTCGGGAAGTGAAATAAATACCATTTGGAGGCATTTAATGTTCGAGCAAAAACGGCTGATTTTCGACAAAAGAGATAACACCCCCCCCATTACGTCATGCTTCAGAAATGTGGAAAATGGTCCGTTTTCAAATGTTTTATTTTTGAACGTCAGTTCACATTTGTAGGTGGATCATCAGTGTTAGAGCTAAAATTAGCATGTTTAAAGTGATTTTCATGCTTCCAGGGGCTCGGGAAGTTAATTAAATACCATTTGGAGGCATTTAATGTTCGAGCAAAAACGGCTGATTTTCGACAAAAGAGCTAACACCCCCCCATTAAGTCATTCTTCAGAAATGTGGAAAATGGTCCGTTTTCAAATGTTTTATTTTTGAACGTCAGTTCACATTTGTAGGTGGATCATCAGTGTTAGAGCTAAAATTAGCATGTTTAAAGTGATTTTCATGCTTCCAGGGGCTCGGGAAGTGAAATAAATACCATTTGGAGGCATTTAATGTTCGAGCAAAAACGGCTGATTTTCGACAAAAGAGATAACACCCCCCCATTACGTCATGCTTCAGAAATGTGGAAAATGGTCCGTTTTCAAATGTTTTATTTTTGAACGTCAGTTCACATTTGTAGGTGGATCATCAGTGTTAGAGCTAAAATTAGCATGTTTAAAGTGATTTTCATGCTTCCAGGGGCTCGGGAAGTTAATTAAATACCATTTGGAGGCATTTAATGTTTGAGCAAAAACGGCTGATTTTCGACAAAAGAGATAACACCCCCCCATTACGTCATGCTTCAGAAATGTGGAAAATGGTCCGTTTTCAAATGTTTTATTTTTGAACGTCAGTTCACATTTGTAGGTGGATCATCAGTGTTAGAGCTAAAATTAGCATGTTTAAAGTGATTTTCATGCTTCCAGGGGCCCAAAACACAAGATTTATGGAATGGTTAAAAGTGCATCAAAATGGAAAAATTTACTCACTCTGAGTTCTCAAAAAGGGTTTCTTCACCCCGGGAAGTTAATTAAATACCATTTGGAGGCATTTAATGTTCGAGCAAAAACGGCTGATTTTCGACAAAAGAGATAACACCCCCCCATTACGTCATGCTTCAGAAATGTGGAAAATGGTCCGTTTTCAAATGTTTTATTTTTGAACGTCAGTTCACATTTGTAGGTGGATCATCAGTGTTAGAGCTAAAATTAGCATGTTTAAAGTGATTTTCATGCTTCCAGGGGCTCGGGAAGTTAATTAAATACCATTTGGAGGCATTTAATGTTCGAGCAAAAACGGCTGATTTTCGACAAAAGAGATAACACCCCCCCATTACGTCATGCTTCAGAAATGTGGAAAATGGTCCGTTTTCAAATGTTTTATTTTTGAACGTCAGTTCACATTTGTAGGTGGATCATCAGTGTTAGAGCTAAAATTAGCATGTTTAAAGTGATTTTCATGCTTCCAGGGGCCCAAAACACAAGATTTATGGAATGGTTAAAAGTGCATGAAAATGGCCAATTTACTCACTCTGAGTTCTCAAAAAGGGTTTCTTCACCCCGGGAAGTTAATTAAATACCATTTGGAGGCATTTAATGTTCGAGCAAAAACTGCTGATTTTCGACAAAAGAGATAACACCCCCCCATTACGTCATGCTTCAGAAATGTGGAAAATGGTCCGTTTTCAAATGTTTTATTTTTGAACGTCAGTTCACATTTGTAGGTGGATCATCAGTGTTAGAGCTAAAATTAGCATGTTTAAAGTGACTTTCATGCTTCCAGGGGCCCAAAACACAAGATTTATGGAATGGTTAAAAGTGCATGAAAATGGCCAATTTACTCACTCTGAGTTCTCAAAAAGGGTTTCTTCACCCCGGGAAGTTAATTAAATACCATTTGGAGGCATTTAATGTTTGAGCAAAAACGGCTGATTTTCGACAAAAGAGATAACACCCCCCCATTACGTCATGCTTCAGAAATGTGGAAAATGGTCCGTTTTCAAATGTTTTATTTTTGAACGTCAGTTCACATTTGTAGGTGGATCATCAGTGTTAGAGCTAAAACTAGCATGTTTAAAGTGATTTTCATGCTTCCAGGGGCTCGGGAAGTGAAATAAATACCATTTGGAGGCATTTAATGTTCGAGCAAAAACGGCTGATTTTCGACAAAAGAGATAACACCCCCCCATTACGTCATGCTTCAGAAATGTGGAAAATGGTCCGTTTTCAAATGTTTTATTTTTGAACGTCAGTTCACATTTGTAGGTGGATCATCAGTGTTAGAGCTAAAATTAGCATGTTTAAAGTGATTTTCATGCTTCCAGGGGCTCGGGAAGTTAATTAAATACCATTTGGAGGCATTTAATGTTCGAGCAAAAACGGCTGATTTTCGACAAAAGAGATAACACCCCCCATTACGTCATGCTTAAGAAATGTGGAAAATGGTCCGTTTTCAAATGTTTTATTTTTGAACGTCAGTTCACATTTGTAGGTGGATCATCAGCGTTAGAGCTAAAATTAGCATGTTTAAAGTGATTTTCATGCTTCCAGGGGCCCAAAACACAAGATTTATGGAATGGTTAAAAGTGCATGAAAATGGCCAATTTACTCACTCTGAGTTCTCAAAAAGGGTTTCTTCACCCCGGGAAGTTAATTGAATACCATTTGGAGGCATTTAATGTTCCAGCAAAAACGGCTGATTTTCGACAAAAGAGATAACACCCCCCCATTACGTCATGCTTCAGAAATGTGGAAAATGGTCCGTTTTCAAATGTTTTATTTTTGAACGTCAGTTCACATTTGTAGGTGGATCATCAGTGTTAGAGCTAAAATTAGCATGTTTAAAGTGATTTTCATGCTTCCAGGGGCTCGGGAAGTTAATTAAATACCATTTGGAGGCATTTAATGTTCGAGCAAAAACGGCTGATTTTCGACAAAAGAGATAACACCCCCCCATTACGTCATGCTTCAGAAATGTGGAAAATGGTCCGTTTTCAAATGTTTTATTTTTGAACGTCAGTTCACATTTGTAGGTGGATCATCAGTGTTAGAGCTAAAATTAGCATGTTTAAAGTGATTTTCATGCTTCCAGGGGCCCAAAACACAAGATTTATGGAATGGTTAAAAGTGCATGAAAATGGCCAATTTACTCACTCTGAGTTCTCAAAAAGGGTTTCTTCACCCCGGGAAGTTAATTAAATACCATTTTGAGGCATTTAATGTTCGAGCAAAAACGGCTGATTTTCGACAAAAGAGATAACACCCCCCCATTACGTCATGCTTCAGAAATGTGGAAAATGGTCCGTTTTCAAATGTTTTATTTTTGAATGTCAGTTCACATTTGTAGGTGGATCATCAGTGTTAGAGCTAAAATTAGCATGTTTAAAGTGATTTTCATGCTTCCAGGGGCTCGGGAAGTGAAATAAATACCATTTGGAGGCATTTAATGTTCGAGCAAAAACGGCTGATTTTCGACAAAAGAGATAACACCCCCCCATTACGTCATGCTTCAGAAATGTGGAAAATGGTCCGTTTTCAAATGTTTTATTTTTGAACGTCAGTTCACATTTGTAGGTGGATCATCAGTGTTAGAGCTAAAATTAGCATGTTTAAAGTGATTTTCATGCTTCCAGGGGCCCAAAACACAAGATTTATGGAATGGTTAAAAGTGCATGAAAATGGCCAATTTACACACTCTGAGTTCTCAAAAAGGGTTTCTTCACCCCGGGAAGTGAAATAAATACCATTTGGAGGCATTTAATGTTCGAGAAAAAACGGCTGATTTTCGACAAAAGAGATAACACCCCCCCATTACGTCATGCTTCAGAAATGTGGAAAATGGTCCGTTTTCAAATGTTTTATTTTTGAACGTCAGTTTACATTTGTAGGTGGATCATCAGTGTTAGAGCTAAAATTAGCATGTTTAAAGTGATTTTCATGCTTCCAGGGGCTCGGGAAGTTAATTAAATACCATTTGGAGGCATTTAATGTTCGAGCAAAAACGGCTGATTTTCGACAAAAGAGATAACACCCCCCCATTACGTCATGCTTCAGAAATGTGGAAAATGGTCCGTTTTCAAATGTTTTATTTTTGAACGTCAGTTCACATTTGTAGGTGGATCATCAGTGTTAGAGCTAAAATTAGCATGTTTAAAGTGATTTTCATGCTTCCAGGGGCTCGGGAAGTGAAATAAATACCATTTGGAGGCATTTAATGTTCGAGCAAAAACGGCTGATTTTCGACAAAAGAGATAACACCCCCCCCCATTACGTCATGCTTCAGAAATGTGGAAAATGGTCCGTTTTCAAATGTTTTATTTTTGAACGTCAGTTCACATTTGTAGGTGGATCATCAGTGTTAGAGCTAAAATTAGCATGTTTAAAGTGATTTTCATGCTTCCAGGGGCTCGGGAAGTTAATTAAATACCATTTGGAGGCATTTAATGTTCGAGCAAAAACGGCTGATTTTCGACAAAAGAGCTAACACCCCCCCATTAAGTCATTCTTCAGAAATGTGGAAAATGGTCCGTTTTCAAATGTTTTATTTTTGAACGTCAGTTCACATTTGTAGGTGGATCATCAGTGTTAGAGCTAAAATTAGCATGTTTAAAGTGATTTTCATGCTTCCAGGGGCTCGGGAAGTGAAATAAATACCATTTGGAGGCATTTAATGTTCGAGCAAAAACGGCTGATTTTCGACAAAAGAGATAACACCCCCCCATTACGTCATGCTTCAGAAATGTGGAAAATGGTCCGTTTTCAAATGTTTTATTTTTGAACGTCAGTTCACATTTGTAGGTGGATCATCAGTGTTAGAGCTAAAATTAGCATGTTTAAAGTGATTTTCATGCTTCCAGGGGCTCGGGAAGTTAATTAAATACCATTTGGAGGCATTTAATGTTTGAGCAAAAACGGCTGATTTTCGACAAAAGAGATAACACCCCCCCATTACGTCATGCTTCAGAAATGTGGAAAATGGTCCGTTTTCAAATGTTTTATTTTTGAACGTCAGTTCACATTTGTAGGTGGATCATCAGTGTTAGAGCTAAAATTAGCATGTTTAAAGTGATTTTCATGCTTCCAGGGGCCCAAAACACAAGATTTATGGAATGGTTAAAAGTGCATCAAAATGGAAAAATTTACTCACTCTGAGTTCTCAAAAAGGGTTTCTTCACCCCGGGAAGTTAATTAAATACCATTTGGAGGCATTTAATGTTCGAGCAAAAACGGCTGATTTTCGACAAAAGAGATAACACCCCCCCATTACGTCATGCTTCAGAAATGTGGAAAATGGTCCGTTTTCAAATGTTTTATTTTTGAACGTCAGTTCACATTTGTAGGTGGATCATCAGTGTTAGAGCTAAAATTAGCATGTTTAAAGTGATTTTCATGCTTCCAGGGGCTCGGGAAGTTAATTAAATACCATTTGGAGGCATTTAATGTTCGAGCAAAAACGGCTGATTTTCGACAAAAGAGATAACACCCCCCCATTACGTCATGCTTCAGAAATGTGGAAAATGGTCCGTTTTCAAATGTTTTATTTTTGAACGTCAGTTCACATTTGTAGGTGGATCATCAGTGTTAGAGCTAAAATTAGCATGTTTAAAGTGATTTTCATGCTTCCAGGGGCCCAAAACACAAGATTTATGGAATGGTTAAAAGTGCATGAAAATGGCCAATTTACTCACTCTGAGTTCTCAAAAAGGGTTTCTTCACCCCGGGAAGTTAATTAAATACCATTTGGAGGCATTTAATGTTCGAGCAAAAACTGCTGATTTTCGACAAAAGAGATAACACCCCCCCATTACGTCATGCTTCAGAAATGTGGAAAATGGTCCGTTTTCAAATGTTTTATTTTTGAACGTCAGTTCACATTTGTAGGTGGATCATCAGTGTTAGAGCTAAAATTAGCATGTTTAAAGTGACTTTCATGCTTCCAGGGGCCCAAAACACAAGATTTATGGAATGGTTAAAAGTGCATGAAAATGGCCAATTTACTCACTCTGAGTTCTCAAAAAGGGTTTCTTCACCCCGGGAAGTTAATTAAATACCATTTGGAGGCATTTAATGTTTGAGCAAAAACGGCTGATTTTCGACAAAAGAGATAACACCCCCCCATTACGTCATGCTTCAGAAATGTGGAAAATGGTCCGTTTTCAAATGTTTTATTTTTGAACGTCAGTTCACATTTGTAGGTGGATCATCAGTGTTAGAGCTAAAACTAGCATGTTTAAAGTGATTTTCATGCTTCCAGGGGCTCGGGAAGTGAAATAAATACCATTTGGAGGCATTTAATGTTCGAGCAAAAACGGCTGATTTTCGACAAAAGAGATAACACCCCCCCATTACGTCATGCTTCAGAAATGTGGAAAATGGTCCGTTTTCAAATGTTTTATTTTTGAACGTCAGTTCACATTTGTAGGTGGATCATCAGTGTTAGAGCTAAAATTAGCATGTTTAAAGTGATTTTCATGCTTCCAGGGGCTCGGGAAGTTAATTAAATACCATTTGGAGGCATTTAATGTTCGAGCAAAAACGGCTGATTTTCGACAAAAGAGATAACACCCCCCATTACGTCATGCTTAAGAAATGTGGAAAATGGTCCGTTTTCAAATGTTTTATTTTTGAACGTCAGTTCACATTTGTAGGTGGATCATCAGCGTTAGAGCTAAAATTAGCATGTTTAAAGTGATTTTCATGCTTCCAGGGGCCCAAAACACAAGATTTATGGAATGGTTAAAAGTGCATGAAAATGGCCAATTTACTCACTCTGAGTTCTCAAAAAGGGTTTCTTCACCCCGGGAAGTTAATTGAATACCATTTGGAGGCATTTAATGTTCCAGCAAAAACGGCTGATTTTCGACAAAAGAGATAACACCCCCCCATTACGTCATGCTTCAGAAATGTGGAAAATGGTCCGTTTTCAAATGTTTTATTTTTGAACGTCAGTTCACATTTGTAGGTGGATCATCAGTGTTAGAGCTAAAATTAGCATGTTTAAAGTGATTTTCATGCTTCCAGGGGCTCGGGAAGTTAATTAAATACCATTTGGAGGCATTTAATGTTCGAGCAAAAACGGCTGATTTTCGACAAAAGAGATAACACCCCCCCATTACGTCATGCTTCAGAAATGTGGAAAATGGTCCGTTTTCAAATGTTTTATTTTTGAACGTCAGTTCACATTTGTAGGTGGATCATCAGTGTTAGAGCTAAAATTAGCATGTTTAAAGTGATTTTCATGCTTCCAGGGGCCCAAAACACAAGATTTATGGAATGGTTAAAAGTGCATGAAAATGGCCAATTTACTCACTCTGAGTTCTCAAAAAGGGTTTCTTCACCCCGGGAAGTTAATTAAATACCATTTTGAGGCATTTAATGTTCGAGCAAAAACGGCTGATTTTCGACAAAAGAGATAACACCCCCCCATTACGTCATGCTTCAGAAATGTGGAAAATGGTCCGTTTTCAAATGTTTTATTTTTGAATGTCAGTTCACATTTGTAGGTGGATCATCAGTGTTAGAGCTAAAATTAGCATGTTTAAAGTGATTTTCATGCTTCCAGGGGCTCGGGAAGTGAAATAAATACCATTTGGAGGCATTTAATGTTCGAGCAAAAACGGCTGATTTTCGACAAAAGAGATAACACCCCCCCATTACGTCATGCTTCAGAAATGTGGAAAATGGTCCGTTTTCAAATGTTTTATTTTTGAACGTCAGTTCACATTTGTAGGTGGATCATCAGTGTTAGAGCTAAAATTAGCATGTTTAAAGTGATTTTCATGCTTCCAGGGGCCCAAAACACAAGATTTATGGAATGGTTAAAAGTGCATGAAAATGGCCAATTTACACACTCTGAGTTCTCAAAAAGGGTTTCTTCACCCCGGGAAGTGAAATAAATACCATTTGGAGGCATTTAATGTTCGAGAAAAAACGGCTGATTTTCGACAAAAGAGATAACACCCCCCCATTACGTCATGCTTCAGAAATGTGGAAAACGGTCCGTTTTCAAATGTTTTATTTTTGAACGTCAGTTTACATTTGTAGGTGGATCATCAGTGTTAGAGCTAAAATTAGCATGTTTAAAGTGATTTTCATGCTTCCAGGGGCTCGGGAAGTTAATTAAATACCATTTGGAGGCATTTAATGTTCGAGCAAAAACGGCTGATTTTCGACAAAAGAGATAACACCCCCCCATTACGTCATGCTTCAGAAATGTGGAAAATGGTCCGTTTTCAAATGTTTTATTTTTGAACGTCAGTTCACATTTGTAGGTGGATCATCAGTGTTAGAGCTAAAATTAGCATGTTTAAAGTGATTTTCATGCTTCCAGGGGCCCAAAACACAAGATTTATGGAATGGTTAAAAGTGCATGAAAATGGCCAATTTACTCACTCTGAGTTCTCAAAAAGGGTTTCTTCACCCCGGGAAGTTAATTAAATACCATTTGGAGGCATTTAATGTTCGAGCAAAAACTGCTGATTTTCGACAAAAGAGATAACACCCCCCCATTACGTCATGCTTCAGAAATGTGGAAAATGGTCCGTTTTCAAATGTTTTATTTTTGAACGTCAGTTCACATTTGTAGGTGGATCATCAGTGTTAGAGCTAAAATTAGCATGTTTAAAGTGACTTTCATGCTTCCAGGGGCCCAAAACACAAGATTTATGGAATGGTTAAAAGTGCATGAAAATGGCCAATTTACTCACTCTGAGTTCTCAAAAAGGGTTTCTTCACCCCGGGAAGTTAATTAAATACCATTTGGAGGCATTTAATGTTTGAGCAAAAACGGCTGATTTTCGACAAAAGAGATAACACCCCCCCATTACGTCATGCTTCAGAAATGTGGAAAATGGTCCGTTTTCAAATGTTTTATTTTTGAACGTCAGTTCACATTTGTAGGTGGATCATCAGTGTTAGAGCTAAAACTAGCATGTTTAAAGTGATTTTCATGCTTCCAGGGGCTCGGGAAGTGAAATAAATACCATTTGGAGGCATTTAATGTTCGAGCAAAAACGGCTGATTTTCGACAAAAGAGATAACACCCCCCCATTACGTCATGCTTCAGAAATGTGGAAAATGGTCCGTTTTCAAATGTTTTATTTTTGAACGTCAGTTCACATTTGTAGGTGGATCATCAGTGTTAGAGCTAAAATTAGCATGTTTAAAGTGATTTTCATGCTTCCAGGGGCTCGGGAAGTTAATTAAATACCATTTGGAGGCATTTAATGTTCGAGCAAAAACGGCTGATTTTCGACAAAAGAGATAACACCCCCCATTACGTCATGCTTCAGAAATGTGGAAAATGGTCCGTTTTCAAATGTTTTATTTTTGAACGTCAGTTCACATTTGTAGGTGGATCATCAGCGTTAGAGCTAAAATTAGCATGTTTAAAGTGATTTTCATGCTTCCAGGGGCCCAAAACACAAGATTTATGGAATGGTTAAAAGTGCATGAAAATGGCCAATTTACTCACTCTGAGTTCTCAAAAAGGGTTTCTTCACCCCGGGAAGTTAATTGAATACCATTTGGAGGCATTTAATGTTCCAGCAAAAACGGCTGATTTTCGACAAAAGAGATAACACCCCCCCATTACGTCATGCTTCAGAAATGTGGAAAATGGTCCGTTTTCAAATGTTTTATTTTTGAACGTCAGTTCACATTTGTAGGTGGATCATCAGTGTTAGAGCTAAAATTAGCATGTTTAAAGTGATTTTCATGCTTCCAGGGGCTCGGGAAGTTAATTAAATACCATTTGGAGGCATTTAATGTTCGAGCAAAAACGGCTGATTTTCGACAAAAGAGATAATACCCCCCCATTACGTCATGCTTCAGAAATGTGGAAAATGGTCCGTTTTCAAATGTTTTATTTTTGAATGTCAGTTCACATTTGTAGGTGGATCATCAGTGTTAGAGCTAAAATTAGCATGTTTAAAGTGATTTTCATGCTTCCAGGGGCTCGGGAAGTGAAATAAATACCATTTGGAGGCATTTAATGTTCGAGCAAAAACGGCTGATTTTCGACAAAAGAGATAACACCCCCCCATTACGTCATGCTTCAGAAATGTGGAAAATGGTCCGTTTTCAAATGTTTTATTTTTGAACGTCAGTTCACATTTGTAGGTGGATCATCAGTGTTAGAGCTAAAATTAGCATGTTTAAAGTGATTTTCATGCTTCCAGGGGCCCAAAACACAAGATTTATGGAATGGTTAAAAGTGCATGAAAATGGCCAATTTACACACTCTGAGTTCTCAAAAAGGGTTTCTTCACCCCGGGAAGTGAAATAAATACCATTTGGAGGCATTTAATGTTCGAGAAAAAACGGCTGATTTTCGACAAAAGAGATAACACCCCCCCATTACGTCATGCTTCAGAAATGTGGAAAATGGTCCGTTTTCAAATGTTTTATTTTTGAACGTCAGTTTACATTTGTAGGTGGATCATCAGTGTTAGAGCTAAAATTAGCATGTTTAAAGTGATTTTCATGCTTCCAGGGGCTCGGGAAGTGAAATAAATACCATTTGGAGGCATTTAATGTTCGAGCAAAAACGGCTGATTTTCGACAAAAGAGATAACACCCCCCCATTACGTCATGCTTCAGAAATGTGGAAAATGGTCCGTTTTCAAATGTTTTATTTTTGAACGTCAGTTCACATTTGTAGGTGGATCATCAGTGTTAGAGCTAAAATTAGCATGTTTAAAGTGATTTTCATGCTTCCAGGGGCCCAAAACACAAGATTTATGGAATGGTTAAAAGTGCATGAAAATGGCCAATTTACACACTCTGAGTTCTCAAAAAGGGTTTCTTCACCCCGGGAAGTGAAATAAATACCATTTGGAGGCATTTAATGTTCGAGAAAAAACGGCTGATTTTCGACAAAAGAGATAACACCCCCCCATTACGTCATGCTTCAGAAATGTGGAAAATGGTCCGTTTTCAAATGTTTTATTTTTGAACGTCAGTTTACATTTGTAGGTGGATCATCAGTGTTAGAGCTAAAATTAGCATGTTTAAAGTGATTTTCATGCTTCCAGGGGCTCGGGAAGTTAATTAAATACCATTTGGAGGCATTTAATGTTCGAGCAAAAACGGCTGATTTTCGACAAAAGAGATAACACCCCCCCATTACGTCATGCTTCAGAAATGTGGAAAATGGTCCGTTTTCAAATGTTTTATTTTTGAACGTCAGTTCACATTTGTAGGTGGATCATCAGTGTTAGAGCTAAAATTAGCATGTTTAAAGTGATTTTCATGCTTCCAGGGGCCCAAAACACAAGATTTATGGAATGGTTAAAAGTGCATGAAAATGGCCAATTTACTCACTCTGAGTTCTCAAAAAGGGTTTCTTCACCCCGGGAAGTTAATTAAATACCATTTGGAGGCATTTAATGTTCGAGCAAAAACTGCTGATTTTCGACAAAAGAGATAACACCCCCCCATTACGTCATGCTTCAGAAATGTGGAAAATGGTCCGTTTTCAAATGTTTTATTTTTGAACGTCAGTTCACATTTGTAGGTGGATCATCAGTGTTAGAGCTAAAATTAGCATGTTTAAAGTGACTTTCATGCTTCCAGGGGCCCAAAACACAAGATTTATGGAATGGTTAAAAGTGCATGAAAATGGCCAATTTACTCACTCTGAGTTCTCAAAAAGGGTTTCTTCACCCCGGGAAGTTAATTAAATACCATTTGGAGGCATTTAATGTTTGAGCAAAAACGGCTGATTTTCGACAAAAGAGATAACACCCCCCCATTACGTCATGCTTCAGAAATGTGGAAAATGGTCCGTTTTCAAATGTTTTATTTTTGAACGTCAGTTCACATTTGTAGGTGGATCATCAGTGTTAGAGCTAAAACTAGCATGTTTAAAGTGATTTTCATGCTTCCAGGGGCTCGGGAAGTGAAATAAATACCATTTGGAGGCATTTAATGTTCGAGCAAAAACGGCTGATTTTCGACAAAAGAGATAACACCCCCCCATTACGTCATGCTTCAGAAATGTGGAAAATGGTCCGTTTTCAAATGTTTTATTTTTGAACGTCAGTTCACATTTGTAGGTGGATCATCAGTGTTAGAGCTAAAATTAGCATGTTTAAAGTGATTTTCATGCTTCCAGGGGCTCGGGAAGTTAATTAAATACCATTTGGAGGCATTTAATGTTCGAGCAAAAACGGCTGATTTTCGACAAAAGAGATAACACCCCCCATTACGTCATGCTTCAGAAATGTGGAAAATGGTCCGTTTTCAAATGTTTTATTTTTGAACGTCAGTTCACATTTGTAGGTGGATCATCAGCGTTAGAGCTAAAATTAGCATGTTTAAAGTGATTTTCATGCTTCCAGGGGCCCAAAACACAAGATTTATGGAATGGTTAAAAGTGCATGAAAATGGCCAATTTACTCACTCTGAGTTCTCAAAAAGGGTTTCTTCACCCCGGGAAGTTAATTGAATACCATTTGGAGGCATTTAATGTTCCAGCAAAAACGGCTGATTTTCGACAAAAGAGATAACACCCCCCCATTACGTCATGCTTCAGAAATGTGGAAAATGGTCCGTTTTCAAATGTTTTATTTTTGAACGTCAGTTCACATTTGTAGGTGGATCATCAGTGTTAGAGCTAAAATTAGCATGTTTAAAGTGATTTTCATGCTTCCAGGGGCTCGGGAAGTTAATTAAATACCATTTGGAGGCATTTAATGTTCGAGCAAAAACGGCTGATTTTCGACAAAAGAGATAACACCCCCCCATTACGTCATGCTTCAGAAATGTGGAAAATGGTCCGTTTTCAAATGTTTTATTTTTGAACGTCAGTTCACATTTGTAGGTGGATCATCAGTGTTAGAGCTAAAATTAGCATGTTTAAAGTGATTTTCATGCTTCCAGGGGCCCAAAACACAAGATTTATGGAATGGTTAAAAGTGCATGAAAATGGCCAATTTACTCACTCTGAGTTCTCAAAAAGGGTTTCTTCACCCCGGGAAGTTAATTAAATACCATTTTGAGGCATTTAATGTTCGAGCAAAAACGGCTGATTTTCGACAAAAGAGATAATACCCCCCCATTACGTCATGCTTCAGAAATGTGGAAAATGGTCCGTTTTCAAATGTTTTATTTTTGAATGTCAGTTCACATTTGTAGGTGGATCATCAGTGTTAGAGCTAAAATTAGCATGTTTAAAGTGATTTTCATGCTTCCAGGGGCTCGGGAAGTGAAATAAATACCATTTGGAGGCATTTAATGTTCGAGCAAAAACGGCTGATTTTCGACAAAAGAGATAACACCCCCCCATTACGTCATGCTTCAGAAATGTGGAAAATGGTCCGTTTTCAAATGTTTTATTTTTGAACGTCAGTTCACATTTGTAGGTGGATCATCAGTGTTAGAGCTAAAATTAGCATGTTTAAAGTGATTTTCATGCTTCCAGGGGCCCAAAACACAAGATTTATGGAATGGTTAAAAGTGCATGAAAATGGCCAATTTACACACTCTGAGTTCTCAAAAAGGGTTTCTTCACCCCGGGAAGTGAAATAAATACCATTTGGAGGCATTTAATGTTCGAGAAAAAACGGCTGATTTTCGACAAAAGAGATAACACCCCCCCATTACGTCATGCTTCAGAAATGTGGAAAATGGTCCGTTTTCAAATGTTTTATTTTTGAACGTCAGTTTACATTTGTAGGTGGATCATCAGTGTTAGAGCTAAAATTAGCATGTTTAAAGTGATTTTCATGCTTCCAGGGGCTCGGGAAGTTAATTAAATACCATTTGGAGGCATTTAATGTTCGAGCAAAAACGGCTGATTTTCGACAAAAGAGATAACACCCCCCCATTACGTCATGCTTCAGAAATGTGGAAAATGGTCCGTTTTCAAATGTTTTATTTTTGAACGTCAGTTCACATTTGTAGGTGGATCATCAGTGTTAGAGCTAAAATTAGCATGTTTAAAGTGATTTTCATGCTTCCAGGGGCCCAAAACACAAGATTTATGGAATGGTTAAAAGTGCATGAAAATGGCCAATTTACTCACTCTGAGTTCTCAAAAAGGGTTTCTTCACCCCGGGAAGTTAATTAAATACCATTTGGAGGCATTTAATGTTCGAGCAAAAACTGCTGATTTTCGACAAAAGAGATAACACCCCCCCATTACGTCATGCTTCAGAAATGTGGAAAATGGTCCGTTTTCAAATGTTTTATTTTTGAACGTCAGTTCACATTTGTAGGTGGATCATCAGTGTTAGAGCTAAAATTAGCATGTTTAAAGTGACTTTCATGCTTCCAGGGGCCCAAAACACAAGATTTATGGAATGGTTAAAAGTGCATGAAAATGGCCAATTTACTCACTCTGAGTTCTCAAAAAGGGTTTCTTCACCCCGGGAAGTTAATTAAATACCATTTGGAGGCATTTAATGTTTGAGCAAAAACGGCTGATTTTCGACAAAAGAGATAACACCCCCCCATTACGTCATGCTTCAGAAATGTGGAAAATGGTCCGTTTTCAAATGTTTTATTTTTGAACGTCAGTTCACATTTGTAGGTGGATCATCAGTGTTAGAGCTAAAACTAGCATGTTTAAAGTGATTTTCATGCTTCCAGGGGCTCGGGAAGTGAAATAAATACCATTTGGAGGCATTTAATGTTCGAGCAAAAACGGCTGATTTTCGACAAAAGAGATAACACCCCCCCATTACGTCATGCTTCAGAAATGTGGAAAATGGTCCGTTTTCAAATGTTTTATTTTTGAACGTCAGTTCACATTTGTAGGTGGATCATCAGTGTTAGAGCTAAAATTAGCATGTTTAAAGTGATTTTCATGCTTCCAGGGGCTCGGGAAGTTAATTAAATACCATTTGGAGGCATTTAATGTTCGAGCAAAAACGGCTGATTTTCGACAAAAGAGATAACACCCCCCATTACGTCATGCTTCAGAAATGTGGAAAATGGTCCGTTTTCAAATGTTTTATTTTTGAACGTCAGTTCACATTTGTAGGTGGATCATCAGCGTTAGAGCTAAAATTAGCATGTTTAAAGTGATTTTCATGCTTCCAGGGGCCCAAAACACAAGATTTATGGAATGGTTAAAAGTGCATGAAAATGGCCAATTTACTCACTCTGAGTTCTCAAAAAGGGTTTCTTCACCCCGGGAAGTTAATTGAATACCATTTGGAGGCATTTAATGTTCCAGCAAAAACGGCTGATTTTCGACAAAAGAGATAACACCCCCCCATTACGTCATGCTTCAGAAATGTGGAAAATGGTCCGTTTTCAAATGTTTTATTTTTGAACGTCAGTTCACATTTGTAGGTGGATCATCAGTGTTAGAGCTAAAATTAGCATGTTTAAAGTGATTTTCATGCTTCCAGGGGCTCGGGAAGTTAATTAAATACCATTTGGAGGCATTTAATGTTCGAGCAAAAACGGCTGATTTTCGACAAAAGAGATAACACCCCCCCATTACGTCATGCTTCAGAAATGTGGAAAATGGTCCGTTTTCAAATGTTTTATTTTTGAACGTCAGTTCACATTTGTAGGTGGATCATCAGTGTTAGAGCTAAAATTAGCATGTTTAAAGTGATTTTCATGCTTCCAGGGGCCCAAAACACAAGATTTATGGAATGGTTAAAAGTGCATGAAAATGGCCAATTTACTCACTCTGAGTTCTCAAAAAGGGTTTCTTCACCCCGGGAAGTTAATTAAATACCATTTTGAGGCATTTAATGTTCGAGCAAAAACGGCTGATTTTCGACAAAAGAGATAATACCCCCCCATTACGTCATGCTTCAGAAATGTGGAAAATGGTCCGTTTTCAAATGTTTTATTTTTGAATGTCAGTTCACATTTGTAGGTGGATCATCAGTGTTAGAGCTAAAATTAGCATGTTTAAAGTGATTTTCATGCTTCCAGGGGCTCGGGAAGTGAAATAAATACCATTTGGAGGCATTTAATGTTCGAGCAAAAACGGCTGATTTTCGACAAAAGAGATAACACCCCCCCATTACGTCATGCTTCAGAAATGTGGAAAATGGTCCGTTTTCAAATGTTTTATTTTTGAACGTCAGTTCACATTTGTAGGTGGATCATCAGTGTTAGAGCTAAAATTAGCATGTTTAAAGTGATTTTCATGCTTCCAGGGGCCCAAAACACAAGATTTATGGAATGGTTAAAAGTGCATGAAAATGGCCAATTTACACACTCTGAGTTCTCAAAAAGGGTTTCTTCACCCCGGGAAGTGAAATAAATACCATTTGGAGGCATTTAATGTTCGAGAAAAAACGGCTGATTTTCGACAAAAGAGATAACACTCCCCCCATTACGTCATGCTTCAGAAATGTGGAAAATGGTCCGTTTTCAAATGTTTTATTTTTGAACGTCAGTTCACATTTGTAGGTGGATCATCAGTGTTAGAGCTAAAATTAGCATGTTTAAAGTGATTTTCATGCTTCCAGGGGCTCGGGAAGTGAAATAAATACCATTTGGAGGCATTTAATGTTCGAGCAAAAACGGCTGATTTTCGACAAAAGAGATAACACCCCCCCCATTACGTCATGCTTCAGAAATGTGGAAAATGGTCCGTTTTCAAATGTTTTATTTTTGAACGTCAGTTCACATTTGTAGGTGGATCATCAGTGTTAGAGCTAAAATTAGCCTGTTTAAAGTGATTTTCATGCTTCCAGGGGCCCAAAACACAAGATTTATGGAATGGTTAAAAGTGCATAAAAATGGCCAATTTACTCACTCTGAGTTCTCAAAAAGGGTTTCTTCACCCCGGGAAGTGAAATAAATACCATTTGGAGGCATTTAATGTTCGAGCAAAAACGGCTGATTTTCGACGAAAGAGATAACACCCCCCCATTACGTCATGCTTCAGAAATGTGGAAAATGGTCCGTTTTCAAATGTTTTATTTTTGAACGTCAGTTCACATTTGTAGGTGGATCATCAGTGTTAGAGCTAAAATTAGCATGTTTAAAGTGATTTTCATGCTTCCAGGGGCTCGGGAAGTGAAATAAATACCATTTGGAGGCATTTAATGTTCGAGCAAAAACAGCTGATTTTCGACAAAAGAGATAACACCCCCCCATTACGTCATGCTTCAGAAATGTGGAAAATGGTCCGTTTTCAAATGTTTTATTTTTGAACGTCAGTTCACATTTGTAGGTGGATCATCAGTGTTAGAGCTAAAATTAGCATGTTTAAAGTGATTTTCATGCTTCCAGGGGCTCGGGAAGTGAAATAAATACAAATTGGAGGCATTTAATGTTCGAGCAAAAACGGCTGATTTTCGACAAAAGAGATAACACCCCCCCATTACGTCATGCTTCAGAAATGTGGAAAATGGTCCGTTTTCAAATGTTTTATTTTTGAACGTCAGTTCACATTTGTAGGTGGATCATCAGTGTTAGAGCTAAAATTAGCATGTTTAAAGTGATTTTCATGCTTCCAGGGGCTCGGGAAGTTAATTAAATACCATTTGGAGGCATTTAATGTTCGAGCAAAAACAGCTGATTTTCGACAAAAGAGATAACACCCCCCCATTACGTCATGCTTCAGAAATGTGGAAAATGGTCCGTTTTCAAATGTTTTATTTTTGAACGTCAGTTCACATTTGTAGGTGGATCATCAGTGTTAGAGCTAAAATTAGCATGTTTAAAGTGATTTTCATGCTTCCAGGGGCCCAAAACACAAGATTTATGGAATGGTTAAAAGTGCATAAAAATGGCCAATTTACTCACTCTGAGTTCTCAAAAAGGGTTTCTTCACCCCGGGAAGTGAAATAAATACCATTTGGAGGCATTTAATGTTCGAGCAAAAACGGCTGATTTTCGACAAAAGAGATAACACCCCCCCATTACGTCATGCTTCAGAAATGTGGAAAATGGTCCGTTTTCAAATGTTTTATTTTTGAACGTCAGTTCACATTTGTAGGTGGATCATCAGTGTTAGAGCTAAAATTAGCATGTTTAAAGTGATTTTCATGCTTCCAGGGGCTCGGGAAGTGAAATAAATACCATTTGGAGGCATTTAATGTTCGAGCAAAAACGGCTGATTTTCGACAAAAGAGATAACACCCCCCCATTACGTCATGCTTCAGAAATGTGGAAAATGGTCCGTTTTCAAATGTTTTATTTTTGAACGTCAGTTCACATTTGTAGGTGGATCATCAGTGTTAGAGCTAAAATTAGCATGTTTAAAGTGATTTTCATGCTTCCAGGGGCCCAAAACACAAGATTTATGGAATGGTTAAAAGTGCATGAAAATGGCCAATTTACTCACTCTGAGTTCTCAAAAAGGGTTTCTTCACCCCGGGAAGTTAATTAAATACCATTTGGAGGCATTTAATGTTCGAGCAAAAACGGCTGATTTTCGACAAAAGAGATAACACCCCCCGATTACGTCATGCTTCAGAAATGTGGAAAATGGTCCGTTTTCAAATGTTTTATTTTTGAACGTCAGTTCACATTTGTAGGTGGATCATCAGTGTTAGAGCTAAAATTAGCATGTTTAAAGTGATTTTCATGCTTCCAGTGGCTCGGGAAGTGAAATAAATACCATTTGGAGGCATTTAATGTTCGAGCAAAAACGGCTGATTTTCGACAAAAGAGATAACACCCCCCCATTACGTCATGCTTCAGAAATGTGGAAAATGGTCCGTTTTCAAATGTTTTATTTTTGAACGTCAGTTCACATTTGTAGGTGGATCATCAGTGTTAGAGCTAAAATTAGCATGTTTAAAGTGATTTTCATGCTTCCAGGGGCCCAAAACACAAGATTTATGGAATGGTTAAAAGTGCATGAAAATGGCCAATTTACTCACTCTGAGTTCTCAAAAAGGGTTTCTTCACCCCGGGAAGTTAATTAAATACCATTTGGAGGCATTTAATGTTCGAGCAAAAACGGCTGATTTTCGACAAAAGAGATAACACCCCCCGATTACGTCATGCTTCAGAAATGTGGAAAATGGTCCGTTTTCAAATGTTTTATTTTTGAACGTCAGTTCACATTTGTAGGTGGATCATCAGTGTTAGAGCTAAAATTAGCATGTTTAAAGTGATTTTCATGCTTCCAGTGGCTCGGGAAGTGAAATAAATACCATTTGGAGGCATTTAATGTTCGAGCAAAAACGGCTGATTTTCGACAAAAGAGATAACACCCCCCATTACGTCATGCTTCAGAAATGTGGAAAATGGTCCGTTTTCAAATGTTTTATTTTTGAACGTCAGTTCACATTTGTAGGTGGATCATCAGCGTTAGAGCTAAAATTAGCATGTTTAAAGTGATTTTCATGCTTCCAGGGGCCCAAAACACAAGATTTATGGAATGGTTAAAAGTGCATGAAAATGGCCAATTTACTCACTCTGAGTTCTCAAAAAGGGTTTCTTCACCCCGGGAAGTTAATTGAATACCATTTGGAGGCATTTAATGTTCCAGCAAAACGGCTGATTTTCGACAAAAGAGATAACACCCCCCCATTACGTCATGCTTCAGAAATGTGGAAAATGGTCCGTTTTCAAATGTTTTCTTTTTGAACGTCAGTTCACATTTGTAGGTGGATCATCAGTGTTAGAGCTAAAATTAGCAGGTTTAAAGTGATTTTCATGCTTCCAGGGGCTCGGGAAGTTAATTAAATACCATTTGGAGGCATTTAATGTTCGAGCAAAAACGGCTGATTTTCGACAAAAGAGATAACACCCCCCCATTACGTCATGCTTCAGAAATGTGGAAAATGGTCCGTTTTCAAATGTTTTATTTTTGAACGTCAGTTCACATTTGTAGGTGGATCATCAGTGTTAGAGCTAAAATTAGCATGTTTAAAGTGATTTTCATGCTTCCAGGGGCTCGGGAAGTTAATTAAATACCATTTGGAGGCATTTAATGTTCCAGCAAAAACGGCTGATTTTCGACAAAAGAGATAACACCCCCCCATTACGTCATGCTTCAGAAATGTGGAAAATGGTCCGTTTTCAAATGTTTTATTTTTGAATGTCAGTTCACATTTGTAGGTGGATCATCAGTGTTAGAGCTAAAATTAGCATGTTTAAAGTGATTTTCATGCTTCCAGGGGCTCGGGAAGTGAAATAAATACCATTTGGAGGCATTTAATGTTCGAGCAAAAACGGCTGATTTTCGACAAAAGAGATAACACCCCCCCATTACGTCATGCTTCAGAAATGTGGAAAATGGTCCGTTTTCAAATGTTTTATTTTTGAACGTCAGTTCACATTTGTAGGTGGATCATCAGTGTTAGAGCTAAAATTAGCATGTTTAAAGTGATTTTCATGCTTCCAGGGGCTCGGGAAGTTAATTAAATACCATTTGGAGGCATTTAATGTTCGAGCAAAAACTGCTGATTTTCGACAAAAGAGCTAACACCCCCCCATTAAGTCATGCTTCAGAAATGTGGAAAATGGTCCGTTTTCAAATGTTTTATTTTTGAACGTCAGTTCACATTTGTAGGTGGATCATCAGTGTTAGAGCTAAAATTAGCATGTTTAAAGTGATTTTCATGCTTCCAGGGGCTCGGGAAGTGAAATAAATACCATTTGGAGGCATTTAATGTTCGAGCAAAAACGGCTGATTTTCGACAAAAGAGATAACACTCCCCCATTACGTCATGCTTCAGAAATGTGGAAAATGGTCCGTTTTCAAATGTTTTATTTTTGAACGTCAGTTCACATTTGTAGGTGGATCATCAGTGTTAGAGCTAAAATTAGCATGTTTAAAGTGATTTTCATGCTTCCAGGGGCTCGGGAAGTTAATTAAATACCATTTGGAGGCATTTAATGTTCGAGCAAAAACGGCTGATTTTCGACAAAAGAGCTAACACCCCCCCATTAAGTCATTCTTCAGAAATGTGGAAAATGGTCCGTTTTCAAATGTTTTATTTTTGAACGTCAGTTCACATTTGTAGGTGGATCATCAGTGTTAGAGCTAAAATTAGCATGTTTAAAGTGATTTTCATGCTTCCAGGGGCTCGGGAAGTGAAATAAATACCATTTGGAGGCATTTAATGTTCGAGCAAAAACGGCTGATTTTCGACAAAAGAGATAACACCCCCCCATTACGTCATGCTTCAGAAATGTGGAAAATGGTCCGTTTTCAAATGTTTTATTTTTGAACGTCAGTTCACATTTGTAGGTGGATCATCAGTGTTAGAGCTAAAATTAGCATGTTTAAAGTGATTTTCATGCTTCCAGGGGCTCGGGAAGTTAATTAAATACCATTTGGAGGCATTTAATGTTTGAGCAAAAACGGCTGATTTTCGACAAAAGAGATAACACCCCCCCATTACGTCATGCTTCAGAAATGTGGAAAATGGTCCGTTTTCAAATGTTTTATTTTTGAACGTCAGTTCACATTTGTAGGTGGATCATCAGTGTTAGAGCTAAAATTAGCATGTTTAAAGTGATTTTCATGCTTCCAGGGGCCCAAAACACAAGATTTATGGAATGGTTAAAAGTGCATCAAAATGGAAAAATTTACTCACTCTGAGTTCTCAAAAAGGGTTTCTTCACCCCGGGAAGTTAATTAAATACCATTTGGAGGCATTTAATGTTCGAGCAAAAACGGCTGATTTTCGACAAAAGAGATAACACCCCCCCATTACGTCATGCTTCAGAAATGTGGAAAATGGTCCGTTTTCAAATGTTTTATTTTTGAACGTCAGTTCACATTTGTAGGTGGATCATCAGTGTTAGAGCTAAAATTAGCATGTTTAAAGTGATTTTCATGCTTCCAGGGGCTCGGGAAGTTAATTAAATACCATTTGGAGGCATTTAATGTTCGAGCAAAAACGGCTGATTTTCGACAAAAGAGATAACACCCCCCCATTACGTCATGCTTCAGAAATGTGGAAAATGGTCCGTTTTCAAATGTTTTATTTTTGAACGTCAGTTCACATTTGTAGGTGGATCATCAGTGTTAGAGCTAAAATTAGCATGTTTAAAGTGATTTTCATGCTTCCAGGGGCCCAAAACACAAGATTTATGGAATGGTTAAAAGTGCATGAAAATGGCCTATTTACTCACTCTGAGTTCTCAAAAAGGGTTTCTTCACCCCGGGAAGTTAATTAAATACCATTTGGAGGCATTTAATGTTCGAGCAAAAACGGCTGATTTTCGACAAAAGAGATAACACCCCCCCATTACGTCATGCTTCAGAAATGTGGAAAATGGTCCGTTTTCAAATGTTTTATTTTTGAACGTCAGTTCACATTTGTAGGTGGATCATCAGTGTTAGAGCTAAAATTAGCATGTTTAAAGTGACTTTCATGCTTCCAGGGGCCCAAAACACAAGATTTATGGAATGGTTAAAAGTGCATGAAAATGGCCAATTTACTCACTCTGAGTTCTCAAAAAGGGTTTCTTCACCCCGGGAAGTTAATTAAATACCATTTGGAGGCATTTAATGTTTGAGCAAAAACGGCTGATTTTCGACAAAAGAGATAACACCCCCCCATTACGTCATGCTTCAGAAATGTGGAAAATGGTCCGTTTTCAAATGTTTTATTTTTGAACGTCAGTTTACATTTGTAGGTGGATCATCAGTGTTAGAGCTAAAACTAGCATGTTTAAAGTGATTTTCATGCTTCCAGGGGCTCGGGAAGTGAAATAAATACCATTTGGAGGCATTTAATGTTCGAGCAAAAACGGCTGATTTTCGACAAAAGAGATAACACCCCCCCATTACGCCATGCTTCAGAAATGTGGAAAATGGTCCGTTTTCAAATGTTTTATTTTTGAACGTCAGTTCACATTTGTAGGTGGATCATCAGTGTTAGAGCTAAAATTAGCATGTTTAAAGTGATTTTCATGCTTCCAGGGGCTCGGGAAGTTAATTAAATACCATTTGGAGGCATTTAATGTTCGAGCAAAAACGGCTGATTTTCGACAAAAGAGATAACACCCCCCCCATTACGTCATGCTTCAGAAATGTGGAAAATGGTCCGTTTTCAAATGTTTTATTTTTGAACGTCAGTTCACATTTGTAGGTGGATCATCAGTGTTAGAGCTAAAATTAGCATGTTTAAAGTGATTTTCATGCTTCCAGGGGCCCAAAACACAAGATTTATGGAATGGTTAAAAGTGCATGAAAATGGCCAATTTACTCACTCTGAGTTCTCAAAAAGGGTTTCTTCACCCCGGGAAGTTAATTAAATACCATTTTGAGGCATTTAATGTTCGAGCAAAAACGGCTGATTTTCGACAAAAGAGATAACACCCCCCCATTACGTCATGCTTCAGAAATGTGGAAAATGGTCCGTTTTCAAATGTTTTATTTTTGAATGTCAGTTCACATTTGTAGGTGGATCATCAGTGTTAGAGCTAAAATTAGCATGTTTAAAGTGATTTTCATGCTTCCAGGGGCTCGGGAAGTGAAATAAATACCATTTGGAGGCATTTAATGTTCGAGCAAAAACGGCTGATTTTCGACAAAAGAGATAACACCCCCCATTACGTCATGCTTCAGAAATGTGGAAAATGGTCCGTTTTCAAATGTTTTATTTTTGAACGTCAGTTCACATTTGTAGGTGGATCATCAGCGTTAGAGCTAAAATTAGCATGTTTAAAGTGATTTTCATGCTTCCAGGGGCCCAAAACACAAGATTTATGGAATGGTTAAAAGTGCATGAAAATGGCCAATTTACTCACTCTGAGTTCTCAAAAAGGGTTTCTTCACCCCGGGAAGTTAATTGAATACCATTTGGAGGCATTTAATGTTCCAGCAAAAACGACTGATTTTCGACAAAAGAGATAACACCCCCCCATTACGTCATGCTTCAGAAATGTGGAAAATGGTCCGTTTTCAAATGTTTTATTTTTGAACGTCAGTTCACATTTGTAGGTGGATCATCAGTGTTAGAGCTAAAATTAGCATGTTTAAAGTGATTTTCATGCTTCCAGGGGCTTGAGAAGTTAATTAAATACCATTTGGAGGCATTTAATGTTCGAGCAAAAACGGCTGATTTTCGACAAAAGAGATAACACCCCCCCCATTACGTCATGCTTCAGAAATGTGGAAAATGGTCCGTTTTCAAATGTTTTATTTTTGAACGTCAGTTCACATTTGTAGGTGGATCATCAGTGTTAGAGCTAAAATTAGCATGTTTAAAGTGATTTTCATGCTTCCAGGGGCCCAAAACACAAGATTTATGGAATGGTTAAAAGTGCATGAAAATGGCCAATTTACTCACTCTGAGTTCTCAAAAAGGGTTTCTTCACCCCGGGAAGTTAATTAAATACCATTTTGAGGCATTTAATGTTCGAGCAAAAACGGCTGATTTTCGACAAAAGAGATAACACCCCCCCATTACGTCATGCTTCAGAAATGTGGAAAATGGTCCGTTTTCAAATGTTTTATTTTTGAATGTCAGTTCACATTTGTAGGTGGATCATCAGTGTTAGAGCTAAAATTAGCATGTTTAAAGTGATTTTCATGCTTCCAGGGGCTCGGGAAGTGAAATAAATACCATTTGGAGGCATTTAATGTTCGAGCAAAAACGGCTGATTTTCGACAAAAGAGATAACACCCCCCCATTACGTCATGCTTCAGAAATGTGGAAAATGGTCCGTTTTCAAATGTTTTATTTTTGAACGTCAGTTCACATTTGTAGGTGGATCATCAGTGTTAGAGCTAAAATTAGCATGTTTAAAGTGATTTTCATGCTTCCAGGGGCCCAAAACACAAGATTTATGGAATGGTTAAAAGTGCATGAAAATGGCCAATTTACACACTCTGAGTTCTCAAAAAGGGTTTCTTCACCCCGGGAAGTGAAATAAATACCATTTGGAGGCATTTAATGTTCGAGAAAAAACGGCTGATTTTCGACAAAAGAGATAACACCCCCCCATTACGTCATGCTTCAGAAATGTGGAAAATGGTCCGTTTTCAAATGTTTTATTTTTGAACGTCAGTTCACATTTGTAGGTGGATCATCAGTGTTAGAGCTAAAATTAGCATGTTTAAAGTGATTTTCATGCTTCCAGGGGCTCGGGAAGTGAAATAAATACCATTTGGAGGCATTTAATGTTCAAGCAAAAACGGCTGATTTTCGACAAAAGAGATAACACCCCCCCCATTACGTCATGCTTCAGAAATGTGGAAAATGGTCCGTTTTCAAATGTTTTATTTTTGAACGTCAGTTCACATTTGTAGGTGGATCATCAGTGTTAGAGCTAAAATTAGCCTGTTTAAAGTGATTTTCATGCTTCCAGGGGCCCAAAACACAAGATTTATGGAATGGTTAAAAGTGCATAAAAATGGCCAATTTACTCACTCTGAGTTCTCAAAAAGGGTTTCTTCACCCCGGGAAGTGAAATAAATACCATTTGGAGGCATTTAATGTTCGAGCAAAAACGGCTGATTTTCGACAAAAGAGATAACACCCCCCCATTACGTCATGCTTCAGAAATGTGGAAAATGGTCCGTTTTCAAATGTTTTATTTTTGAACGTCAGTTCACATTTGTAGGTGGATCATCAGTGTTAGAGCTAAAATTAGCATGTTTAAAGTGATTTTCATGCTTCCAGGGGCTCGGGAAGTGAAATAAATACCATTTGGAGGCATTTAATGTTCGAGCAAAAACGGCTGATTTTCGACAAAAGAGATAACACCCCCCCATTACGTCATGCTTCAGAAATGTGGAAAATGGTCCGTTTTCAAATGTTTTATTTTTGAACGTCAGTTCACATTTGTAGGTGGATCATCAGTGTTAGAGCTAAAATTAGCATGTTTAAAGTGATTTTCATGCTTCCAGGGGCTCGGGAAGTTAATTAAATACCATTTGGAGGCATTTAATGTTTGAGCAAAAACGGCTGATTTTCGACAAAAGAGATAACACCCCCCCATTACGTCATGCTTCAGAAATGTGGAAAATGGTCCGTTTTCAAATGTTTTATTTTTGAACGTCAGTTCACATTTGTAGGTGGATCATCAGTGTTAGAGCTAAAATTAGCATGTTTAAAGTGATTTTCATGCTTCCAGGGGCCCAAAACACAAGATTTATGGAATGGTTAAAAGTGCATCAAAATGGAAAAATTTACTCACTCTGAGTTCTCAAAAAGGGTTTCTTCACCCCGGGAAGTTAATTAAATACCATTTGGAGGCATTTAATGTTCGAGCAAAAACGGCTGATTTTCGACAACAGAGATAACACCCCCCCATTACGTCATGCTTCAGAAATGTGGAAAATGGTCCGTTTTCAAATGTTTTATTTTTGAACGTCAGTTCACATTTGTAGGTGGATCATCAGTGTTAGAGCTAAAATTAGCATGTTTAAAGTGATTTTCATGCTTCCAGGGGCTCGGGAAGTTAATTAAATACCATTTGGAGGCATTTAATGTTCGAGCAAAAACGGCTGATTTTCGACAAAAGAGATAACACCCCCCCATTACGTCATGCTTCAGAAATGTGGAAAATGGTCCGTTTTCAAATGTTTTATTTTTGAACGTCAGTTCACATTTGTAGGTGGATCATCAGTGTTAGAGCTAAAATTAGCATGTTTAAAGTGATTTTCATGCTTCCAGGGGCCCAAAACACAAGATTTATGGAATGGTTAAAAGTGCATGAAAATGGCCTATTTACTCACTCTGAGTTCTCAAAAAGGGTTTCTTCACCCCGGGAAGTTAATTAAATACCATTTGGAGGCATTTAATGTTCGAGCAAAAACGGCTGATTTTCGACAAAAGAGATAACACCCCCCCATTACGTCATGCTTCAGAAATGTGGAAAATGGTCCGTTTTCAAATGTTTTATTTTTGAACGTCAGTTCACATTTGTAGGTGGATCATCAGTGTTAGAGCTAAAATTAGCATGTTTAAAGTGACTTTCATGCTTCCAGGGGCCCAAAACACAAGATTTATGGAATGGTTAAAAGTGCATGAAAATGGCCAATTTACTCACTCTGAGTTCTCAAAAAGGGTTTCTTCACCCCGGGAAGTTAATTAAATACCATTTGGAGGCATTTAATGTTTGAGCAAAAACGGCTGATTTTCGACAAAAGAGATAACACCCCCCCATTACGTCATGCTTCAGAAATGTGGAAAATGGTCCGTTTTCAAATGTTTTATTTTTGAACGTCAGTTCACATTTGTAGGTGGATCATCAGTGTTAGAGCTAAAACTAGCATGTTTAAAGTGATTTTCATGCTTCCAGGGGCTCGGGAAGTGAAATAAATACCATTTGGAGGCATTTAATGTTCGAGCAAAAACGGCTGATTTTCGACAAAAGAGATAACACCCCCCCATTACGCCATGCTTCAGAAATGTGGAAAATGGTCCGTTTTCAAATGTTTTATTTTTGAACGTCAGTTCACATTTGTAGGTGGATCATCAGTGTTAGAGCTAAAATTAGCATGTTTAAAGTGATTTTCATGCTTCCAGGGGCTCGGGAAGTTAATTAAATACCATTTGGAGGCATTTAATGTTCGAGCAAAAACGGCTGATTTTCGACAAAAGAGATAACACCCCCCATTACGTCATGCTTCAGAAATGTGGAAAATGGTCCGTTTTCAAATGTTTTATTTTTGAACGTCAGTTCACATTTGTAGGTGGATCATCAGCGTTAGAGCTAAAATTAGCATGTTTAAAGTGATTTTCATGCTTCCAGGGGCCCAAAACACAAGATTTATGGAATGGTTAAAAGTGCATGAAAATGGCCAATTTACTCACTCTGAGTTCTCAAAAAGGGTTTCTTCACCCCGGGAAGTTAATTGAATACCATTTGGAGGCATTTAATGTTCCAGCAAAAACGACTGATTTTCGACAAAAGAGATAACACCCCCCCATTACGTCATGCTTCAGAAATGTGGAAAATGGTCCGTTTTCAAATGTTTTATTTTTGAACGTCAGTTCACATTTGTAGGTGGATCATCAGTGTTAGAGCTAAAATTAGCATGTTTAAAGTGATTTTCATGCTTCCAGGGGCTTGAGAAGTTAATTAAATACCATTTGGAGGCATTTAATGTTCGAGCAAAAACGGCTGATTTTCGACAAAAGAGATAACACCCCCCCATTACGTCATGCTTCAGAAATGTGGAAAATGGTCCGTTTTCAAATGTTTTATTTTTGAACGTCAGTTCACATTTGTAGGTGGATCATCAGTGTTAGAGCTAAAATTAGCATGTTTAAAGTGATTTTCATGCTTCCAGGGGCCCAAAACACAAGATTTATGGAATGGTTAAAAGTGCATGAAAATGGCCAATTTACTCACTCTGAGTTCTCAAAAAGGGTTTCTTCACCCCGGGAAGTTAATTAAATACCATTTTGAGGCATTTAATGTTCGAGCAAAAACGGCTGATTTTCGACAAAAGAGATAACACCCCCCCATTACGTCATGCTTTAGAAATGTGGAAAATGGTCCGTTTTCAAATGTTTTATTTTTGAATGTCAGTTCACATTTGTAGGTGGATCATCAGTGTTAGAGCTAAAATTAGCATGTTTAAAGTGATTTTCATGCTTCCAGGGGCTCGGGAAGTGAAATAAATACCATTTGGAGGCATTTAATGTTCGAGCAAAAACGGCTGATTTTCGACAAAAGAGATAACACCCCCCCATTACGTCATGCTTCAGAAATGTGGAAAATGGTCCGTTTTCAAATGTTTTATTTTTGAACGTCAGTTCACATTTGTAGGTGGATCATCAGTGTTAGAGCTAAAATTAGCATGTTTAAAGTGATTTTCATGCTTCCAGGGGCCCAAAACACAAGATTTATGGAATGGTTAAAAGTGCATGAAAATGGCCAATTTACACACTCTGAGTTCTCAAAAAGGGTTTCTTCACCCCGGGAAGTGAAATAAATACCATTTGGAGGCATTTAATGTTCGAGAAAAAACGGCTGATTTTCGACAAAAGAGATAACACCCCCCCATTACGTCATGCTTCAGAAATGTGGAAAATGGTCCGTTTTCAAATGTTTTATTTTTGAACGTCAGTTCACATTTGTAGGTGGATCATCAGTGTTAGAGCTAAAATTAGCATGTTTAAAGTGATTTTCATGCTTCCAGGGGCTCGGGAAGTGAAATAAATACCATTTGGAGGCATTTAATGTTCAAGCAAAAACGGCTGATTTTCGACAAAAGAGATAACACCCCCCCCATTACGTCATGCTTCAGAAATGTGGAAAATGGTCCGTTTTCAAATGTTTTATTTTTGAACGTCAGTTCACATTTGTAGGTGGATCATCAGTGTTAGAGCTAAAATTAGCCTGTTTAAAGTGATTTTCATGCTTCCAGGGGCCCAAAACACAAGATTTATGGAATGGTTAAAAGTGCATAAAAATGGCCAATTTACTCACTCTGAGTTCTCAAAAAGGGTTTCTTCACCCCGGGAAGTGAAATAAATACCATTTGGAGGCATTTAATGTTCGAGCAAAAACGGCTGATTTTCGACAAAAGAGATAACACCCCCCCATTACGTCATGCTTCAGAAATGTGGAAAATGGTCCGTTTTCAAATGTTTTATTTTTGAACGTCAGTTCACATTTGTAGGTGGATCATCAGTGTTAGAGCTAAAATTAGCATGTTTAAAGTGATTTTCATGCTTCCAGGGGCTCGGGAAGTGAAATAAATACCATTTGGAGGCATTTAATGTTCGAGCAAAAACGGCTGATTTTCGACAAAAGAGATAACACCCCCCCATTACGTCATGCTTCAGAAATGTGGAAAATGGTCCGTTTTCAAATGTTTTATTTTTGAACGTCAGTTCACATTTGTAGGTGGATCATCAGTGTTAGAGCTAAAATTAGCATGTTTAAAGTGATTTTCATGCTTCCAGGGGCTCGGGAAGTGAAATAAATACAAATTGGAGGCATTTAACGTTCGAGCAAAAACGGCTGATTTTCGACAAAAGAGATAACACCCCCCCATTACGTCATGCTTCAGAAATTGGAAAATGGTCCGTTTTCAAATGTTTTATTTTTGACCGTCAGTTCACATTTGTAGGTGGATCATCAGTGTTAGAGCTAAAATTAGCATGTTTAAAGTGATTTTCATGCTTCCAGGGGCTCGGGAAGTTAATTAAATACCATTTGGAGGCATTTAATGTTCGAGCAAAAACAGCTGATTTTCGACAAAAGAGATAACACCCCCCCATTACGTCATGCTTCAGAAATGTGGAAAATGGTCCGTTTTCAAATGTTTTATTTTTGAACGTCAGTTCACATTTGTAGGTGGATCATCAGTGTTAGAGCTAAAATTAGCATGTTTAAAGTGATTTTCATGCTTCCAGGGGCCCAAAACACAAGATTTATGGAATGGTTAAAAGTGCATAAAAATGGCCAATTTACTCACTCTGAGTTCTCAAAAAGGGTTTCTTCACCCCGGGAAGTGAAATAAATACCATTTGGAGGCATTTAATGTTCGAGCAAAAACGGCTGATTTTCGACAAAAGAGATAACACCCCCCCATTACGTCATGCTTCAGAAATGTGGAAAATGGTCCGTTTTCAAATGTTTTATTTTTGAACGTCAGTTCACATTTGTAGGTGGATCATCAGTGTTAGAGCTAAAATTAGCATGTTTAAAGTGATTTTCATGCTTCCAGGGGCTCGGGAAGTGAAATAAATACCATTTGGAGGCATTTAATGTTCGAGCAAAAACGGCTGATTTTCGACAAAAGAGATAACACCCCCCCATTACGTCATGCTTCAGAAATGTGGAAAATGGTCCGTTTTCAAATGTTTTATTTTTGAACGTCAGTTCACATTTGTAGGTGGATCATCAGTGTTAGAGCTAAAATTAGCATGTTTAAAGTGATTTTCATGCTTCCAGGGGCCCAAAACACAAGATTTATGGAATGGTTAAAAGTGCATGAAAATGGCCAATTTACTCACTCTGAGTTCTCAAAAAGGGTTTCTTCACCCCGGGAAGTTAATTAAATACCATTTGGAGGCATTTAATGTTCGAGCAAAGACGGGTGATTTTCGACAAAAGAGATAACACCCCCCGATTACGTCATGCTTCAGAAATGTGGAAAATGGTCCGTTTTCAAATGTTTTATTTTTGAACGTCAGTTCACATTTGTAGGTGGATCATCAGTGTTAGAGCTAAAATTAGCATGTTTAAAGTGATTTTCATGCTTCCAGTGGCTCGGGAAGTGAAATAAATACCATTTGGAGGCATTTAATGTTCGAGCAAAAACGGCTGATTTTCGACAAAAGAGATAACACCCCCCCATTACGTCATGCTTCAGAAATGTGGAAAATGGTCCGTTTTCAAATGTTTTTTTTTTGAACGTCAGTTCACATTTGTAGGTGGATCATCAGTGTTAGAGCTAAAACTAGCATGTTTAAAGTGATTTTCATGCTTCCAGGGGCTCGGGAAGTTAATTAAATACCATTTGGAGGCATTTAATGTTCGAGCAAAAACAGCTGATTTTCGACAAAAGAGATAACACCCCCAATTACGTCATGCTTCAGAAATGTGGAAAATGGTCCGTTTTCAAATGTTTTATTTTTGAACGTCAGTTCACATTTGTAGGTGGATCATCAGTGTTAGAGCTAAAATTAGCATGTTTAAAGTGATTTTCATGCTTCCAGGGGCTCGGGAAGTGAAATAAATACAAATTGGAGGCATTTAATGTTCGAGCAAAAACGGCTGATTTTCGACAAAAGAGATAACACCCCCCCATTACGTCATGCTTCAGAAATTGGAAAATGGTCCGTTTTCAAATGTTTTATTTTTGAACGTCAGTTCACATTTGTAGGTGGATCATCAGTGTTAGAGCTAAAATTAGCATGTTTAAAGTGATTTTCATGCTTCCAGGGGCTCGGGAAGTTAATTAAATACCATTTGGAGGCATTTAATGTTCGAGCAAAAACAGCTGATTTTCGACAAAAGAGATAACACCCCCCCATTACGTCATGCTTCAGAAATGTGGAAAATGGTCCGTTTTCAAATGTTTTATTTTTGAACGTCAGTTCACATTTGTAGGTGGATCATCAGTGTTAGAGCTAAAATTAGCATGTTTAAAGTGATTTTCATGCTTCCAGGGGCCCAAAACACAAGATTTATGGAATGGTTAAAAGTGCATAAAAATGGCCAATTTACTCACTCTGAGTTCTCAAAAAGGGTTTCTTCACCCCGGGAAGTGAAATAAATACCATTTGGAGGCATTTAATGTTCGAGCAAAAACGGCTGATTTTCGACAAAAGAGATAACACCCCCCCATTACGTCATGCTTCAGAAATGTGGAAAATGGTCCGTTTTCAAATGTTTTATTTTTGAACGTCAGTTCACATTTGTAGGTGGATCATCAGTGTTAGAGCTAAAATTAGCATGTTTAAAGTGATTTTCATGCTTCCAGGGGCTCGGGAAGTGAAATAAATACCATTTGGAGGCATTTAATGTTCGAGCAAAAACGGCTGATTTTCGACAAAAGAGATAACACCCCCCCATTACGTCATGCTTCAGAAATGTGGAAAATGGTCCGTTTTCAAATGTTTTATTTTTGAACGTCAGTTCACATTTGTAGGTGGATCATCAGTGTTAGAGCTAAAATTAGCATGTTTAAAGTGATTTTCATGCTTCCAGGGGCCCAAAACACAAGATTTATGGAATGGTTAAAAGTGCATGAAAATGGCCAATTTACTCACTCTGAGTTCTCAAAAAGGGTTTCTTCACCCCGGGAAGTTAATTAAATACCATTTGGAGGCATTTAATGTTCGAGCAAAGACGGGTGATTTTCGACAAAAGAGATAACACCCCCCGATTACGTCATGCTTCAGAAATGTGGAAAATGGTCCGTTTTCAAATGTTTTATTTTTGAACGTCAGTTCACATTTGTAGGTGGATCATCAGTGTTAGAGCTAAAATTAGCATGTTTAAAGTGATTTTCATGCTTCCAGTGGCTCGGGAAGTGAAATAAATACCATTTGGAGGCATTTAATGTTCGAGCAAAAACGGCTGATTTTCGACAAAAGAGATAACACCCCCCCATTACGTCATGCTTCAGAAATGTGGAAAATGGTCCGTTTTCAAATGTTTTTTTTTTGAACGTCAGTTCACATTTGTAGGTGGATCATCAGTGTTAGAGCTAAAACTAGCATGTTTAAAGTGATTTTCATGCTTCCAGGGGCTCGGGAAGTTAATTAAATACCATTTGGAGGCATTTAATGTTCGAGCAAAAACAGCTGATTTTCGACAAAAGAGATAACACCCCCAATTACGTCATGCTTCAGAAATGTGGAAAATGGTCCGTTTTCAAATGTTTTATTTTTGAACGTCAGTTCACATTTGTAGGTGGATCATCAGTGTTAGAGCTAAAATTAGCATGTTTAAAGTGATTTTCATGCTTCCAGGGGCTCGGGAAGTGAAATAAATACAAATTGGAGGCATTTAATGTTCGAGCAAAAACGGCTGATTTTCGACAAAAGAGATAACACCCCCCCATTACGTCATGCTTCAGAAATTGGAAAATGGTCCGTTTTCAAATGTTTTATTTTTGAACGTCAGTTCACATTTGTAGGTGGATCATCAGTGTTAGAGCTAAAATTAGCATGTTTAAAGTGATTTTCATGCTTCCAGGGGCTCGGGAAGTTAATTAAATACCATTTGGAGGCATTTAATGTTCGAGCAAAAACAGCTGATTTTCGACAAAAGAGATAACACCCCCCCATTACGTCATGCTTCAGAAATGTGGAAAATGGTCCGTTTTCAAATGTTTTATTTTTGAACGTCAGTTCACATTTGTAGGTGGATCATCAGTGTTAGAGCTAAAATTAGCATGTTTAAAGTGATTTTCATGCTTCCAGGGGCCCAAAACACAAGATTTATGGAATGGTTAAAAGTGCATAAAAATGGCCAATTTACTCACTCTGAGTTCTCAAAAAGGGTTTCTTCACCCCGGGAAGTGAAATAAATACCATTTGGAGGCATTTAATGTTCGAGCAAAAACGGCTGATTTTCGACAAAAGAGATAACACCCCCCCATTACGTCATGCTTCAGAAATGTGGAAAATGGTCCGTTTTCAAATGTTTTATTTTTGAACGTCAGTTCACATTTGTAGGTGGATCATCAGTGTTAGAGCTAAAATTAGCATGTTTAAAGTGATTTTCATGCTTCCAGGGGCTCGGGAAGTGAAATAAATACCATTTGGAGGCATTTAATGTTCGAGCAAAAACGGCTGATTTTCGACAAAAGAGATAACACCCCCCCATTACGTCATGCTTCAGAAATGTGGAAAATGGTCCGTTTTCAAATGTTTTATTTTTGAACGTCAGTTCACATTTGTAGGTGGATCATCAGTGTTAGAGCTAAAATTAGCATGTTTAAAGTGATTTTCATGCTTCCAGGGGCCCAAAACACAAGATTTATGGAATGGTTAAAAGTGCATGAAAATGGCCAATTTACTCACTCTGAGTTCTCAAAAAGGGTTTCTTCACCCCGGGAAGTTAATTAAATACCATTTGGAGGCATTTAATGTTCGAGCAAAGACGGGTGATTTTCGACAAAAGAGATAACACCCCCCGATTACGTCATGCTTCAGAAATGTGGAAAATGGTCCGTTTTCAAATGTTTTATTTTTGAACGTCAGTTCACATTTGTAGGTGGATCATCAGTGTTAGAGCTAAAATTAGCATGTTTAAAGTGATTTTCATGCTTCCAGTGGCTCGGGAAGTGAAATAAATACCATTTGGAGGCATTTAATGTTCGAGCAAAAACGGCTGATTTTCGACAAAAGAGATAACACCCCCCCATTACGTCATGCTTCAGAAATGTGGAAAATGGTCCGTTTTCAAATGTTTTTTTTTTGAACGTCAGTTCACATTTGTAGGTGGATCATCAGTGTTAGAGCTAAAACTAGCATGTTTAAAGTGATTTTCATGCTTCCAGGGGCTCGGGAAGTTAATTAAATACCATTTGGAGGCATTTAATGTTCGAGCAAAAACAGCTGATTTTCGACAAAAGAGATAACACCCCCAATTACGTCATGCTTCAGAAATGTGGAAAATGGTCCGTTTTCAAATGTTTTATTTTTGAACGTCAGTTCACATTTGTAGGTGGATCATCAGTGTTAGAGCTAAAATTAGCATGTTTAAAGTGATTTTCATGCTTCCAGTGGCTCGGGAAGTGAAATAAATACCATTTGGAGGCATTTAATGTTCGAGCAAAAACGGCTGATTTTCGACAAAAGAGATAACACCCCCCCAATACGTCATGCTTCAGAAATGTGGAAAATGGTCCGTTTTCAAATGTTTTATTTTTGAACGTCAGTTCACATTTGTAGGTGGATCATCAGTGTTAGAGCTAAAATTAGCATGTTTAAAGTGATTTTCATGCTTCCAGGGGCCCAAAACACAAGATTTATGGAATGGTTAAAAGTGCATAAAAATGGCCAATTTACTCACTCTGAGTTCTCAAAAAGGGTTTCTTCACCCCGGGAAGTGAAATAAATACCATTTGGAGGCATTTAATGTTCGAGCAAAAACGGCTGATTTTCGACAAAAGAGATAACACCCCCCCATTACGTCATGCTTCAGAAATGTGGAAAATTGTCCATTTTCAAATGTTTTATTTTTGAACGTCAGTTCACATTTGTAGGTGGATCATCAGTGTTAGAGCTAAAATTAGCATGTTTAAAGTGATTTTCATGCTTCCAGGGGCTCGGGAAGTGAAATAAATACCATTTGGAGGCATTTAATGTTCGAGCAAAAACGGCTGATTTTCGACAAAAGAGATAACACCCCCCCATTACGTCATGCTTCAGAAATGTGGAAAATGGTCCGTTTTCAAATGTTTTATTTTTGAACGTCAGTTCACATTTGTAGGTGGATCATCAGTGTTAGAGCTAAAATTAGCATGTTTAAAGTGATTTTCATGCTTCCAGGGGCCCAAAACACAAGATTTATGGAATGGTTAAAAGTGCATGAAAATGGCCAATTTACTCACTCTGAGTTCTCAAAAAGGGTTTCTTCACCCCGGGAAGTTAATTAAATACCATTTGGAGGCATTTAATGTTCAAGCAAAAACGGCTGATTTTCGACAAAAGAGATAACACCCCCCCATTACGTCATGCTTCAGAAATGTGGAAAATGGTCCGTTTTCAAATGTTTTATTTTTGAACGTCAGTTCACATTTGTAGGTGGATCATCAGTGTTAGAGCTAAAATTAGCATGTTTAAAGTGATTTTCATGCTTCCAGGGGCTCGGGAAGTGAAATAAATACCATTTGGAGGCATTTAATGTTCGAGCAAAAACGGCTGATTTTCGACAAAAGAGATAACACCCCCCCATTACGTCATGCTTCAGAAATGTGGAAAATGGTCCGTTTTCAAATGTTTTATTTTTGAACGTCAGTTCACATTTGTAGGTGGATAATCAGTGTTAGAGCTAAAATTAGCATGTTTAAAGTGATTTTCATGCTTCCAGGGGCTCGGGAAGTGAAATAAATACCATTTGGAGGCATTTAATGTTCGAGCAAAAACGGCTGATTTTCGACAAAAGAGATAACACCCCCCCATTACGTCATGCTTCAGAAATGTGGAAAATGGTCCGTTTTCAAATGTTTTATTTTTGAACGTCAGTTCACATTTGTAGGTGGATCATCAGTGTTAGAGCTAAAATTAGCATGTTTAAAGTGATTTTCATGCCTCCAGGGGCCCAAAACACAAGATTTATGGAATGGTTAAAAGTGCATGAAAATGGCCAATTTACACACTCTGAGTTCTCAAAAAGGGTTTCTTCACCCCTGGAAGTGAAATAAATACCATTTGGAGGCATTTAATGTTCGAGCAAAACGGCTGATTTTCGACAAAAGAGATAACACCCCCCATTACGTCATGCTTCAGAAATGTGGAAAATGGTCCGTTTTCAAATGTTTTATTTTTGAACGTCAGTTCACATTTGTAGGTGGATCATCAGTGTTAGAGCTAAAATTAGCATGTTTAAAGTGATTTTCATGCTTCCAGGGGCTCGGGAAGTGAAATAAATACCATTTGGAGGCATTTAATGTTCGAGCAAAAACGGCTGATTTTCGACAAAAGAGATAACACCCCCCCCATTACGTCATGCTTCAGAAATGTGGAAAATGGTCCGTTTTCAAATGTTTTATTTTTGAACGTCAGTTCACATTTGTAGGTGGATCATCAGTGTTAGAGCTAAAATTAGCCTGTTTAAAGTGATTTTCATGCTTCCAGGGGCCCAAAACACAAGATTTATGGAATGGTTAAAAGTGCATAAAAATGGCCAATTTACTCACTCTGAGTTCTCAAAAAGGGTTTCTTCACCCCGGGAAGTGAAATAAATACCATTTGGAGGCATTTAATGTTCGAGCAAAAACGGCTGATTTTCGACAAAAGAGATAACACCCCCCCATTACGTCATGCTTCAGAAATGTGGAAAATGGTCCGTTTTCAAATGTTTTATTTTTGAACGTCAGTTCACATTTGTAGGTGGATCATCAGTGTTAGAGCTAAAATTAGCATGTTTAAAGTGATTTTCATGCTTCCAGGGGCTCGGGAAGTGAAATAAATACCATTTGGAGGCATTTAATGTTCGAGCAAAAACGGCTGATTTTCGACAAAAGAGATAACACCCCCCCATTACGTCATGCTTCAGAAATGTGGAAAATGGTCCGTTTTCAAATGTTTTATTTTTGAACGTCAGTTCACATTTGTAGGTGGATCATCAGTGTTAGAGCTAAAATTAGCATGTTTAAAGTGATTTTCATGCTTCCAGGGGCTCGGGAAGTTAATTAAATACCATTTGGAGGCATTTAATGTTCGAGCAAAAACGGCTGATTTTCGACAAAAGAGATAACACCCCCCCATTACGTCATGCTTCAGAAATGTGGAAAATGGTCCGTTTTCAAATGTTTTATTTTTGAACGTCAGTTCACATTTGTAGGTGGATCATCAGTGTTAGAGCTAAAATTAGCATGTTTAAAGTGATTTTCATGCTTCCAGGGGCCCAAAACACAAGATTTATGGAATGGTTAAAAGTGCATAAAAATGGCCAATTTACTCACTCTGAGTTCTCAAAAAGGGTTTCTTCACCCCGGGAAGTGAAATAAATACCATTTGGAGGCATTTAATGTTCGAGCAAAAACGGCTGATCTTCGACAAAAGAGATAACACCCCCCCATTACGTCATGCTTCAGAAATGTGGAAAATGGTCCGTTTTCAAATGTTTTATTTTTGAACGTCAGTTCACATTTGTAGGTGGATCATCAGTGTTAGAGCTAAAATTAGCATGTTTAAAGTGATTTTCATGCTTCCAGGGGCCCAAAACACAAGATTTATGGAATGGTTAAAAGTGCATGAAAATGGCCAATTTACTCAATCTGAGTTCTCAAAAAGGGTTTCTTCACCCCGGGAAGTTAATTAAATACCATTTGGAGGCATTTAATGTTCCAGCAAAAACGGCTGATTTTCGACAAAAGAGATAACACCCCCCCATTACGTCATGCTTCAGAAATGTGGAAAATGGTCCGTTTTCAAATGTTTTATTTTTGAACGTCAGTTCACATTTGTAGGTGGATCATCAGTGTTAGAGCTAAAATTAGCATGTTTAAAGTGATTTTCATGCTTCCAGGGGCTCGGGAAGTGAAATAAATACCATTTGGAGGCATTTAATGTTCGAGCAAAAACGGCTGATTTTCGACAAAAGAGATAACACCCCCCCATTACGTCATGCTTCAGAAATGTGGAAAATGGTCCGTTTTCAAATGTTTTATTTTTGAACGTCAGTTCACATTTGTAGGTGGATCATCAGTGTTAGAGCTAAAATTAGCATGTTTAAAGTGATTTTCATGCTTCCAGGGGCCCAAAACACAAGATTTATGGAATGGTTAAAAGTGCATGAAAATGGCCAATTTACACACTCTGAGTTCTCAAAAAGGGTTTCTTCACCCCGGGAAGTGAAATAAATACCATTTGGAGGCATTTAATGTTCGAGAAAAAACGGCTGATTTTCGACAAAAGAGATAACACCCCCCCATTACGTCATGCTTCAGAAATGTGGAAAATGGTCCGTTTTCAAATGTTTTATTTTTGAACGTCAGTTCACATTTGTAGGTGGATCATCAGTGTTAGAGCTAAAATTAGCATGTTTAAAGTGATTTTCATGCTTCCAGGGGCTCGGGAAGTGAAATAAATACCATTTGGAGGCATTTAATGTTCGAGCAAAAACGGCTGATTTTCGACAAAAGAGATAACACCCCCCCCATTACGTCATGCTTCAGAAATGTGGAAAATGGTCCGTTTTCAAATGTTTTATTTTTGAACGTCAGTTCACATTTGTAGGTGGATCATCAGTGTTAGAGCTAAAATTAGCCTGTTTAAAGTGATTTTCATGCTTCCAGGGGCCCAAAACACAAGATTTATGGAATGGTTAAAAGTGCATAAAAATGGCCAATTTACTCACTCTGAGTTCTCAAAAAGGGTTTCTTCACCCCAGGAAGTGAAATAAATACCATTTGGAGGCATTTAATGTTCGAGCAAAAACGGCTGATTTTCGACAAAAGAGATAACACCCCCCCATTACGTCATGCTTCAGAAATGTGGAAAATGGTCCGTTTTCAAATGTTTTATTTTTGAATGTCAGTTCACATTTGTAGGTGGATCATCAGTGTTAGAGCTAAAATTAGCATGTTTAAAGTGATTTTCATGCTTCCAGGGGCTCGGGAAGTGAAATAAATACCATTTGGAGGCATTTAATGTTCGAGCAAAAACGGCTGATTTTCGACAAAAGAGATAACACCCCCCCATTACGTCATGCTTCAGAAATGTGGAAAATGGTCCGTTTTCAAATGTTTTATTTTTGAACGTCAGTTCACATTTGTAGGTGGATCATCAGTGTTAGAGCTAAAATTAGCATGTTTAAAGTGATTTTCATGCTTCCAGGGGCTCGGGAAGTGAAATAAATACAATTTGGAGGCATTTAATGTTCGAGCAAAAACGGCTGATTTTCGACAAAAGAGATAACACCCCCCCATTACGTCATGCTTCAGAAATGTGGAAAATGGTCCGTTTTCAAATGTTTTATTTTTGAACGTCAGTTCACATTTGTAGGTGGATCATCAGTGTTAGAGCTAAAATTAGCATGTTTAAAGTGATTTTCATGCTTCCAGGGGCTCGGGAAGTTAATTAAATACCATTTGGAGGCATTTAATGTTCGAGCAAAAACAGCTGATTTTCGACAAAAGAGATAACACCCCCCCATTACGTCATGCTTCAGAAATGTGGAAAATGGTCCGTTTTCAAATGTTTTATTTTTGAACGTCAGTTCACATTTGTAGGTGGATCATCAGTGTTAGAGCTAAAATTAGCATGTTTAAAGTGATTTTCATGCTTCCAGTGGCTCGGGAAGTGAAATAAATACCATTTGGAGGCATTTAATGTTCGAGCAAAAACGGCTGATTTTCGACAAAAGAGATAACACCCCCCCATTACGTCATGCTTCAGAAATGTGGAAAATGGTCCGTTTTCAAATGTTTTATTTTTGAACGTCAGTTCACATTTGTAGGTGGATCATCAGTGTTAGAGCTAAAATTAGCATGTTTAAAGTGATTTTCATGCTTCCAGGGGCCCAAAACACAAGATTTATGGAATGGTTAAAAGTGCATAAAAATGGCCAATTTACTCACTCTGAGTTCTCAAAAAGGGTTTCTTCACCCCGGGAAGTGAAATAAATACCATTTGGAGGCATTTAATGTTCGAGCAAAAACGGCTGATTTTCGACAAAAGAGATAACACCCCCCCATTACGTCATGCTTCAGAAATGTGGAAAATGGTCCGTTTTCAAATGTTTTATTTTTGAACGTCAGTTCACATTTGTAGGTGGATCATCAGTGTTAGAGCTAAAATTAGCATGTTTAAAGTGATTTTCATGCTTCCAGGGGCTCGGGAAGTGAAATAAATACCATTTGGAGGCATTTAATGTTCGAGCAAAAACGGCTGATTTTCGACAAAAGAGATAACACCCCCCCATTACGTCATGCTTCAGAAATGTGGAAAATGGTCCGTTTTCAAATGTTTTATTTTTGAACGTCAGTTCACATTTGTAGGTGGATCATCAGTGTTAGAGCTAAAATTAGCATGTTTAAAGTGATTTTCATGCTTCCAGGGGCCCAAAACACAAGATTTATGGAATGGTTAAAAGTGCATGAAAATGGCCAATTTACTCACTCTGAGTTCTCAAAAAGGGTTTCTTCACCCCGGGAAGTTAATTAAATACCATTTGGAGGCATTTAATGTTCGAGCAAAAACGGCTGATTTTCGACAAAAGAGATAACACCCCCCGATTACGTCATGCTTCAGAAATGTGGAAAATGGTCCGTTTTCAAATGTTTTATTTTTGAACGTCAGTTCACATTTGTAGGTGGATCATCAGTGTTAGAGCTAAAATTAGCATGTTTAAAGTGATTTTCATGCTTCCAGTGGCTCGGGAAGTGAAATAAATACCATTTGGAGGCATTTAATGTTCGAGCAAAAACGGCTGATTTTCGACAAAAGAGATAACACCCCCCCATTACGTCATGCTTCAGAAATGTGGAAAATGGTCCGTTTTCAAATGTTTTATTTTTGAACGTCAGTTCACATTTGTAGGTGGATCATCAGTGTTAGAGCTAAAACTAGCATGTTTAAAGTGATTTTCATGCTTCCAGGGGCTCGGGAAGTTAATTAAATACCATTTGGAGGCATTTAATGTTCGAGCAAAAACAGCTGATTTTCGACAAAAGAGATAACACCCCCAATTACGTCATGCTTCAGAAATGTGGAAAATGGTCCGTTTTCAAATGTTTTATTTTTGAACGTCAGTTCACATTTGTAGGTGGATCATCAGTGTTAGAGCTAAAATTAGCATGTTTAAAGTGATTTTCATGCTTCCAGGGGCCCAAAACACAAGATTTATGGAATGGTTAAAAGTGCATAAAAATGGCCAATTTACTCACTCTGAGTTCTCAAAAAGGGTTTCTTCACCCCGGGAAGTGAAATAAATACCATTTGGAGGCATTTAATGTTCGAGCAAAAACGGCTGATTTTCGACAAAAGAGATAACACCCCCCCATTACGTCATGCTTCAGAAATGTGGAAAATGGTCTGTTTTCAAATGTTTTATTTTTGAACGTCAGTTCACATTTGTAGGTGGATCATCAGTGTTAGAGCTAAAATTAGCATGTTTAAAGTGATTTTCATGCTTCCAGGGGCTCGGGAAGTGAAATAAATACCATTTGGAGGCATTTAATGTTCGAGCAAAAACGGCTGATTTTCGACAAAAGAGATAACACCCCCCCATTACGTCATGCTTCAGAAATGTGGAAAATGGTCCGTTTTTCAAATGTTTTATTTTTGAACGTCAGTTCACATTTGTAGGTGGATCATCAGTGTTAGAGCTAAAATTAGCATGTTTAAAGTGATTTTCATGCTTCCAGGGGCCCAAAACACAAGATTTATGGAATGGTTAAAAGTGCATGAAAATGGCCAATTTACTCACTCTGAGTTCTCAAAAAGGGTTTCTTCACCCCGGGAAGTTAATTAAATACCATTTGGAGGCACTTAATGTTCGAGCAAAAACGGCTGATTTTCAACAAAAGAGATAACACCCCCCCATTACGTCATGCTTCAGAAATGTGGAAAATGGTCCGTTTTCAAATGTTTTATTTTTGAACGTCAGTTCACATTTGTAGGTGGATCATCAGTGTTAGAGCTAAAATTAGCATGTTTAAAGTGATTTTCATGCTTCCAGGGGCTCGGGAAGTGAAATAAATACCATTTGGAGGCATTTAATGTTCGAGCAAAAACGGCTGATTTTCGACAAAAGAGATAACACCCCCCCATTACGTCATGCTTCAGAAATGTGGAAAATGGTCCGTTTTCAAATGTTTTATTTTTGAACGTCAGTTCACATTTGTAGGTGGATAATCAGTGTTAGAGCTAAAATTAGCATGTTTAAAGTGATTTTCATGCTTCCAGGGGCTCGGGAAGTGAAATAAATACCATTTGGAGGCATTTAATGTTCGAGCAAAAACGGCTGATTTTCGACAAAAGAGATAACACCCCCCCATTACGTCATGCTTCAGAAATGTGGAAAATGGTCCGTTTTCAAATGTTTTATTTTTGAACGTCAGTTCACATTTGTAGGTGGATCATCAGTGTTAGAGCTAAAATTAGCATGTTTAAAGTGATTTTCATGCTTCCAGGGGCCCAAAACACAAGATTTATGGAATGGTTAAAAGTGCATGAAAATGGCCAATTTACACACTCTGAGTTCTCAAAAAGGGTTTCTTCACCCCTGGAAGTGAAATAAATACCATTTGGAGGCATTTAATGTTCGAGCAAAACGGCTGATTTTCGACAAAAGAGATAACACCCCCCATTACGTCATGCTTCAGAAATGTGGAAAATGGTCCGTTTTCAAATGTTTTATTTTTGAACGTCAGTTCACATTTGTAGGTGGATCATCAGTGTTAGAGCTAAAATTAGCATGTTTAAAGTGATTTTCATGCTTCCAGGGGCTCGGGAAGTGAAATAAATACCATTTGGAGGCATTTAATGTTCGAGCAAAAACGGCTGATTTTCGACAAAAGAGATAACACCCCCCCATTACGTCATGCTTCAGAAATGTGGAAAATGGTCCGTTTTCAAATGTTTTATTTTTGAACGTCAGTTCACATTTGTAGGTGGATCATCAGTGTTAGAGCTAAAATTAGCCTGTTTAAAGTGATTTTCATGCTTCCAGGGGCCCAAAACACAAGATTTATGGAATGGTTAAAAGTGCATAAAAATGGCCAATTTACTCACTCTGAGTTCTCAAAAAGGGTTTCTTCACCCCGGGAAGTGAAATAAATACCATTTGGAGGCATTTAATGTTCGAGCAAAAACGGCTGATTTTCGACAAAAGAGATAACACCCCCCCATTACGTCATGCTTCAGAAATGTGGAAAATGGTCCGTTTTCAAATGTTTTATTTTTGAACGTCAGTTCACATTTGTAGGTGGATCATCAGTGTTAGAGCTAAAATTAGCATGTTTAAAGTGATTTTCATGCTTCCAGGGGCTCGGGAAGTGAAATAAATACCATTTGGAGGCATTTAATGTTCGAGCAAAAACGGCTGATTTTCGACAAAAGAGATAACACCCCCCCCATTACGTCATGCTTCAGAAATGTGGAAAATGGTCCGTTTTCAAATGTTTTATTTTTGAACGTCAGTTCACATTTGTAGGTGGATCATCAGTGTTAGAGCTAAAATTAGCATGTTTAAAGTGATTTTCATGCTTCCAGGGGCTCGGGAAGTTAATTAAATACCATTTGGAGGCATTTAATGTTCGAGCAAAAACGGCTGATTTTCGACAAAAGAGATAACACCCCCCCATTACGTCATGCTTCAGAAATGTGGAAAATGGTCCGTTTTCAAATGTTTTATTTTTGAACGTCAGTTCACATTTGTAGGTGGATCATCAGTGTTAGAGCTAAAATTAGCATGTTTAAAGTGATTTTCATGCTTCCAGGGGCCCAAAACACAAGATTTATGGAATGGTTAAAAGTGCATGAAAATGGCCAATTTACACACTCTGAGTTCTCAAAAAGGGTTTCTTCACCCCGGGAAGTGAAATAAATACCATTTGGAGGCATTTAATGTTCGAGAAAAAACGGCTGATTTTCGACAAAAGAGATAACACCCCCCCATTACGTCATGCTTCAGAAATGTGGAAAATGGTCCGTTTTCAAATGTTTTATTTTTGAACGTCAGTTCACATTTGTAGGTGGATCATCAGTGTTAGAGCTAAAATTAGCATGTTTAAAGTGATTTTCATGCTTCCAGGGGCTCGGGAAGTGAAATAAATACCATTTGGAGGCATTTAATGTTCGAGCAAAAACGGCTGATTTTCGACAAAAGAGATAACACCCCCCCCATTACGTCATGCTTCAGAAATGTGGAAAATGGTCCGTTTTCAAATGTTTTATTTTTGAACGTCAGTTCACATTTGTAGGTGGATCATCAGTGTTAGAGCTAAAATTAGCCTGTTTAAAGTGATTTTCATGCTTCCAGGGGCCCAAAACACAAGATTTATGGAATGGTTAAAAGTGCATAAAAATGGCCAATTTACTCACTCTGAGTTCTCAAAAAGGGTTTCTTCACCCCGGGAAGTGAAATAAATACCATTTGGAGGCATTTAATGTTCGAGCAAAAACGGCTGATTTTCGACAAAAGAGATAACACCCCCCCATTACGTCATGCTTCAGAAATGTGGAAAATGGTCCGTTTTCAAATGTTTTATTTTTGAACGTCAGTTCACATTTGTAGGTGGATCATCAGTGTTAGAGCTAAAATTAGCATGTTTAAAGTGATTTTCATGCTTCCAGGGGCTCGGGAAGTGAAATAAATACCATTTGGAGGCATTTAATGTTCGAGCAAAAACGGCTGATTTTCGACAAAAGAGATAACACCCCCCCATTACGTCATGCTTCAGAAATGTGGAAAATGGTCCGTTTTCAAATGTTTTATTTTTGAACGTCAGTTCACATTTGTAGGTGGATCATCAGTGTTAGAGCTAAAATTAGCATGTTTAAAGTGATTTTCATGCTTCCAGGGGCTCGGGAAGTGAAATAAATACAATTTGGAGGCATTTAATGTTCGAGCAAAAACGGCTGATTTTCGACAAAAGAGATAACACCCCCCCATTACGTCATGCTTCAGAAATGTGGAAAATGGTCCGTTTTCAAATGTTTTATTTTTGAACGTCAGTTCACATTTGTAGGTGGATCATCAGTGTTAGAGCTAAAATTAGCATGTTTAAAGTGATTTTCATGCTTCCAGGGGCTCGGGAAGTTAATTAAATACCATTTGGAGGCATTTAATGTTCGAGCAATAACAGCTGATTTTCGACAAAAGAGATAACACCCCCCCATTACGTCATGCTTCAGAAATGTGGAAAATGGTCCGTTTTCAAATGTTTTATTTTTGAACGTCAGTTCACATTTGTAGGTGGATCATCAGTGTTAGAGCTAAAATTAGCATGTTTAAAGTGATTTTCATGCTTCCAGTGGCTCGGGAAGTGAAATAAATACCATTTGGAGGCATTTAATGTTCGAGCAAAAACGGCTGATTTTCGACAAAAGAGATAACACCCCCCATTACGTCATGCTTCAGAAATGTGGAAAATGGTCCGTTTTCAAATGTTTTATTTTTGAACGTCAGTTCACATTTGTAGGTGGATCATCAGTGTTAGAGCTAAAATTAGCATGTTTAAAGTGATTTTCATGCTTCCAGGGGCCCAAAACACAAGATTTATGGAATGGTTAAAAGTGCATAAAAATGGCCAATTTACTCACTCTGAGTTCTCAAAAAGGGTTTCTTCACCCCGGGAAGTGAAATAAATACCATTTGGAGGCATTTAATGTTCGAGCAAAAACGGCTGATTTTCGACAAAAGAGATAACACCCCCCCATTACGTCATGCTTCAGAAATGTGGAAAATGGTCCGTTTTCAAATGTTTTATTTTTGAACGTCAGTTCACATTTGTAGGTGGATCATCAGTGTTAGAGCTAAAATTAGCATGTTTAAAGTGATTTTCATGCTTCCAGGGGCTCGGGAAGTGAAATAAATACCATTTGGAGGCATTTAATGTTCGAGCAAAAACGGCTGATTTTCGACAAAAGAGATAACACCCCCCCATTACGTCATGCTTCAGAAATGTGGAAAATGGTCCGTTTTCAAATGTTTTATTTTTGAACGTCAGTTCACATTTGTAGGTGGATCATCAGTGTTAGAGCTAAAATTAGCATGTTTAAAGTGATTTTCATGCTTCCAGGGGCCCAAAACACAAGATTTATGGAATGGTTAAAAGTGCATGAAAATGGCCAATTTACTCACTCTGAGTTCTCAAAAAGGGTTTCTTCACCCCGGGAAGTTAATTAAATACCATTTGGAGGCATTTAATGTTCGAGCAAAAACGGCTGATTTTCGACAAAAGAGATAACACCCCCCGATTACGTCATGCTTCAGAAATGTGGAAAATGGTCCGTTTTCAAATGTTTTATTTTTGAACGTCAGTTCACATTTGTAGGTGGATCATCAGTGTTAGAGCTAAAATTAGCATGTTTAAAGTGATTTTCATGCTTCCAGTGGCTCGGGAAGTGAAATAAATACCATTTGGAGGCATTTAATGTTCGAGCAAAAACGGCTGATTTTCGACAAAAGAGATAACACCCCCCCATTACGTCATGCTTCAGAAATGTGGAAAATGGTCCGTTTTCAAATGTTTTATTTTTGAACGTCAGTTCACATTTGTAGGTGGATCATCAGTGTTAGAGCTAAAACTAGCATGTTTAAAGTGATTTTCATGCTTCCAGGGGCTCGGGAAGGTAATTAAATACCATTTGGAGGCATTTAATGTTCGAGCAAAAACAGCTGATTTTCGACAAAAGAGATAACACCCCCCCATTACGTCATGCTTCAGAAATGTGGAAAATGGTCCGTTTTCAAATGTTTTATTTTTGAACGTCAGTTCACATTTGTAGGTGGATCATCAGTGTTAGAGCTAAAATTAGCATGTTTAAAGTGATTTTCATGCTTCCAGTGGCTCGGGAAGTGAAATAAATACCGTTTGGAGGCATTTAATGTTCGAGCAAAAACGGCTGATTTTCGACAAAAGAGATAACACCCCCCCATTACGTCATGCTTCAGAAATGTGGAAAATGGTCCGTTTTCAAATGTTTTATTTTTGAACGTCAGTTCACATTTGTAGGTGGATCATCAGTGTTAGAGCTAAAATTAGCATGTTTAAAGTGATTTTCATGCTTCCAGGGGCCCAAAACACAAGATTTATGGAATGGTTAAAAGTGCATGAAAATGGCCAATTTACTCACTCTGAGTTCTCAAAAAGGGTTTCTTCACCCCGGGAAGTTAATTAAATACCATTTGGAGGCATTTAATGTTCGAGCAAAAACGGCTGATTTTCGACAAAAGAGATAACACCCCCCCATTACGTCATGCTTCAGAAATGTGGAAAATGGTCCGTTTTCAAATGTTTTATTTTTGAACGTCAGTTCACATTTGTAGGTGGATCATCAGTGTTAGAGCTAAAATTAGCATGTTTAAAGTGATTTTCATGCTTCCAGGGGCTCGGGAAGTGAAATAAATACCATTTGGAGGCATTTAATGTTCGAGCAAAAACGGCTGATTTTCGACAAAAGAGATAACACCCCCCCCATTACGTCATGCTTCAGAAATGTGGAAAATGGTCCGTTTTCAAATGTTTTATTTTTGAACGGCAGTTCACATTTGTAGGTGGATCATCAGTGTTAGAGCTAAAATTAGCATGTTTAAAGTGATTTTCATGCTTCCAGGGGCCCAAAACACAAGATTTATGGAATGGTTAAAAGTGCATGAAAATGGCCAATTTACACACTCTGAGTTCTCAAAAAGGGTTTCTTCACCCCTGGAAGTGAAATAAATACCATTTGGAGGCATTTAATGTTTGAGCAAAACGGCTGATTTTCGACAAAAGAGATAACACCCCCCATTACGTCATGCTTCAGAAATGTGGAAAATGGTCCGTTTTCAAATGTTTTATTTTTGAACGTCAGTTCACATTTGTAGGTGGATCATCAGTGTTAGAGCTAAAATTAGCATGTTTAAAGTGATTTTCATGCTTCCAGGGGCTCGGGAAGTGAAATAAATACCATTTGGAGGCATTTAATGTTCGAGCAAAAACGGCTGATTTTCGACAAAAGAGATAACACCCCCCCCATTACGTCATGCTTCAGAAATGTGGAAAATGGTCCGTTTTCAAATGTTTTATTTTTGAACGTCAGTTCACATTTGTAGGTGGATCATCAGTGTTAGAGCTAAAATGAGCATGTTTAAAGTGATTTTCATGCTTCCAGGGGCTCGGGAAGTTAATTAAATACCATTTGGAGGCATTTAATGTTCGAGCAAAAACTGCTGATTTTCGACAAAAGAGATAACGCCCCCCCATTACGTCATGCTTCAGAAATGTGGAAAATGGTCCGTTTTCAAATGTTTTATTTTTGAACGTCAGTTCACATTTGTAGGTGGATCATCAGTGTTAGAGCTAAAATTAGCATGTTTAAAGTGATTTTCATGCTTCCAGGGGCTCGGGAAGTGAAATAAATACCATTTGGAGGCATTTAATGTTCGAGCAAAAACGGCTGATTTTCGACAAAAGAGATAACACCCCCCCCATTACGTCATGCTTCAGAAATGTGGAAAATGGTCCGTTTTCAAATGTTTTATTTTTGAACGTCAGTTCACATTTGTAGGTGGATCATCAGTGTTAGAGCTAAAATTAGCCTGTTTAAAGTGATTTTCATGCTTCCAGGGGCTCGGGAAGTGAAATAAATACCATTTGGAGGCATTTAATGTTCGAGCAAAAACGGCTGATTTTCGACAAAAGAGATAACACCCCCCCCATTACGTCATGCTTCAGAAATGTGGAAAATGGTCCGTTTTCAAATGTTTTATTTTTGAACGTCAGTTCACATTTGTAGGTGGATCATCAGTGTTAGAGCTAAAATTAGCATGTTTAAAGTGATTTTCATGCTTCCAGGGGCTCGGGAAGTGAAATAAATACCATTTGGAGGCATTTAATGTTCGAGCAAAAACGGCTGATTTTCGACAAAAGAGATAACACCCCCCCCATTACGTCATGCTTCAGAAATGTGGAAAATGGTCCGTTTTCAAATGTTTTATTTTTGAACGTCAGTTCACATTTGTAGGTGGATCATCAGTGTTAGAGCTAAAATTAGCCTGTTTAAAGTGATTTTCATGCTTCCAGGGGCCCAAAACACAAGATTTATGGAATGGTTAAAAGTGCATAAAAATGGCCAATTTACTCACTCTGAGTTCTCAAAAAGGGTTTCTTCACCCCGGGAAGTTAATTAAATACCATTTGGAGGCATTTAATGTTCGAGCAAAAACGGCTGATTTTCGACAAAAGAGATAACACCCCCCCATTACGTCATGCTTCAGAAATGTGGAAAATGGTCCGTTTTCAAATGTTTTATTTTTGAACGTCAGTTCACATTTGTAGGTGGATGATCAGTGTTAGAGCTAAAATTAGCATGTTTAAAGTGATTTTCATGCTTCCAGGGGCTCGGGAAGTGAAATAAATACCATTTGGAGGCATTTAATGTTCGAGCAAAAACGGCTGATTTTCGACAAAAGAGATAACACCCCCCCCATTACGTCATGCTTCAGAAATGTGGAAAATGGTCCGTTTTCAAATGTTTTATTTTTGAACGTCAGTTCACATTTGTAGGTGGATCATCAGTGTTAGAGCTAAAATTAGCCTGTTTAAAGTGATTTTCATGCTTCCAGTGGCCCAAAACACAAGATTTATGGAATGGTTAAAAGTGCATAAAAATGGCCAATTTACTCACTCTGAGTTCTCAAAAAGGGTTTCTTCACCCCGGGAAGTGAAATAAATACCATTTGGAGGCATTTAATGTTCGAGCAAAAACGGCTGATTTTCGACAAAAGAGATAACACCCCCCCATTACGTCATGCTTCAGAAATGTGGAAAATGGTCCGTTTTCAAATGTTTTATTTTTGAACGTCAGTTCACATTTGTAGGTGGATCATCAGTGTTAGAGCTAAAATTAGCATGTTTAAAGTGATTTTCATGCTTCCAGGGGCTCGGGAAGTGAAATAAATACCATTTGGAGGCATTTAATGTTCGAGCAAAAACGGCTGATTTTCGACAAAAGAGATAACACCCCCCCATTACGTCATGCTTCAGAAATGTGGAAAATGGTCCGTTTTCAAATGTTTTATTTTTGAACGTCAGTTCACATTTGTAGGTGGATCATCAGTGTTAGAGCTAAAATTAGCATGTTTAAAGTGATTTTCATGCTTCCAGGGGCTCGGGAAGTTAATTAAATACCATTTGGAGGCATTTAATGTTCGAGCAAAAACGGCTGATTTTCGACAAAAGAGATAACACCCCCCCATTACGTCATGCTTCAGAAATGTGGAAAATGGTCCGTTTTCAAATGTTTTATTTTTGAACGTCAGTTCACATTTGTAGGTGGATCATCAGTGTTAGAGCTAAAATTAGCATGTTTAAAGTGATTTTCATGCTTCCAGGGGCCCAAAACACAAGATTTATGGAATGGTTAAAAGTGCATAAAAATGGCCAATTTACTCACTCTGAGTTCTCAAAAAGGGTTTCTTCACCCCGGGAAGTGAAATAAATACCATTTGGAGGCATTTAATGTTCGAGCAAAAACGGCTGATCTTCGACAAAAGAGATAACACCCCCCCATTACGTCATGCTTCAGAAATGTGGAAAATGGTCCGTTTTCAAATGTTTTATTTTTGAACGTCAGTTCACATTTGTAGGTGGATCATCAGTGTTAGAGCTAAAATTAGCATGTTTAAAGTGATTTTCATGCTTCCAGGGGCCCAAAACACAAGATTTATGGAATGGTTAAAAGTGCATGAAAATGGCCAATTTACTCAATCTGAGTTCTCAAAAAGGGTTTCTTCACCCCGGGAAGTTAATTAAATACCATTTGGAGGCATTTAATGTTCCAGCAAAAACGGCTGATTTTCGACAAAAGAGATAACACCCCCCCATTACGTCATGCTTCAGAAATGTGGAAAATGGTCCGTTTTCAAATGTTTTATTTTTGAACGTCAGTTCACATTTGTAGGTGGATCATCAGTGTTAGAGCTAAAATTAGCATGTTTAAAGTGATTTTCATGCTTCCAGGGGCTCGGGAAGTTAATTAAATACCATTTGGAGGCATTTAATGTTCGAGCAGAAACGGCTGATTTTCGACAAAAGAGATAACACCCCCCCATTACGTCATGCTTCAGAAATGTGGAAAATGGTCCTTTTTCAAATGTTTTATTTTTGAACGTCAGTTCACATTTGTAGGTGGATCATCAGTGTTAGAGCTAAAATTAGCATGTTTAAAGTGATTTTCATGCTTCCAGGGGCCCAAAACACAAGATTTATGGAATGGTTAAAAGTGCATGAAAATGGCCAATTTACTCACTCTGAGTTCTCAAAAAGGGTTTCTTCACCCCAGGAAGTTAATTAAATACCATTTGGAGGCATTTAATGTTCGAGCAAAAACGGCTGATTTTCGACAAAAGAGATAACACCCCCCCATTACGTCATGCTTCAGAAATGTGGAAAATGGTCCGTTTTCAAATGTTTTATTTTTGAACGTCAGTTCACATTTGTAGGTGGATCATCAGTGTTAGAGCTAAAATTAGCATGTTTAAAGTGATTTTCATGCTTCCAGGGGCTCGGGAAGTTAATTAAATACCATTTGGAGGCATTTAATGTTCGAGCAAAAACGGCTGATTTTCGACAAAAGAGATAACACCCCCCCATTACGTCATGCTTCAGAAATGTGGAAAATGGTCCTTTTTCAAATGTTTTATTTTTGAACGTCAGTTCACATTTGTAGGTGGATCATCAGTGTTAGAGCTAAAATTAGCATGTTTAAAGTGATTTTCATGCTTCCAGGGGCCCAAAACACAAGATTTATGGAATGGTTAAAAGTGCATGAAAATGGCCAATTTACTCACTCTGAGTTCTCAAAAAGGGTTTCTTCACCCCAGGAAGTTAATTAAATACCATTTGGAGGCATTTAATGTTCGAGCAAAAACGGCTGATTTTCGACAAAAGAGATAACACCCCCCCATTACGTCATGCTTCAGAAATGTGGAAAATGGTCCGTTTTCAAATGTTTTATTTTTGAACGTCAGTTCACATTTGTAGGTGGATCATCAGTGTTAGAGCTAAAATTAGCATGTTTAAAGTGATTTTCATGCTTCCAGGGGCTCGGGAAGTTAATTAAATACCATTTGGAGGCATTTAATGTTCGAGCAAAAACGGCTGATTTTCGACAAAAGAGATAACACCCCCCCATTACGTCATGCTTCAGAAATGTGGAAAATGGTCCGTTTTCAAATGTTTTATTTTTGAACGTCAGTTCACATTTGTAGGTGGATCATCAGTGTTAGAGCTAAAATTAGCATGTTTAAAGTGATTTTCATGCTTCCAGGGGCTCGGGAAGTTAATTAAATACCATTTGGAGGCAATTAATGTTCGAGCAAAAACGGCTGATTTTCGACAAAAGAGATAACACCCCCCCATTACGTCATGCTTCAGAAATGTGGAAAATGGTCGTTTTCAAATGTTTTATTTTTGAACGTCAGTTCACATTTGTAGGTGGATCATCAGTGTTAGAGCTAAAATTAGCATGTTTAAAGTGATTTTCATGCTTCCAGGGGCTCGGGAAGTTAATTAAATACCATTTGGAGGCATTTAATGTTCGAGCAAAAACGGCTGATTTTCGACAAAAGAGATAACACCCCCCCATTACGTCATGCTTCAGAAATGTGGAAAATGGTCCGTTTTCAAATGTTTTATTTTTGAACGTCAGTTCACATTTGTAGGTGGATCATCAGTGTTAGAGCTAAAATTAGCATGTTTAAAGTGATTTTCATTATTCCAGGGGCTCGGGAAGTGAAATAAATACCATTTGGAGGCATTTAATGTTCGAGCAAAAACGGCTGATTTTCGACAAAAGAGATAACACCCCCCCCATTACGTCATGCTTCAGAAATGTGGAAAATGGTCCGTTTTCAAATGTTTTATTTTTGAACGTCAGTTCACATTTGTAGGTGGATCATCAGTGTTAGAGCTAAAATTAGCATGTTTAAAGTGATTTTCATGCTTCCAGGGGCTCGGGAAGTTAATTAAATACCATTTGGAGGCATTTAATGTTCGAGCAAAAACTGCTGATTTTCGACAAAAGAGCTAACACCCCCCCATTACGTCATGCTTCAGAAATGTGGAAAATGGTCCGTTTTCAAATGTTTTATTTTTGAACGTCAGTTCACATTTGTAGGTGGATCATCAGTGTTAGATCTAAAATTAGCATGTTTAAAGTGATTTTCATGCTTCCAGGGGCTCGGGAAGTGAAATAAATACCATTTGGAGGCATTTAATGTTCGAGCAAAAACGGCTGATTTTCGACAAAAGAGGTAACACCCCCCCATTACGTCATGCTTCAGAAATGTGGAAAATGGTCCGTTTTCAAATGTTTTATTTTTGAACGTCAGTTCACATTTGTAGGTGGATCATCAGTGTTAGAGCTAAAATTAGCATGTTTAAAGTGATTTTCATGCTTCCAGGGGCTCGGGAAGTTAATTAAATACCATTTGGAGGCATTTAATGTTCGAGCAGAAACGGCTGATTTTCGACAAAAGAGATAACACCCCCCCATTACGTCATGCTTCAGAAATGTGGAAAATGGTCCGTTTTCAAATGTTTTATTTTTGAACGTCAGTTCACATTTGTAGGTGGATCATCAGTGTTAGAGCTAAAATTAGCATGTTTAAAGTGATTTTCATGCTTCCAGGGGCTCGGGAAGTTAATTAAATACCATTTGGAGGCATTTAATGTTCGAGCAAAAACGGCTGATTTTCGACAAAAGAGATAACACCCCCCCATTACGTCATGCTTCAGAAATGTGGAAAATGGTCCGTTTTCAAATGTTTTATTTTTGAACGTCAGTTCACATTTGTAGGTGGATCATCAGTGTTAGAGCTAAAATTAGCATGTTTAAAGTGATTTTCATGCTTCCAGGGGCTCGGGAAGTTAATTAAATACCATTTGGAGGCAATTAATGTTCGAGCAAAAACGGCTGATTTTCGACAAAAGAGATAACACCCCCCCATTACGTCATGCTTCAGAAATGTGGAAAATGGTCCGTTTTCAAATGTTTTATTTTTGAACGTCAGTTCACATTTGTAGGTGGATCATCAGTGTTAGAGCTAAAATTAGCATGTTTAAAGTGATTTTCATGCTTCCAGGGGCTCGGGAAGTTAATTAAATACCATTTGGAGGCATTTAATGTTCGAGCAAAAACGGCTGATTTTCGACAAAAGAGATAACACCCCCCCATTACGTCATGCTTCAGAAATGTGGAAAATGGTCCGTTTTCAAATGTTTTATTTTTGAACGTCAGTTCACATTTGTAGGTGGATCATCAGTGTTAGAGCTAAAATTAGCATGTTTAAAGTGATTTTCATGCTTCCAGGGGCTCGGGAAGTTAATTAAATACCATTTGGAGGCATTTAATGTTCGATCAAAAACGGCTGATTTTCGACAAAAGAGATAACACCCCCCCATTACGTCATGCTTCAGAAATGTGGAAAATGGTCCGTTTTCAAATGTTTTATTTTTGAACGTCAGTTCACATTTGTAGGTGGATCATCAGTGTTAGAGCTAAAATTAGCATGTTTAAAGTGATTTTCATGCTTCCAGGGGCTCGGGAAGTGAAATAAATACCATTTGGAGGCATTTAATGTTCGAGCAAAAACGGCTGATTTTCGACAAAAGAGATAACACCCCCCCATTACGTCATGCTTCAGAAATGTGGAAAATGGTCCGTTTTCAAATGTTTTATTTTTGAACGTCAGTTCACATTTGTAGGTGGATCATCAGTGTTAGAGCTAAAATTAGCATGTTTAAAGTGATTTTCATGCTTCCAGGGGCTCGGGAAGTTAATTAAATACCATTTGGAGGCATTTAATGTTCGAGCAAAAACTGCTGATTTTCGACAAAAGAGCTAACACCCCCCCATTACGTCATGCTTCAAAAATGTGGAAAATGGTCCGTTTTCAAATGTTTTATTTTTGAACGTCAGTTCACATTTGTAGGTGGATCATCAGTGTTAGAGCTAAAATTAGCATGTTTAAAGTGATTTTCATGCTTCCAGGGGCTCGGGAAGTGAAATAAATACCATTTGGAGGCATTTAATGTTCGAGCAAAAACGGCTGATTTTCGACAAAAGAGATAACACCCCCCCATTACGTCATGCTTCAGAAATGTGGAAAATGGTCCGTTTTCAAATGTTTTATTTTTGAACGTCAGTTCACATTTGTAGGTGGATCATCAGTGTTAGAGCTAAAATTAGCATGTTTAAAGTGATTTTCATGCTTCCAGGGGCTCGGGAAGTGAAATAAATACCATTTGGAGGCATTTAATGTTCGAGCAAAAACGGCTGATTTTCGACAAAAGAGATAACACCCCCCCATTACGTCATGCTTCAGAAATGTGGAAAATGGTCCGTTTTCAAATGTTTTATTTTTGAACGTCAGTTCACATTTGTAGGTGGATCATCAGTGTTAGAGCTAAAATTAGCATGTTTAAAGTGATTTTCATGCTTCCAGGGGCTCGGGAAGTTAATTAAATACCATTTGGAGGCATTTAATGTTCGAGCAAAAACGGCTGATTTTCGACAAAAGAGCTAACACCCCCCCATTAAGTCATGCTTCAGAAATGTGGAAAATGGTCCGTTTTCAAATGTTTTATTTTTGAACGTCAGTTCACATTTGTAGGTGGATCATCAGTGTTAGAGCTAAAATTAGCATGTTTAAAGTGATTTTCATGCTTCCAGGGGCTCAGGAAGTGAAATAAATACCATTTGGAGGCATTTAATGTTCGAGCAAAAACGGCTGATTTTCGACAAAAGAGATAACACCCCCCCATTAGGTCGTGCTTCAGAAATGTGGAAAATGGTCCGTTTTCAAATGTTTTATTTTTGAACGTCAGTTCACATTTGTAGGTGGATCATCAGTGTTAGAGCTAAAATTAGCATGTTTAAAGTGATTTTCATGCTTCCAGGGGCTCAGGAAGTTAATTAAATACCATTTGGAGGCATTTAATGTTTGAGCAAAAACGGCTGATTTTCGACAAAAGAAATAACACCCCCCCATTACGTCATGCTTCAGAAATGTGGAAAATGGTCCGTTTTCAAATGTTTTATTTTTGAACGTCAGTTCACATTTGTGGGTGGATCATCAGTGTTAGAGCTAAAATTAGCATGTTTAAAGTGATTTTCATGCTTCCAGGGGCCCAAAACACAAGATTTATGGAATGGTTAAAAGTGCATGAAAATGGCCAATTTACTCACTCTGAGTTCTCAAAAAGGGTTTCTTCACCCCGGGAAGTTAATTAAATACCATTTGGAGGCATTTAATGTTCGAGCAAAAACGGCTGATTTTCGACAAAAGAGATAACACCCCCCCATTACGTCATGCTTCAGAAATGTGGAAAATGGTCCGTTTTCAAATGTTTTATTTTTGAACGTCAGTTCACATTTGTAGGTGGATCATCAGCGTTAGAGCTAAAATTAGCATGTTTAAAGTGATTTTCATTCTTCCAGGGGCCCAAAACACAAGATTTATGGAATGGTTAAAAGTGCATGAAAATGGCCAATTTACTCACTCTGAGTTCTCAAAAAGGGTTTCTTCACCCCGGGAAGTTATTTAAATACCATTTGGAGGCATTTAATGTTTGAGCAAAAACGGCTGATTTTCGACAAAAGAGATAACACCCCCCATTACGTCATGCTTCAGAAATGTTGAAAATGGTCCGTTTTCAAATGTTTTATTTTTGAACGTCAGTTCACATTTGTAGGTGGATCATCAGCGTTAGAGCTAAAATTAGCATGTTTAAAGTGATTTTCATTCTTCCAGGGGCCCAAAACACAAGATTTATGGAATGGTTAAAAGTGCATGAAAATGGCCAATTTACTCACTCTGAGTTCTCAAAAAGGGTTTCTTCAACCCGGGAAGTTAATTGAATACCATTTGGAGGCATTTAATGTTCCAGCAAAAACGGCTGATTTTCGACAAAAGAGATAACACCCCCCCATTACGTCATGCTTCAGAAATGTGGAAAATGCTCCGTTTTCAAATGTTTTATTTTTGAACGTCAGTTCACATTTGTAGGTGGATCATCAGTGTTAGAGCTAAAATTAGCATGTTTAAAGTGATTTTCATGCTTCCAGGGGCTCGGGAAGTTAATTAAATACCATTTGGAGGCATTTAATGTTCGAGCAAAAACGGCTGATTTTCGACAAAAGAGATAACACCCCCCCATTACGTCATGCTTCAGAAATGTGGAAAATGGTCCGTTTTCAAATGTTTTATTTTTGAACGTCAGTTCACATTTGTAGGTGGATCATCAGTGTTAGAGCTAAAATTAGCATGTTTAAAGTGATTTTCATGCTTCCAGGGGCTCGGGAAGTTAATTAAATACCATTTGGAGGCATTTAATGTTCGAGCAAAAACGGCTGATTTTCGACAAAAGAGATAACACCCCCCCATTACGTCATGCTTCAGAAATGTGGAAAATGGTCCGTTTTCAAATGTTTTATTTTTGAACGTCAGTTCACATTTGTAGGTGGATCATCAGTGTTAGAGCTAAAATTAGCATGTTTAAAGTGATTTTCATGCTTCCAGGGGCCCAAAACACAAGATTTATGGAATGGTTAAAAGTGCATGAAAATGGCCAATTTACTCACTCTGAGTTCTCAAAAAGGGTTTCTTCACCCCGGGAAGTTAATTAAATACCATTTGGAGGCATTTAATGTTCGAGCAAAAACGGCTGATTTTCGACAAAAGAGATAACACCCCCCCATTACGTCATGCTTCAGAAATGTGGAAAATGGTCCGTTTTCAAATGTTTTATTTTTTAATGTCAGTTCACATTTGTAGGTGGATCATCAGTGTTAGAGCTAAAATTAGCATGTTTAAAGTGATTTTCATGCTTCCAGGGGCTCGGGAAGTGAAATAAATACCATTTGGAGGCATTTAATGTTCGAGCAAAAACGGCTGGTTTTCGACAAAAGAGATAACACCCCCCCATTACGTCATGCTTCAGAAATGTGGAAAATGGTCCGTTTTCAAATGTTTTATTTTTGAACGTCAGTTCACATTTGTAGGTGGATCATCAGTGTTAGAGCTAAAATTAGCATGTTTAAAGTGATTTTCATGCTTCCAGGGGCCCAAAACACAAGATTTATGGAATGGTTAAAAGTGCATGAAAATGGCCAATTTACACACTCTGAGTTCTCAAAAAGGGTTTCTTCACCCCGGGAAGTGAAAAAAATACCATTTGGAGGCATTTAATGTTCGAGAAAAAACGGCTGATTTTCGACAAAAGAGATAACACCCCCCCATTACGTCATGCTTCAGAAATGTGGAAAATGGTCCGTTTTCAAATGTTTTATTTTTGAACGTCAGTTCACATTTGTAGGTGGATCATCAGTGTTAGAGCTAAAATTAGCATGTTTAAAGTGATTTTCATGCTTCCAGGGGCTCGGGAAGTGAAATAAATACCATTTGGAGGCATTTAATGTTCGAGCAAAAACGGCTGATTTTCGACAAAAGAGATAACACCCCCCCATTACGTCATGCTTCAGAAATGTGGAAAATGGTCCGTTTTCAAATGTTTTATTTTTGAACGTCAGTTCACATTTGTAGGTGGATCATCAGTGTTAGAGATAAAATTAGCCTGTTTAAAGTGATTTTCATGCTTCCAGGGGCCCAAAACACAAGATTTATGGAATGGTTAAAAGTGCATAAAAATGGCCAATTTACTCACTCTGAGTTCTCAAAAAGGGTTTCTTCACCCCGGGAAGTGAAATAAATGCCATTTGGAGGCATTTAATGTTCGAGCAAAAACGGCTGATTTTCGACAAAAGAGATAACACCCCCCCATTACGTCATGCTTCAGAAATGTGGAAAATGGTCCGTTTTCAAATGTTTTATTTTTGAACGTCAGTTCACATTTGTAGGTGGATCATCAGTGTTAGAGCTAAAATTAGCATGTTTAAAGTGATTTTCATGCTTCCAGGGGCTCGGGAAGTGAAATAAATACCATTTGGAGGCATTTAATGTTCGAGCAAAAACGGCTGATTTTCGACAAAAGAGATAACACCCCCCCATTACGTCATGCTTCAGAAATGTGGAAAATGGTCCGTTTTCAAATGTTTTATTTTTGAACGTCAGTTCACATTTGTAGGTGGATCATCAGTGTTAGAGCTAAAATTAGCATGTTTAAAGTGATTTTCATGCTTCCAGGGGCTCAGGAAGTTAATTAAATACCATTTGGAGGCATTTAATGTTCGAGCAAAAACAGCTGATTTTCGACAAAAGAGATAACACCCCCCCATTACGTCATGCTTCAGAAATGTGGAAAATGGTCCGTTTTCAAATGTTTTATTTTTGAACGTCAGTTCACATTTGTAGGTGGATCATCAGTGTTAGAGCTAAAATTAGCATGTTTAAAGTGATTTTCATGCTTCCAGTGGCTCGGGAAGTGAAATAAATACCATTTGGAGGCATTTAATGTTCGAGCAAAAACGGCTGATTTTCGACAAAAGAGATAACACCCCCCCATTACGTCATGCTTCAGAAATGTGGAAAATGGTCCGTTTTCAAATGTTTTATTTTTGAACGTCAGTTCACATTTGTAGGTGGATCATCAGTGTTAGAGCTAAAATTAGCATGTTTAAAGTGATTTTCATGCTTCCAGGGGCCCAAAACACAAGATTTATGGAATGGTTAAAAGTGCATAAAAATGGCCAATTTACTCACTCTGAGTTCTCAAAAAGGGTTTCTTCACCCCGGGAAGTGAAATAAATACCATTTGGAGGCATTTAATGTTCGAGCAAAAACGGCTGATTTTCGACAAAAGAGATAACACCCCCCCATTACGTCATGCTTCAGAAATGTGGAAAATGGTCCGTTTTCAAATGTTTTATTTTTGAACGTCAGTTCACATTTGTAGGTGGATCATCAGTGTTAGAGCTAAAATTAGCATGTTTAAAGTGATTTTCATGCTTCCAGGGGCTCGGGAGGTGAAATAAATACCATTTGGAGGCATTTAATGTTCGAGCAAAAACGGCTGATTTTCGACAAAAGAGATAACACCCCCCCATTACGTCATGCTTCAGAAATGTGGAAAATGGTCCGTTTTCAAATGTTTTATTTTTGAACGTCAGTTCACATTTGTAGGTGGATCATCAGTGTTAGAGCTAAAATTAGCATGTTTAAAGTGATTTTCATGCTTCCAGGGGCCCAAAACACAAGATTTATGGAATGGTTAAAAGTGCATGAAAATGGCCAATTTACTCACTCTGAGTTCTCAAAAAGGGTTTCTTCACCCCGGGAAGTTAATTAAATACCATTTGGAGGCATTTAATGTTCGAGCAAAAACGGCTGATTTTCGACAAAAGAGATAACACCCCCCCATTACGTCATGCTTCAGAAATGTGGAAAATGGTCCGTTTTCAAATGTTTTATTTTTGAACGTCAGTTCACATTTGTAGGTGGATCATCAGTGTTAGAGCTAAAATTAGCATGTTTAAAGTGATTTTCATGCTTCCAGGGGCTCGGGAAGTGAAATAAATACCATTTGGAGGCATTTAATGTTCGAGCAAAAACGGCTGATTTTCGACAAAAGAGATAACACCCCCCCCATTACGTCATGCTTCAGAAATGTGGAAAATGGTCCGTTTTCAAATGTTTTATTTTTGAACGTCAGTTCACATTTGTAGGTGGATAATCAGTGTTAGAGCTAAAATTAGCATGTTTAAAGTGATTTTCATGCTTCCAGGGGCTCGGGAAGTGAAATAAATACCATTTGGAGGCATTTAATGTTCGAGCAAAAACGGCTGATTTTCGACAAAAGAGATAACACCCCCCCATTACGTCATGCTTCAGAAATGTGGAAAATGGTCCGTTTTCAAATGTTTTATTTTTGAACATCAGTTCACATTTGTAGGTGGATCATCAGTGTTAGAGCTAAAATTAGCATGTTTAAAGTGATTTTCATGCTTCCAGGGGCCCAAAACACAAGATTTATGGAATGGTTAAAAGTGCATGAAAATGGCCAATTTACTCACTCTGAGTTCTCAAAAAGGGTTTCTTCACCCCGGGAAGTTAATTAAATACCATTTGGAGGCATTTAATGTTCGAGCAAAAACGGCTGATTTTCGACAAAAGAGATAACACCCCCCCATTACGTCATGCTTCAGAAATGTGGAAAATGGTCCGTTTTCAAATGTTTTATTTTTGAATGTCAGTTCACATTTGTAGGTGGATCATCAGTGTTAGAGCTAAAATTAGCATGTTTAAAGTGATTTTCATGCTTCCAGGGGCTCGGGAAGTGAAATAAATACCATTTGGAGGCATTTAATGTTCGAGCAAAAACGGCTGGTTTTCGACAAAAGAGATAACACCCCCCCATTACGTCATGCTTCAGAAATGTGGAAAATGGTCCGTTTTCAAATGTTTTATTTTTGAACGTCAGTTCACATTTGTAGGTGGATCATCAGTGTTAGAGCTAAAATTAGCATGTTTAAAGTGATTTTCATGCTTCCAGGGGCCCAAAACACAAGATTTATGGAATGGTTAAAAGTGCATGAAAATGGCCAATTTACACACTCTGAGTTCTCAAAAAGGGTTTCTTCACCCCGGGAAGTGAAAAAAATACCATTTGGAGGCATTTAATGTTCGAGAAAAAACGGCTGATTTTCGACAAAAGAGATAACACCCCCCCATTACGTCATGCTTCAGAAATGTGGAAAATGGTCCGTTTTCAAATGTTTTATTTTTGAACGTCAGTTCACATTTGTAGGTGGATCATCAGTGTTAGAGCTAAAATTAGCATGTTTAAAGTGATTTTCATGCTTCCAGGGGCTCGGGAAGTGAAATAAATACCATTTGGAGGCATTTAATGTTCGAGCAAAAACGGCTGATTTTCGACAAAAGAGATAACACCCCCCCATTACGTCATGCTTCAGAAATGTGGAAAATGGTCCGTTTTCAAATGTTTTATTTTTGAACGTCAGTTCACATTTGTAGGTGGATCATCAGTGTTAGAGCTAAAATTAGCCTGTTTAAAGTGATTTTCATGCTTCCAGGGGCCCAAAACACAAGATTTATGGAATGGTTAAAAGTGCATAAAAATGGCCAATTTACTCACTCTGAGTTCTCAAAAAGGGTTTCTTCACCCCGGGAAGTGAAATAAATGCCATTTGGAGGCATTTAATGTTCGAGCAAAAACGGCTGATTTTCGACAAAAGAGATAACACCCCCCCATTACGTCATGCTTCAGAAATGTGGAAAATGGTCCGTTTTCAAATGTTTTATTTTTGAACGTCAGTTCACATTTGTAGGTGGATCATCAGTGTTAGAGCTAAAATTAGCATGTTTAAAGTGATTTTCATGCTTCCAGGGGCTCGGGAAGTGAAATAAATACCATTTGGAGGCATTTAATGTTCGAGCAAAAACGGCTGATTTTCGACAAAAGAGATAACACCCCCCCATTACGTCATGCTTCAGAAATGTGGAAAATGGTCCGTTTTCAAATGTTTTATTTTTGAACGTCAGTTCACATTTGTAGGTGGATCATCAGTGTTAGAGCTAAAATTAGCATGTTTAAAGTGATTTTCATGCTTCCAGGGGCTCAGGAAGTTAATTAAATACCATTTGGAGGCATTTAATGTTCGAGCAAAAACAGCTGATTTTCGACAAAAGAGATAACACCCCCCCATTACGTCATGCTTCAGAAATGTGGAAAATGGTCCGTTTTCAAATGTTTTATTTTTGAACGTCAGTTCACATTTGTAGGTGGATCATCAGTGTTAGAGCTAAAATTAGCATGTTTAAAGTGATTTTCATGCTTCCAGTGGCTCGGGAAGTGAAATAAATACCATTTGGAGGCATTTAATGTTCGAGCAAAAACGGCTGATTTTCGACAAAAGAGATAACACCCCCCCATTACGTCATGCTTCAGAAATGTGGAAAATGGTCCGTTTTCAAATGTTTTATTTTTGAACGTCAGTTCACATTTGTAGGTGGATCATCAGTGTTAGAGCTAAAATTAGCATGTTTAAAGTGATTTTCATGCTTCCAGGGGCCCAAAACACAAGATTTATGGAATGGTTAAAAGTGCATAAAAATGGCCAATTTACTCACTCTGAGTTCTCAAAAAGGGTTTCTTCACCCCGGGAAGTGAAATAAATACCATTTGGAGGCATTTAATGTTCGAGCAAAAACGGCTGATTTTCGACAAAAGAGATAACACCCCCCCATTACGTCATGCTTCAGAAATGTGGAAAATGGTCCGTTTTCAAATGTTTTATTTTTGAACGTCAGTTCACATTTGTAGGTGGATCATCAGTGTTAGAGCTAAAATTAGCATGTTTAAAGTGATTTTCATGCTTCCAGGGGCTCGGGAGGTGAAATAAATACCATTTGGAGGCATTTAATGTTCGAGCAAAAACGGCTGATTTTCGACAAAAGAGATAACACCCCCCCATTACGTCATGCTTCAGAAATGTGGAAAATGGTCCGTTTTCAAATGTTTTATTTTTGAACGTCAGTTCACATTTGTAGGTGGATCATCAGTGTTAGAGCTAAAATTAGCATGTTTAAAGTGATTTTCATGCTTCCAGGGGCCCAAAACACAAGATTTATGGAATGGTTAAAAGTGCATGAAAATGGCCAATTTACTCACTCTGAGTTCTCAAAAAGGGTTTCTTCACCCCGGGAAGTTAATTAAATACCATTTGGAGGCATTTAATGTTCGAGCAAAAACGGCTGATTTTCGACAAAAGAGATAACACCCCCCCATTACGTCATGCTTCAGAAATGTGGAAAATGGTCCGTTTTCAAATGTTTTATTTTTGAACGTCAGTTCACATTTGTAGGTGGATCATCAGTGTTAGAGCTAAAATTAGCATGTTTAAAGTGATTTTCATGCTTCCAGGGGCTCGGGAAGTGAAATAAATACCATTTGGAGGCATTTAATGTTCGAGCAAAAACGGCTGATTTTCGACAAAAGAGATAACACCCCCCCCATTACGTCATGCTTCAGAAATGTGGAAAATGGTCCGTTTTCAAATGTTTTATTTTTGAACGTCAGTTCACATTTGTAGGTGGATAATCAGTGTTAGAGCTAAAATTAGCATGTTTAAAGTGATTTTCATGCTTCCAGGGGCTCGGGAAGTGAAATAAATACCATTTGGAGGCATTTAATGTTCGAGCAAAAACGGCTGATTTTCGACAAAAGAGATAACACCCCCCCATTACGTCATGCTTCAGAAATGTGGAAAATGGTCCGTTTTCAAATGTTTTATTTTTGAACATCAGTTCACATTTGTAGGTGGATCATCAGTGTTAGAGCTAAAATTAGCATGTTTAAAGTGATTTTCATGCTTCCAGGGGCCCAAAACACAAGATTTATGGAATGGTTAAAAGTGCATGAAAATGGCCAATTTACACACTCTGAGTTCTCAAAAAGGGTTTCTTCACCCCGGGAAGTGAAATAAATACCATGTGGAGGCATTTAATGTTCGAGCAAAAACGGCTGATTTTCGACAAAAGAGATAACACCCCCCATTACGTCATGCTTCAGAAATGTGGAAAATGGTCCGTTTTCAAATGTTTTATTTTTGAACGTCAGTTCACATTTGTAGGTGGATCATCAGTGTTAGAGCTAAAATTAGCATGTTTAAAGTGATTTTCATGCTTCCAGGGGCTCGGGAAGTGAAATAAATACCATTTGGAGGCATTTAATGTTCGAGCAAAAACGGCTGATTTTCGACAAAAGAGATAACACCCCCCCCCATTACGTCATGCTTCAGAAATGTGGAAAATGGTCCGTTTTCAAATGTTTTATTTTTGAACGTCAGTTCACATTTGTAGGTGGATCATCAGTGTTAGAGCTAAAATTAGCCTGTTTAAAGTGATTTTCATGCTTCCAGGGGCCCAAAACACAAGATTTATGGAATGGTTAAAAGTGCATAAAAATGGCCAATTTACTCACTCTGAGTTCTCAAAAAGGGTTTCTTCACCCCGGGAAGTGAAATAAATACCATTTGGAGGCATTTAATGTTCGAGCAAAAACGGCTGATTTTCGACAAAAGAGATAACACCCCCCCATTACGTCATGCTTCAGAAATGTGGAAAATGGTCCGTTTTCAAATGTTTTATTTTTGAACGTCAGTTCACATTTGTAGGTGGATCATCAGTGTTAGAGCTAAAATTAGCATGTTTAAAGTGATTTTCATGCTTCCAGGGGCTCGGGAAGTGAAATAAATACCATTTGGAGGCATTTAATGTTCGAGCAAAAACGGCTGATTTTCGACAAAAGAGATAACACCCCCCCATTACGTCATGCTTCAGAAATGTGGAAAATGGTCCGTTTTCAAATGTTTTATTTTTGAACGTCAGTTCACATTTGTAGGTGGATCATCAGTGTTAGAGCTAAAATTAGCATGTTTAAAGTGATTTTCATGCTTCCAGGGGCTCGGGAAGTTAATTAAATACCATTTGGAGGCATTTAATGTTCGAGCAAAAACGGCTGATTTTCGACAAAAGAGATAACACCCCCCCATTACGTCATGCTTCAGAAATGTGGAAAATGGTCCGTTTTCAAATGTTTTATTTTTGAACGTCAGTTCACATTTGTAGGTGGATCATCAGTGTTAGAGCTAAAATTAGCATGTTTAAAGTGATTTTCATGCTTCCAGGGGCCCAAAACACAAGATTTATGGAATGGTTAAAAGTGCATAAAAATGGCCAATTTACTCACTCTGAGTTCTCAAAAAGGGTTTCTTCACCCCGGGAAGTGAAATAAATACCATTTGGAGGCATTTAATGTTCGAGCAAAAACGGCTGATCTTCGACAAAAGAGATAACACCCCCCCATTACGTCATGCTTCAGAAATGTGGAAAATGGTCCGTTTTCAAATGTTTTATTTTTGAACGTCAGTTCACATTTGTAGGTGGATCATCAGTGTTAGAGCTAAAATTAGCATGTTTAAAGTGATTTTCATGCTTCCAGGGGCCCAAAACACAAGATTTATGGAATGGTTAAAAGTGCATGAAAATGGCCAATTTACTCAATCTGAGTTCTCAAAAAGGGTTTCTTCACCCCGGGAAGTTAATTAAATACCATTTGGAGGCATTTAATGTTCCAGCAAAAACGGCTGATTTTCGACAAAAGAGATAACACCCCCCCATTACGTCATGCTTCAGAAATGTGGAAAATGGTCCGTTTTCAAATGTTTTATTTTTGAACGTCAGTTCACATTTGTAGGTGGATCATCAGTGTTAGAGCTAAAATTAGCATGTTTAAAGTGATTTTCATGCTTCCAGGGGTTCGGGAAGTTAATTAAATACCATTTGGAGGCATTTAATGTTCGAGCAAAAACGGCTGATTTTCGACAAAAGAGATAACACCCCCCCATTACGTCATGCTTCAGAAATGTGGAAAATGGTCAGTTTTCAAATGTTTTATTTTTGAACGTCAGTTCACATTTGTAGGTGGATCATCAGTGTTAGAGCTAAAATTAGCATGTTTAAAGTGATTTTCATGCTTCCAGGGGCTCGGGAAGTTAATTAAATACCATTTGGAGGCATTTAATGTTCGAGCAAAAACGGCTGATTTTCGACAAAAGAGATAACACCCCCCCATTACGTCATGCTTCAGAAATGTGGAAAATGGTCCGTTTTCAAATGTTTTATTTTTGAACGTCAGTTCACATTTGTAGGTGGATCATCAGTGTTAGAGCTAAAATTAGCATGTTTAAAGTGATTTTCATGCTTCCAGTGGCTCGGGAAGTGAAATAAATACCATTTGGAGGCATTTAATGTTCGAGCAAAAACGGCTGATTTTCGACAAAAGAGATAACACCCCCCCATTACATCATGCTTCAGAAATGTGGAAAATGGTCCGTTTTCAAATGTTTTATTTTTGAACGTCAGTTCACATTTGTAGGTGGATCATCAGTGTTAGAGCTAAAATTAGCATGTTTAAAGTGATTTTCATGCTTCCAGGGGCCCAAAACACAAGATTTATGGAATGGTTAAAAGTGCATAAAAATGGCCAATTTACTCACTCTGAGTTCTCAAAAAGGGTTTCTTCACCCCGGGAAGTGAAATAAATACCATTTAGAGGCATTTAATGTTTTAGCAAAAACGGCTGATTTTCGACAAAAGAGATAACACCCCCCCATTACGTCATGCTTCAGAAATGTGGAAAATGGTCCGTTTTCAAATGTTTTATTTTTGAACGTCAGTTCACATTTGTAGGTGGATCATCAGTGTTAGAGCTAAAATTAGCATGTTTAAAGTGATTTTCATGCTTCCAGGGGCTCGGAAGGTGAAATAAATACCATTTGGAGGCATTTAATGTTCGAGCAAAAACGGCTGATTTTCGACAAAAGAGATAACACCCCCCCATTACGTCATGCTTCAGAAATGTGGAAAATGGTCCGTTTTTAAATGTTTTATTTTTGAACGTCAGTTCACATTTGTAGGTGGATCATCAGTGTTAGAGCTAAAATTAGCATGTTTAAAGTGATTTTCATGCTTCCAGGGGCCCAAAACACAAGATTTATGGAATGGTTAAAAGTGCATGAAAATGGCCAATTTACTCACTCTGAGTTCTCAAAAAGGGTTTCTTCACCCCGGGAAGTTAATTAAATACCATTTGGAGGCATTTAATGTTCGAGCAAAAACGGCTGATTTTCGACAAAAGAGATAACACCCCCCCATTACGTCATGCTTCAGAAATGTGGAAAATGGTCCGTTTTCAAATGTTTTATTTTTGAACGTCAGTTCACATTTGTAGGTGAATCATCAGTGTTAGAGCTAAAATTAGCATGTTTAAAGTGATTTTCATGCTTCCAGGGGCTCGGGAAGTGAAATAAATACCATTTGGAGGCATTTAATGTTCGAGCAAAAACGGCTGATTTTCGACAAAAGAGATAACACCCCCCCCATTACGTCATGCTTCAGAAATGTGGAAAATGGTCCGTTTTCAAATGTTTTATTTTTGAACGTCAGTTCACATTTGTAGGTGGATAATCAGTGTTAGAGCTAAAATTAGCATGTTTAAAGTGATTTTCATGCTTCCAGGGGCTCGGGAAGTGAAATAAATACCATTTGGAGGCATTTAATGTTCGAGCAAAAACGGCTGATTTTCGACAAAAGAGATAACACCCCCCCATTACGTCATGCTTCAGAAATGTGGAAAATGGTCCGTTTTCAAATGTTTTATTTTTGAACGTCAGTTCACATTTGTAGGTGGATCATCAGTGTTAGAGCTAAAATTAGCATGTTTAAAGTGATTTTCATGCTTCCGGGGGCTCGGGAAGTGAAATAAATACCATTTGGAGGCATTTAATGTTCGAGCAAAAACGGCTGATTTTCGACAAAAGAGATAACACCCCCCCATTACGTCATGCTTCAGAAATGTGGAAAATGGTCCGTTTTCAAATGTTTTATTTTTGAACGTCAGTTCACATTTGTAGGTGGATCATCAGTGTTAGAGCTAAAATTAGCATGTTTAAAGTGATTTTCATGCTTCCAGGGGCTCGGGAAGTTAATTAAATACCATTTGGAGGCATTTAATGTTCGAGCAAAAACGGCTGATTTTCGACAAAAGAGATAACACCCCCCCATTACGTCATGCTTCAGAAATGTGGAAAATGGTCCGTTTTCAAATGTTTTATTTTTGAACGTCAGTTCACATTTGTAGGTGGATCATCAGTGTTAGAGCTAAAATTAGCATGTTTAAAGTGATTTTCATGCTTCCAGGGGCCCAAAACACAAGATTTATGGAATGGTTAAAAGTGCATAAAAATGGCCAATTTACTCACTCTGAGTTCTCAAAAAGGGTTTCTTCACCCCGGGAAGTGAAATAAATACCATTTGGAGGCATTTAATGTTCGAGCAAAAACGGCTGATCTTCGACAAAAGAGATAACACCCCCCCATTACGTCATGCTTCAGAAATGTGGAAAATGGTCCGTTTTCAAATGTTTTATTTTTGAACGTCAGTTCACATTTGTAGGTGGATCATCAGTGTTAGAGCTAAAATTAGCATGTTTAAAGTGATTTTCATGCTTCCAGGGGCCCAAAACACAAGATTTATGGAATGGTTAAAAGTGCATGAAAATGGCCAATTTACTCAATCTGAGTTCTCAAAAAGGGTTTCTTCACCCCGGGAAGTTAATTAAATACCATTTGGAGGCATTTAATGTTCCAGCAAAAACGGCTGATTTTCGACAAAAGAGATAACACCCCCCCATTACGTCATGCTTCAGAAATGTGGAAAATGGTCCGTTTTCAAATGTTTTATTTTTGAATGTCAGTTCACATTTGTAGGTGGATCATCAGTGTTAGAGCTAAAATTAGCATGTTTAAAGTGATTTTCATGCTTCCAGGGGCTCGGGAAGTTAATTAAATACCATTTGGAGGCATTTAATGTTCCAGCAAAAACGGCTGATTTTCGACAAAAGAGATAACACCCCCCCATTACGTCATGCTTCAGAAATGTGGAAAATGGTCCGTTTTCAAATGTTTTATTTTTGAATGTCAGTTCACATTTGTAGGTGGATCATCAGTGTTAGAGCTAAAATTAGCATGTTTAAAGTGATTTTCATGCTTCCAGGGGCTCGGGAAGTGAAATAAATACCATTTGGAGGCATTTAATGTTCGAGCAAAAACGGCTGATTTTCGACAAAATAGATAACACCCCCCCATTACGTCATGCTTCAGAAATGTGGAAAATGGTCCGTTTTCAAATGTTTTATTTTTGAACGTCAGTTCACATTTGTAGGTGGATCATCAGTGTTAGAGCTAAAATTAGCATGTTTAAAGTGATTTTCATGCTTCCAGGGGCTCGGGAAGTTAATTAAATACCATTTGGAGGCATTTAATGTTCCAGCAAAAACGGCTGATTTTCGACAAAAGAGATAACACCCCCCCATTACGTCATGCTTCAGAAATGTGGAAAATGGTCCGTTTTCAAATGTTTTATTTTTGAATGTCAGTTCACATTTGTAGGTGGATCATCAGTGTTAGAGCTAAAATTAGCATGTTTAAAGTGATTTTCATGCTTCCAGGGGCTCGGGAAGTTAATTAAATACCATTTGGAGGCATTTAATGTTCCAGCAAAAACGGCTGATTTTCGACAAAAGAGATAACACCCCCCCATTACGTCATGCTTCAGAAATGTGGAAAATGGTCCGTTTTCAAATGTTTTATTTTTGAATGTCAGTTCACATTTGTAGGTGGATCATCAGTGTTAGAGCTAAAATTAGCATGTTTAAAGTGATTTTCATGCTTCCAGGGGCTCGGGAAGTGAAATAAATACCATTTGGAGGCATTTAATGTTCGAGCAAAAACGGCTGATTTTCGACAAAAGAGATAACACCCCCCCATTACGTCATGCTTCAGAAATGTGGAAAATGGTCCGTTTTCAAATGTTTTATTTTTGAACGTCAGTTCACATTTGTAGGTGGATCATCAGTGTTAGAGCTAAAATTAGCATGTTTAAAGTGATTTTCATGCTTCCAGGGGCTCGGGAAGTTAATTAAATACCATTTGGAGGCATTTAATGTTCGAGCAAAAACTGCTGATTTTCGACAAAAGAGCTAACACCCCCCCATTACGTCATGCTTCAGAAATGTGGAAAATGGTCCGTTTTCAAATGTTTTATTTTTGAACGTCAGTTCACATTTGTAGGTGGATCATCAGTGTTAGAGCTAAAATTAGCATGTTTAAAGTGATTTTCATGCTTCCAGGGGTTCGGGAAGTTAATTAAATACCATTTGGAGGCATTTAATGTTCGAGCAAAAACGGCTGATTTTCGACAAAAGAGATAACACCCCCCCATTACGTCATGCTTCAGAAATGTGGAAAATGGTCAGTTTTCAAATGTTTTATTTTTGAACGTCAGTTCACATTTGTAGGTGGATCATCAGTGTTAGAGCTAAAATTAGCATGTTTAAAGTGATTTTCATGCTTCCAGGGGCTCGGGAAGTTAATTAAATACCATTTGGAGGCATTTAATGTTCGAGCAAAAACGGCTGATTTTCGACAAAAGAGATAACACCCCCCCATTACGTCATGCTTCAGAAATGTGGAAAATGGTCCGTTTTCAAATGTTTTATTTTTGAACGTCAGTTCACATTTGTAGGTGGATCATCAGTGTTAGAGCTAAAATTAGCATGTTTAAAGTGATTTTCATGCTTCCAGTGGCTCGGGAAGTGAAATAAATACCATTTGGAGGCATTTAATGTTCGAGCAAAAACGGCTGATTTTCGACAAAAGAGATAACACCCCCCCATTACGTCATGCTTCAGAAATGTGGAAAATGGTCCGTTTTCAAATGTTTTATTTTTGAACGTCAGTTCACATTTGTAGGTGGATCATCAGTGTTAGAGCTAAAATTAGCATGTTTAAAGTGATTTTCATGCTTCCAGGGGCCCAAAACACAAGATTTATGGAATGGTTAAAAGTGCATGAAAATGGCCAATTTACACACTCTGAGTTCTCAAAAAGGGTTTCTTCACCCCGGGAAGTGAAATAAATACAATTTGGAGGCATTTAATGTTCGAGCAAAAACGGCGGATTTTCGACAAAAGAGATAACACCCCCCATTACGTCATGCTTCAGAAATGTGGAAAATGGTCCGTTTTCAAATGTTTTATTTTTGAACGTCAGTTCACATTTGTAGGTGGCTCATCAGTGTTAGAGCTAAAATTAGCATGTTTAAAGTGATTTTCATGCTTCCAGGGGCTCGGAAGGTGAAATAAATACCATTTGGAGGCATTTAATGTTCGAGCAAAAACGGCTGATTTTCGACAAAAGAGATAACACCCCCCCATTACGTCATGCTTCAGAAATGTGGAAAATGGTCCGTTTTTAAATGTTTTATTTTTGAACGTCAGTTCACATTTGTAGGTGGATCATCAGTGTTAGAGCTAAAATTAGCATGTTTAAAGTGATTTTCATGCTTCCAGGGGCCCAAAACACAAGATTTATGGAATGGTTAAAAGTGCATGAAAATGGCCAATTTACTCACTCTGAGTTCTCAAAAAGGGTTTCTTCACCCCGGGAAGTTAATTAAATACCATTTGGAGGCATTTAATGTTCGAGCAAAAACGGCTGATTTTCGACAAAAGAGATAACACCCCCCCATTACGTCATGCTTCAGAAATGTGGAAAATGGTCCGTTTTCAAATGTTTTATTTTTGAACGTCAGTTCACATTTGTAGGTGGATCATCAGTGTTAGAGCTAAAATTAGCATGTTTAAAGTGATTTTCATGCTTCCAGGGGCTCGGGAAGTGAAATAAATACCATTTGGAGGCATTTAATGTTCGAGCAAAAACGGCTGATTTTCGACAAAAGAGATAACACCCCCCCCATTACGTCATGCTTCAGAAATGTGGAAAATGGTCCGTTTTCAAATGTTTTATTTTTGAACGTCAGTTCACATTTGTAGGTGGATAATCAGTGTTAGAGCTAAAATTAGCATGTTTAAAGTGATTTTCATGCTTCCAGGGGCTCGGGAAGTGAAATAAATACCATTTGGAGGCATTTAATGTTCGAGCAAAAACGGCTGATTTTCGACAAAAGAGATAACACCCCCCCATTACGTCATGCTTCAGAAATGTGGAAAATGGTCCGTTTTCAAATGTTTTATTTTTGAACGTCAGTTCACATTTGTAGGTGGATCATCAGTGTTAGAGCTAAAATTAGCATGTTTAAAGTGATTTTCATGCTTCCAGGGGCCCAAAACACAAGATTTATGGAATGGTTAAAAGTGCATGAAAATGGCCAATTTACTCACTCTGAGTTCTCAAAAAGGGTTTCTTCACCCCGGGAAGTTAATTAAATACCATTTGGAGGCATTTAATGTTCGAGCAAAAACGGCTGATTTTCGACAAAAGAGATAACACCCCCCCATTACGTCATGCTTCAGAAATGTGGAAAATGGTCCGTTTTCAAATGTTTTATTTTTGAACGTCAGTTCACATTTGTAGGTGGATCATCAGTGTTAGAGCTAAAATTAGCATGTTTAGAGTGATTTTCATGCTTCCAGGGGCTCGGGAAGTTAATTAAATACCATTTGGAGGCATTTAATGTTCGAGCAAAAACGGCTGATTTTCCACAAAAGAGATAACACCCCCCCATTACGTCATGCTTCAGAAATGTGGAAAATGGTCCGTTTTCAAATGTTTTATTTTTGAACGTCAGTTCACATTTGTAGGTGGATCATCAGGGTTAGAGCTAAAATTAGCATGTTTAAAGTGATTTTCATGCTTCCAGGGGCCCAAAACACAAGATTTATGGAATGGTTAAAAGTGCATTAAAATGGCCAATTTACTCACTCTGAGTTCTCAAAAAGGGTTTCTTCACCCCGGGAAGTTAATTAAATACCATTTGGAGGCATTTAATGTTCGAGCAAAAACGGCTGATTTTCGACAAAAGAGATAACACCCCCCCATTACGTCATGCTTCAGAAATGTGGAAAATGGTCCGTTTTCAAATGTTTTATTTTTGAACGTCAGTTCACATTTGTAGGTGGATCATCAGTGTTAGAGCTAAAATTAGCATGTTTAAAGTGATTTTCATGCTTCCAGGGGCCCAAAACACAAGATTTATGGAATGGTTAAAAGTGCATGAAAATGGCCAATTTACTCACTCTGAGTTCTCAAAAAGGGTTTCTTCACCCCGGGAAGTTAATTAAATACCATTTGGAGGCATTTAATGTTCGAGCAAAAACGGCTGATTTTCGACAAAAGAGATAACACCCCCCCATTACGTCATGCTTCAGAAATGTGGAAAATGGTCCGTTTTCAAATGTTTTATTTTTGAACGTCAGTTCACATTTGTAGGTGGATCATCAGTGTTAGAGCTAAAACTAGCATGTTTAAAGTGATGTTCATGCTTCCAGGGGCTCGGGAAGTGAAATAAATACCATTTGGAGGCATTTAATGTTCGAGCAAAAACGGCTGATTTTCGACAAAAGAGATAACACCCCCCCATTACGTCATGCTTCAGAAATGTGGAAAATGGTCCGTTTTCAAATGTTTTATTTTTGAACGTCAGTTCACATTTGTAGGTGGATCATCAGCGTTAGAGCTAAAATTAGCATGTTTAAAGTGATTTTCATGCTTCCAGGGGCCCAAAACACAAGATTTATGGAATGGTTAAAAGTGCATGAAAATGGCCAATTTACTCACTCTGAGTTCTCAAAAAGGGTTTCTTCACCCCGGGAAGTTAATTAAATACCATTTGGAGGCATTTAATGTTCCAGCAAAAACGGCTGATTTTCAACAAAAGAGATAACACCCCCCCATTACGTCATGCTTCAGAAATGTGGAAAATGGTCCGTTTTCAAATGTTTTATTTTTGAACGTCAGTTCACATTTGTAGGTGGATCATCAGTGTTAGAGCTAAAATTAGCATGTTTAAAGTGATTTTCATGCTTCCAGGGGCTCGGGAAGTTAATTAAATACCATTTGGAGGCATTTAATGTTCGAGCAAAAACGGCTGATTTTCGACAAAAGAGATAACACCCCCCCATTACGTCATGCTTCAGAAATGTGGAAAATGGTCCGTTTTCAAATGTTTTATTTTTGAACGTCAGTTCACATTTGTAGGTGGATCATCAGTGTTAGAGCTAAAATTAGCATGTTTAAAGTGATTTTCATGCTTCCAGGGGCCCAAAACACAAGATTTATGGAATGGTTAAAAGTGCATGAAAATGGCCAATTTACTCACTCTGAGTTCTCAAAAAGGGTTTCTTCACCCCGGGAAGTTAATTAAATACCATTTGGAGGCATTTAATGTTCGAGCAAAAACGGCTGATTTTCGACAAAAGAGATAACACCCCCCCATTACGTCATGCTTCAGAAATGTGGAAAATGGTCCGTTTTCAAATGTTTTATTTTTGAACGTCAGTTCACATTTGTAGGTGGATCATCAGTGTTAGAGCTAAAATTAGCATGTTTAAAGTGATTTTCATGCTTCCAGGGGCCCAAAACACAAGATTTATGGAATGGTTAAAAGTGCATAAAAATGGCCAATTTACTCACTCTGAGTTCTCAAAAAGGGTTTCTTCACCCCGGGAAGTGAAATAAATACCATTTGGAGGCATTTAATGTTCGAGCAAAAACGGCTGATTTTCGACAAAAGAGATAACACCCCCCCATTACGTCATGCTTCAGAAATGTGGAAAATGGTTCGTTTTCAAATGTTTTATTTTTGAACGTCAGTTCACATTTGTAGGTGGATCATCAGTGTTAGAGCTAAAATTAGCATGTTTAAAGTGATTTTCATGCTTCCAGGGGCTCGGGAAGTGAAATAAATACAATTTGGAGGCATTTAATGTTCGAGCAAAAACGGCTGATTTTCGACAAAAGAGATAACACCCCCCCATTACGTCATGCTTCAGAAATGTGGAAAATGGTCCGTTTTCAAATGTTTTATTTTTGAACGTCAGGTCACATTTGTAGGTGGATCATCAGTGTTAGAGCTAAAATTAGCATGTTTAAAGTGATTTTCATGCTTCCAGGGGCTCGGGAAGTGAAATAAATACCATTTGGAGGCATTTAATGTTCGAGCAAAAACGGCTGATTTTCGACAAAAGAGATAACACCCCCCCATTACGTCATGCTTCAGAAATGTGGAAAATGGTCCGTTTTGAAATGTTTTATTTTTGAACGTCAGTTCACATTTGTAGGTGGATCATCAGTGTTAGAGCTAAAATTAGCATGTTTAAAGTGATTTTCATGCTTCCAGGGGCTTGGGAAGTGAAATAAATACCATTTGGAGGCATTTAATGTTCGAGCAAAAACGGCTGATTTTCGACAAAAGAGATAACACCCCCCCATTACGTCATGCTTCAGAAATGTGGAAAATGGTCCGTTTTCAAATGTTTTATTTTTGAACGTCAGTTCACATTTGTAGGTGGATCATCAGTGTTAGAGCTAAAATTAGCATGTTTAAAGTGATTTTCATGCTTCCAGGGGCTCGGGAAGTTAATTAAATACCATTTGGAGGCATTTAATGTTCGAGCAAAAACGGCTGATTTTCGACAAAAGAGATAACACCCCCCCATTACGTCATGCTTCAGAAATGTGGAAAATGGTCCGTTTTCAAATGTTTTATTTTTGAACGTCAGTTCACATTTGTAGGTGGATCATCAGTGTTAGAGCTAAAATTAGCATGTTTAAAGTGATTTTCATGCTTCCAGGGGCTCGGGAAGTTAATTAAATACCATTTGGAGGCATTTAATGTTCGAGCAAAAACGGCTGATTTTCGACAAAAGAGATAACACCCCCCCATTACGTCATGCTTCAGAAATGTGGAAAATGGTCCGTTTTCAAATGTTTTATTTTTGAACGTCAGTTCACATTTGTAGGTGGATCATCAGTGTTAGAGCTAAAATTAGCATGTTTAAAGTGATTTTCATGCTTCCAGGGGCTCGGGAAGTGAAATAAATACCATTTGGAGGCATTTAATGTTCGAGCAAAAACGGCTGATTTTCGACAAAAGAGATAACACCCCCCCATTACGTCATGCTTCAGAAATGTGGAAAATGGTCCGTTTTCAAATGTTTTATTTTTGAACGTCAGTTCACATTTGTAGGTGGATCATCAGTGTTAGAGCTAAAATTAGCATGTTTAAAGTGATTTTCATGCTTCCAGGGGCTCGGGAAGTTAATTAAATACCATTTGGAGGCATTTAATGTTCGAGCAAAAACGGCTGATTTTCGACAAAAGAGATAACACCCCCCCATTACGTCATGCTTCAGAAATGTGGAAAATGGTCCGTTTTCAAATGTTTTATTTTTGAACGTCAGTTCACATTTGTAGGTGGATCATCAGTGTTAGAGCTAAAATTAGCATGTTTAAAGTGATTTTCATGCTTCCAGGGGCTCGGGAAGTTAATTAAATACCATTTGGAGGCATTTAATGTTCGAGCAAAAACGGCTGATTTTCGACAAAAGAGATAACACCCCCCCCATTACGTCATGCTTCAGAAATGTGGAAAATGGTCCGTTTTCAAATGTTTTATTTTTGAACGTCAGTTCACATTTGTAGGTGGATCATCAGTGTTAGAGCTAAAATTAGCATGTTTAAAGTGATTTTCATGCTTCCAGGGGCCCAAAACACAAGATTTATGGAATGGTTAAAAGTGCATGAAAATGGCCAATTTACACACTCTGAGTTCTCAAAAAGGGTTTCTTCACCCCGGGAAGTGAAATAAATACCATTTGGAGGCATTTAATGTTCGAGCAAAAACGGCTGATTTTCGACAAAAGAGATAACACCCCCCATTACGTCATGCTTCAGAAATGTGGAAAATGGTCCGTTTTCAAATGTTTTATTTTTGAACGTCAGTTCACATTTGTAGGTGGATCATCAGTGTTAGAGCTAAAATTAGCATGTTTAAAGTGATTTTCATGCTTCCAGGGGCTCGGGAAGTGAAATAAATACCATTTGGAGGCATTTAATGTTCGAGCAAAAACGGCTGATTTTCGACAAAAGAGATAACACCCCCCCCATTACGTCATGCTTCAGAAATGTGGAAAATGGTCCGTTTTCAAATGTTTTATTTTTGAACGTCAGTTCACATTTGTAGGTGGATCATCAGTGTTAGAGCTAAAATTAGCCTGTTTAAAGTGATTTTCATGCTTCCAGGGGCCCAAAACACAAGATTTATGGAATGGTTAAAAGTGCATAAAAATGGCCAATTTACTCACTCTGAGTTCTCAAAAAGGGTTTCTTCACCCCGGGAAGTGAAATAAATACCATTTGGAGGCATTTAATGTTCGAGCAAAAACGGCTGATTTTCGACAAAAGAGATAACACCCCCCCATTACGTCATGCTTCAGAAATGTGGAAAATGGTCCGTTTTCAAATGTTTTATTTTTGAACGTCAGTTCACATTTGTAGGTGGATCATCAGTGTTAGAGCTAAAATTAGCATGTTTAAAGTGATTTTCATGCTTCCAGGGGCTCGGGAAGTGAAATAAATACCATTTGGAGGCATTTAATGTTCGAGCAAAAACGGCTGATTTTCGACAAAAGAGATAACACCCCCCCATTACGTCATGCTTCAGAAATGTGGAAAATGGTCCGTTTTCAAATGTTTTATTTTTGAACGTCAGTTCACATTTGTAGGTGGATCATCAGTGTTAGAGCTAAAATTAGCATGTTTAAAGTGATTTTCATGCTTCCAGGGGCTCGGGAAGTTAATTAAATACCATTTGGAGGCATTTAATGTTCGAGCAAAAACGGCTGATTTTCGACAAAAGAGATAACACCCCCCCATTACGTCATGCTTCAGAAATGTGGAAAATGGTCCGTTTTCAAATGTTTTATTTTTGAACGTCAGTTCACATTTGTAGGTGGATCATCAGTGTTAGAGCTAAAATTAGCATGTTTAAAGTGATTTTCATGCTTCCAGGGGCCCAAAACACAAGATTTATGGAATGGTTAAAAGTGCTTAAAAATGGCCAATTTACTCACTCTGAGTTCTCAAAAAGGGTTTCTTCACCCCGGGAAGTGAAATAAATACCATTTGGAGGCATTTAATGTTCGAGAAAAAACGGCTGATCTTCGACAAAAGAGATAACACCCCCCATTACGTCATGCTTCAGAAATGTGGAAAATGGTCCGTTTTCAAATGTTTTATTTTTGAACGTCAGTTCACATTTGTAGGTGGATCATCAGTGTTAGAGCTAAAATTAGCATGTTTAAAGTGATTTTCATGCTTCCAGGGGCCCAAAACACAAGATTTATGGAATGGTTAAAAGTGCATGAAAATGGCCAATTTACTCAATCTGAGTTCTCAAAAAGGGTTTCTTCACCCCGGGAAGTTAATTAAATACCATTTGGAGGCATTTAATGTTCCAGCAAAAACGGCTGATTTTCGACAAAAGAGATAACACCCCCCCATTACGTCATGCTTCAGAAATGTGGAAAATGGTCCGTTTTCAAATGTTTTATTTTTGAACGTCAGTTCACATTTGTAGGTGGATCATCAGTGTTAGAGCTAAAATTAGCATGTTTAAAGTGATTTTCATGCTTCCAGGGGCTCGGGAAGTTAATTAAATACCATTTGGAGGCATTTAATGTTCGAGCAAAAACGGCTGATTTTCGACAAAAGAGATAACACCCCCCCATTACGTCATGCTTCAGAAATGTGGAAAATGGTCCGTTTTCAAATGTTTTATTTTTGAACGTCAGTTCACATTTGTAGGTGGATCATCAGTGTTAGAGCTAAAATTAGCATGTTTAAAGTGATTTTCATGCTTCCAGGGGCTCGGGAAGTTAATTAAATACCATTTGGAGGCATTTAATGTTCGAGCAAAAACGGCTGATTTTCGACAAAAGAGATAACACCCCCCCCATTACGTCATGCTTCAGAAATGTGGAAAATGGTCCGTTTTCAAATGTTTTATTTTTGAACGTCAGTTCACATTTGTAGGTGGATCATCAGTGTTAGAGCTAAAATTAGCATGTTTAAAGTGATTTTCATGCTTCCAGGGGCCCAAAACACAAGATTTATGGAATGGTTAAAAGTGCATGAAAATGGCCAATTTACACACTCTGAGTTCTCAAAAAGGGTTTCTTCACCCCGGGAAGTGAAATAAATACCATTTGGAGGCATTTAATGTTCGAGCAAAAACGGCTGATTTTCGACAAAAGAGATAACACCCCCCATTACGTCATGCTTCAGAAATGTGGAAAATGGTCCGTTTTCAAATGTTTTATTTTTGAACGTCAGTTCACATTTGTAGGTGGATCATCAGTGTTAGAGCTAAAATTAGCATGTTTAAAGTGATTTTCATGCTTCCAGGGGCTCGGGAAGTGAAATAAATACCATTTGGAGGCATTTAATGTTCGAGCAAAAACGGCTGATTTTCGACAAAAGAGATAACACCCCCCCCATTACGTCATGCTTCAGAAATGTGGAAAATGGTCCGTTTTCAAATGTTTTATTTTTGAACGTCAGTTCACATTTGTAGGTGGATCATCAGTGTTAGAGCTAAAATTAGCCTGTTTAAAGTGATTTTCATGCTTCCAGGGGCCCAAAACACAAGATTTATGGAATGGTTAAAAGTGCATAAAAATGGCCAATTTACTCACTCTGAGTTCTCAAAAAGGGTTTCTTCACCCCGGGAAGTGAAATAAATACCATTTGGAGGCATTTAATGTTCGAGCAAAAACGGCTGATTTTCGACAAAAGAGATAACACCCCCCCATTACGTCATGCTTCAGAAATGTGGAAAATGGTCCGTTTTCAAATGTTTTATTTTTGAACGTCAGTTCACATTTGTAGGTGGATCATCAGTGTTAGAGCTAAAATTAGCATGTTTAAAGTGATTTTCATGCTTCCAGGGGCTCGGGAAGTGAAATAAATACCATTTGGAGGCATTTAATGTTCGAGCAAAAACGGCTGATTTTCGACAAAAGAGATAACACCCCCCCATTACGTCATGCTTCAGAAATGTGGAAAATGGTCCGTTTTCAAATGTTTTATTTTTGAACGTCAGTTCACATTTGTAGGTGGATCATCAGTGTTAGAGCTAAAATTAGCATGTTTAAAGTGATTTTCATGCTTCCAGGGGCTCGGGAAGTTAATTAAATACCATTTGGAGGCATTTAATGTTCGAGCAAAAACGGCTGATTTTCGACAAAAGAGATAACACCCCCCCATTACGTCATGCTTCAGAAATGTGGAAAATGGTCCGTTTTCAAATGTTTTATTTTTGAACGTCAGTTCACATTTGTAGGTGGATCATCAGTGTTAGAGCTAAAATTAGCATGTTTAAAGTGATTTTCATGCTTCCAGGGGCTCGGGAAGTGAAATAAATACCATTTGGAGGCATTTAATGTTCGAGCAAAAACGGCTGATTTTCGACAAAAGAGATAACACCCCCCCATTACGTCATGCTTCAGAAATGTGGAAAATGGTCCGTTTTCAAATGTTTTATTTTTGAACGTCAGTTCACATTTGTAGGTGGATCATCAGTGTTAGAGCTAAAATTAGCATGTTTAAAGTGATTTTCATGCTTCCAGGGGCCCAAAACACAAGATTTATGGAATGGTTAAAAGTGCATAAAAATGGCCAATTTACTCACTCTGAGTTCTCAAAAAGGGTTTCTTCACCCCGGGAAGTGAAATAAATACCATTTGGAGGCATTTAATGTTCGAGCAAAAACGGCTGATTTTCGACAAAAGAGATAACACCCCCCCATTACGTCATGCTTCAGAAATGTGGAAAATGGTTCGTTTTCAAATGTTTTATTTTTGAACGTCAGTTCACATTTGTAGGTGGATCATCAGTGTTAGAGCTAAAATTAGCATGTTTAAAGTGATTTTCATGCTTCCAGGGGCTCGCGAAGTGAAATAAATACAATTTGGAGGCATTTAATGTTCGAGCAAAAACGGCTGATTTTCGACAAAAGAGATAACACCCCCCCATTACGTCATGCTTCAGAAATGTGGAAAATGGTCCGTTTTCAAATGTTTTATTTTTGAACGTCAGGTCACATTTGTAGGTGGATCATCAGTGTTAGAGCTAAAATTAGCATGTTTAAAGTGATTTTCATGCTTCCAGGGGCTCGGGAAGTGAAATAAATACCATTTGGAGGCATTTAATGTTCGAGCAAAAACGGCTGATTTTCGACAAAAGAGATAACACCCCCCCATTACGTCATGCTTCAGAAATGTGGAAAATGGTCCGTTTTGAAATGTTTTATTTTTGAACGTCAGTTCACATTTGTAGGTGGATCATCAGTGTTAGAGCTAAAATTAGCATGTTTAAAGTGATTTTCATGCTTCCAGGGGCTTGGGAAGTGAAATAAATACCATTTGGAGGCATTTAATGTTCGAGCAAAAACGGCTGATTTTCGACAAAAGAGATAACACCCCCCCATTACGTCATGCTTCAGAAATGTGGAAAATGGTCCGTTTTCAAATGTTTTATTTTTGAACGTCAGTTCACATTTGTAGGTGGATCATCAGTGTTAGAGCTAAAATTAGCATGTTTAAAGTGATTTTCATGCTTCCAGGGGCTCGGGAAGTTAATTAAATACCATTTGGAGGCATTTAATGTTCGAGCAAAAACGGCTGATTTTCGACAAAAGAGATAACACCCCCCCATTACGTCATGCTTCAGAAATGTGGAAAATGGTCCGTTTTCAAATGTTTTATTTTTGAACGTCAGTTCACATTTGTAGGTGGATCATCAGTGTTAGAGCTAAAATTAGCATGTTTAAAGTGATTTTCATGCTTCCAGGGGCTCGGGAAGTTAATTAAATACCATTTGGAGGCATTTAATGTTCGAGCAAAAACGGCTGATTTTCGACAAAAGAGATAACACCCCCCCATTACGTCATGCTTCAGAAATGTGGAAAATGGTCCGTTTTCAAATGTTTTATTTTTGAACGTCAGTTCACATTTGTAGGTGGATCATCAGTGTTAGAGCTAAAATTAGCATGTTTAAAGTGATTTTCATGCTTCCAGGGGCTCGGGAAGTGAAATAAATACCATTTGGAGGCATTTAATGTTCGAGCAAAAACGGCTGATTTTCGACAAAAGAGATAACACCCCCCCATTACGTCATGCTTCAGAAATGTGGAAAATGGTCCGTTTTCAAATGTTTTATTTTTGAACGTCAGTTCACATTTGTAGGTGGATCATCAGTGTTAGAGCTAAAATTAGCATGTTTAAAGTGATTTTCATGCTTCCAGGGGCTCGGGAAGTTAATTAAATACCATTTGGAGGCATTTAATGTTCGAGCAAAAACGGCTGATTTTCGACAAAAGAGATAACACCCCCCCATTACGTCATGCTTCAGAAATGTGGAAAATGGTCCGTTTTCAAATGTTTTATTTTTGAACGTCAGTTCACATTTGTAGGTGGATCATCAGTGTTAGAGCTAAAATTAGCATGTTTAAAGTGATTTTCATGCTTCCAGGGGCTCGGGAAGTTAATTAAATACCATTTGGAGGCATTTAATGTTCGAGCAAAAACGGCTGATTTTCGACAAAAGAGATAACACCCCCCCATTACGTCATGCTTCAGAAATGTGGAAAATGGTCCGTTTTCAAATGTTTTATTTTTGAACGTCAGTTCACATTTGTAGGTGGATCATCAGTGTTAGAGCTAAAATTAGCATGTTTAAAGTGATTTTCATGCTTCCAGGGGCCCAAAACACAAGATTTATGGAATGGTTAAAAGTGCATGAAAATGGCCAATTTACACACTCTGAGTTCTCAAAAAGGGTTTCTTCACCCCGGGAAGTGAAATAAATACCATTTGGAGGCATTTAATGTTCGAGCAAAAACGGCTGATTTTCGACAAAAGAGATAACACCCCCCATTACGTCATGCTTCAGAAATGTGGAAAATGGTCCGTTTTCAAATGTTTTATTTTTGAACGTCAGTTCACATTTGTAGGTGGATCATCAGTGTTAGAGCTAAAATTAGCATGTTTAAAGTGATTTTCATGCTTCCAGGGGCTCGGGAAGTGAAATAAATACCATTTGGAGGCATTTAATGTTCGAGCAAAAACGGCTGATTTTCGACAAAAGAGATAACACCCCCCCCATTACGTCATGCTTCAGAAATGTGGAAAATGGTCCGTTTTCAAATGTTTTATTTTTGAACGTCAGTTCACATTTGTAGGTGGATCATCAGTGTTAGAGCTAAAATTAGCCTGTTTAAAGTGATTTTCATGCTTCCAGGGGCCCAAAACACAAGATTTATGGAATGGTTAAAAGTGCATAAAAATGGCCAATTTACTCACTCTGAGTTCTCAAAAAGGGTTTCTTCACCCCGGGAAGTGAAATAAATACCATTTGGAGGCATTTAATGTTCGAGCAAAAACGGCTGATTTTCGACAAAAGAGATAACACCCCCCCATTACGTCATGCTTCAGAAATGTGGAAAATGGTCCGTTTTCAAATGTTTTATTTTTGAACGTCAGTTCACATTTGTAGGTGGATCATCAGTGTTAGAGCTAAAATTAGCATGTTTAAAGTGATTTTCATGCTTCCAGGGGCTCGGGAAGTGAAATAAATACCATTTGGAGGCATTTAATGTTCGAGCAAAAACGGCTGATTTTCGACAAAAGAGATAACACCCCCCCATTACGTCATGCTTCAGAAATGTGGAAAATGGTCCGTTTTCAAATGTTTTATTTTTGAACGTCAGTTCACATTTGTAGGTGGATCATCAGTGTTAGAGCTAAAATTAGCATGTTTAAAGTGATTTTCATGCTTCCAGGGGCTCGGGAAGTTAATTAAATACCATTTGGAGGCATTTAATGTTCGAGCAAAAACGGCTGATTTTCGACAAAAGAGATAACACCCCCCCATTACGTCATGCTTCAGAAATGTGGAAAATGGTCCGTTTTCAAATGTTTTATTTTTGAACGTCAGTTCACATTTGTAGGTGGATCATCAGTGTTAGAGCTAAAATTAGCATGTTTAAAGTGATTTTCATGCTTCCAGGGGCCCAAAACACAAGATTTATGGAATGGTTAAAAGTGCTTAAAAATGGCCAATTTACTCACTCTGAGTTCTCAAAAAGGGTTTCTTCACCCCGGGAAGTTAATTAAATACCATTTGGAGGCATTTAATGTTCGAGCAAAAACGGCTGATTTTCGACAAAAGAGATAACACCCCCCCATTACGTCATGCTTCAGAAATGTGGAAAATGGTCCGTTTTCAAATGTTTTATTTTTGAACGTCAGTTCACATTTGTAGGTGGATCATCAGTGTTAGAGCTAAAATTAGCATGTTTAAAGTGATTTTCATGCTTCCAGGGGCCCAAAACACAAGATTTATGGAATGGTTAAAAGTGCATAAAAATGGCCAATTTACTCACTCTGAGTTCTCAAAAAGGGTTTCTTCACCCCGGGAAGTGAAATAAATACCATTTGGAGGCATTTAATGTTCGAGCAAAAACGGCTGATTTTCGACAAAAGAGATAACACCCCCCCATTACGTCATGCTTCAGAAATGTGGAAAATGGTTCGTTTTCAAATGTTTTATTTTTGAACGTCAGTTCACATTTGTAGGTGGATCATCAGTGTTAGAGCTAAAATTAGCATGTTTAAAGTGATTTTCATGCTTCCAGGGGCTCGGGAAGTGAAATAAATACAATTTGGAGGCATTTAATGTTCGAGCAAAAACGGCTGATTTTCGACAAAAGAGATAACACCCCCCCATTACGTCATGCTTCAGAAATGTGGAAAATGGTCCGTTTTCAAATGTTTTATTTTTGAACGTCAGGTCACATTTGTAGGTGGATCATCAGTGTTAGAGCTAAAATTAGCATGTTTAAAGTGATTTTCATGCTTCCAGGGGCTCGGGAAGTGAAATAAATACCATTTGGAGGCATTTAATGTTCGAGCAAAAACGGCTGATTTTCGACAAAAGAGATAACACCCCCCCATTACGTCATGCTTCAGAAATGTGGAAAATGGTCCGTTTTGAAATGTTTTATTTTTGAACGTCAGTTCACATTTGTAGGTGGATCATCAGTGTTAGAGCTAAAATTAGCATGTTTAAAGTGATTTTCATGCTTCCAGGGGCTTGGGAAGTGAAATAAATACCATTTGGAGGCATTTAATGTTCGAGCAAAAACGGCTGATTTTCAACAAAAGAGATAACACCCCCCCATTACGTCATGCTTCAGAAATGTGGAAAATGGTCCGTTTTCAAATGTTTTATTTTTGAACGTCAGTTCACATTTGTAGGTGGATCATCAGTGTTAGAGCTAAAATTAGCATGTTTAAAGTGATTTTCATGCTTCCAGGGGCTCGGGAAGTTAATTAAATACCATTTGGAGGCATTTAATGTTCGAGCAAAAACGGCTGATTTTCGACAAAAGAGATAACACCCCCCCATTACATCATGCTTCAGAAATGTGGAAAATGGTCCGTTTTCAAATGTTTTATTTTTGAACGTCAGTTCACATTTGTAGGTGGATCATCAGTGTTAGAGCTAAAATTAGCATGTTTAAAGTGATTTTCATGCTTCCAGGGGCTCGGGAAGTTAATTAAATACCATTTGGAGGCATTTAATGTTCGAGCAAAAACGGCTGATTTTCGACAAAAGAGATAACACCCCCCCATTACGTCATGCTTCAGAAATGTGGAAAATGGTCCGTTTTCAAATGTTTTATTTTTGAACGTCAGTTCACATTTGTAGGTGGATCATCAGTGTTAGAGCTAAAATTAGCATGTTTAAAGTGATTTTCATGCTTCCAGGGGCTCGGGAAGTGAAATAAATACCATTTGGAGGCATTTAATGTTCGAGCAAAAACGGCTGATTTTCGACAAAAGAGATAACACCCCCCCATTACGTCATGCTTCAGAAATGTGGAAAATGGTCCGTTTTCAAATGTTTTATTTTTGAACGTCAGTTCACATTTGTAGGTGGATCATCAGTGTTAGAGCTAAAATTAGCATGTTTAAAGTGATTTTCATGCTTCCAGGGGCTCGGGAAGTTAATTAAATACCATTTGGAGGCATTTAATGTTCGAGCAAAAACGGCTGATTTTCGACAAAAGAGATAACACCCCCCCATTACGTCATGCTTCAGAAATGTGGAAAATGGTCCGTTTTCAAATGTTTTATTTTTGAACGTCAGTTCACATTTGTAGGTGGATCATCAGTGTTAGAGCTAAAATTAGCATGTTTAAAGTGATTTTCATGCTTCCAGGGGCTCGGGAAGTTAATTAAATACCATTTGGAGGCATTTAATGTTCGAGCAAAAACGGCTGATTTTCGACAAAAGAGATAACACCCCCCCATTACGTCATGCTTCAGAAATGTGGAAAATGGTCCGTTTTCAAATGTTTTATTTTTGAACGTCAGTTCACATTTGTAGGTGGATCATCAGTGTTAGAGCTAAAATTAGCATGTTTAAAGTGATTTTCATGCTTCCAGGGGCCCAAAACACAAGATTTATGGAATGGTTAAAAGTGCATGAAAATGGCCAATTTACACACTCTGAGTTCTCAAAAAGGGTTTCTTCACCCCGGGAAGTGAAATAAATACCATTTGGAGGCATTTAATGTTCGAGCAAAAACGGCTGATTTTCGACAAAAGAGATAACACCCCCCATTACGTCATGCTTCAGAAATGTGGAAAATGGTCCGTTTTCAAATGTTTTATTTTTGAACGTCAGTTCACATTTGTAGGTGGATCATCAGTGTTAGAGCTAAAATTAGCATGTTTAAAGTGATTTTCATGCTTCCAGGGGCTCGGGAAGTGAAATAAATACCATTTGGAGGCATTTAATGTTCGAGCAAAAACGGCTGATTTTCGACAAAAGAGATAACACCCCCCCCATTACGTCATGCTTCAGAAATGTGGAAAATGGTCCGTTTTCAAATGTTTTATTTTTGAACGTCAGTTCACATTTGTAGGTGGATCATCAGTGTTAGAGCTAAAATTAGCCTGTTTAAAGTGATTTTCATGCTTCCAGGGGCCCAAAACACAAGATTTATGGAATGGTTAAAAGTGCATAAAAATGGCCAATTTACTCACTCTGAGTTCTCAAAAAGGGTTTCTTCACCCCGGGAAGTGAAATAAATACCATTTGGAGGCATTTAATGTTCGAGCAAAAACGGCTGATTTTCGACAAAAGAGATAACACCCCCCCATTACGTCATGCTTCAGAAATGTGGAAAATGGTCCGTTTTCAAATGTTTTATTTTTGAACGTCAGTTCACATTTGTAGGTGGATCATCAGTGTTAGAGCTAAAATTAGCATGTTTAAAGTGATTTTCATGCTTCCAGGGGCTCGGGAAGTGAAATAAATACCATTTGGAGGCATTTAATGTTCGAGCAAAAACGGCTGATTTTCGACAAAAGAGATAACACCCCCCCATTACGTCATGCTTCAGAAATGTGGAAAATGGTCCGTTTTCAAATGTTTTATTTTTGAACGTCAGTTCACATTTGTAGGTGGATCATCAGTGTTAGAGCTAAAATTAGCATGTTTAAAGTGATTTTCATGCTTCCAGGGGCTCGGGAAGTTAATTAAATACCATTTGGAGGCATTTAATGTTCGAGCAAAAACGGCTGATTTTCGACAAAAGAGATAACACCCCCCCATTACGTCATGCTTCAGAAATGTGGAAAATGGTCCGTTTTCAAATGTTTTATTTTTGAACGTCAGTTCACATTTGTAGGTGGATCATCAGTGTTAGAGCTAAAATTAGCATGTTTAAAGTGATTTTCATGCTTCCAGGGGCCCAAAACACAAGATTTATGGAATGGTTAAAAGTGCTTAAAAATGGCCAATTTACTCACTCTGAGTTCTCAAAAAGGGTTTCTTCACCCCGGGAAGTTAATTAAATACCATTTGGAGGCATTTAATGTTCGAGCAAAAACGGCTGATTTTCGACAAAAGAGATAACACCCCCCCATTACGTCATGCTTCAGAAATGTGGAAAATGGTCCGTTTTCAAATGTTTTATTTTTGAACGTCAGTTCACATTTGTAGGTGGATCATCAGTGTTAGAGCTAAAATTAGCATGTTTAAAGTGATTTTCATGCTTCCAGGGGCCCAAAACACAAGATTTATGGAATGGTTAAAAGTGCATAAAAATGGCCAATTTACTCACTCTGAGTTCTCAAAAAGGGTTTCTTCACCCCGGGAAGTGAAATAAATACCATTTGGAGGCATTTAATGTTCGAGCAAAAACGGCTGATTTTCGACAAAAGAGATAACACCCCCCCATTACGTCATGCTTCAGAAATGTGGAAAATGGTTCGTTTTCAAATGTTTTATTTTTGAACGTCAGTTCACATTTGTAGGTGGATCATCAGTGTTAGAGCTAAAATTAGCATGTTTAAAGTGATTTTCATGCTTCCAGGGGCTCGGGAAGTGAAATAAATACAATTTGGAGGCATTTAATGTTCGAGCAAAAACGGCTGATTTTCGACAAAAGAGATAACACCCCCCCATTACGTCATGCTTCAGAAATGTGGAAAATGGTCCGTTTTCAAATGTTTTATTTTTGAACGTCAGGTCACATTTGTAGGTGGATCATCAGTGTTAGAGCTAAAATTAGCATGTTTAAAGTGATTTTCATGCTTCCAGGGGCTCGGGAAGTGAAATAAATACCATTTGGAGGCATTTAATGTTCGAGCAAAAACGGCTGATTTTCGACAAAAGAGATAACACCCCCCCATTACGTCATGCTTCAGAAATGTGGAAAATGGTCCGTTTTGAAATGTTTTATTTTTGAACGTCAGTTCACATTTGTAGGTGGATCATCAGTGTTAGAGCTAAAATTAGCATGTTTAAAGTGATTTTCATGCTTCCAGGGGCTTGGGAAGTGAAATAAATACCATTTGGAGGCATTTAATGTTCGAGCAAAAACGGCTGATTTTCGACAAAAGAGATAACACCCCCCCATTACGTCATGCTTCAGAAATGTGGAAAATGGTCCGTTTTCAAATGTTTTATTTTTGAACGTCAGTTCACATTTGTAGGTGGATCATCAGTGTTAGAGCTAAAATTAGCATGTTTAAAGTGATTTTCATGCTTCCAGGGGCTCGGGAAGTTAATTAAATACCATTTGGAGGCATTTAATGTTCGAGCAAAAACGGCTGATTTTCGACAAAAGAGATAACACCCCCCCATTACGTCATGCTTCAGAAATGTGGAAAATGGTCCGTTTTCAAATGTTTTATTTTTGAACGTCAGTTCACATTTGTAGGTGGATCATCAGTGTTAGAGCTAAAATTAGCATGTTTAAAGTGATTTTCATGCTTCCAGGGGCTCGGGAAGTTAATTAAATACCATTTGGAGGCATTTAATGTTCGAGCAAAAACGGCTGATTTTCGACAAAAGAGATAACACCCCCCCATTACGTCATGCTTCAGAAATGTGGAAAATGGTCCGTTTTCAAATGTTTTATTTTTGAACGTCAGTTCACATTTGTAGGTGGATCATCAGTGTTAGAGCTAAAATTAGCATGTTTAAAGTGATTTTCATGCTTCCAGGGGCTCGGGAAGTGAAATAAATACCATTTGGAGGCATTTAATGTTCGAGCAAAAACGGCTGATTTTCGACAAAAGAGATAACACCCCCCCATTACGTCATGCTTCAGAAATGTGGAAAATGGTCCGTTTTCAAATGTTTTATTTTTGAACGTCAGTTCACATTTGTAGGTGGATCATCAGTGTTAGAGCTAAAATTAGCATGTTTAAAGTGATTTTCATGCTTCCAGGGGCTCGGGAAGTTAATTAAATACCATTTGGAGGCATTTAATGTTCGAGCAAAAACGGCTGATTTTCGACAAAAGAGATAACACCCCCCCATTACGTCATGCTTCAGAAATGTGGAAAATGGTCCGTTTTCAAATGTTTTATTTTTGAACGTCAGTTCACATTTGTAGGTGGATCATCAGTGTTAGAGCTAAAATTAGCATGTTTAAAGTGATTTTCATGCTTCCAGGGGCTCGGGAAGTTAATTAAATACCATTTGGAGGCATTTAATGTTCGAGCAAAAACGGCTGATTTTCGACAAAAGAGATAACACCCCCCCATTACGTCATGCTTCAGAAATGTGGAAAATGGTCCGTTTTCAAATGTTTTATTTTTGAACGTCAGTTCACATTTGTAGGTGGATCATCAGTGTTAGAGCTAAAATTAGCATGTTTAAAGTGATTTTCATGCTTCCAGGGGCCCAAAACACAAGATTTATGGAATGGTTAAAAGTGCATGAAAATGGCCAATTTACACACTCTGAGTTCTCAAAAAGGGTTTCTTCACCCCGGGAAGTGAAATAAATACCATTTGGAGGCATTTAATGTTCGAGCAAAAACGGCTGATTTTCGACAAAAGAGATAACACCCCCCATTACGTCATGCTTCAGAAATGTGGAAAATGGTCCGTTTTCAAATGTTTTATTTTTGAACGTCAGTTCACATTTGTAGGTGGATCATCAGTGTTAGAGCTAAAATTAGCATGTTTAAAGTGATTTTCATGCTTCCAGGGGCTCGGGAAGTGAAATAAATACCATTTGGAGGCATTTAATGTTCGAGCAAAAACGGCTGATTTTCGACAAAAGAGATAACACCCCCCCCATTACGTCATGCTTCAGAAATGTGGAAAATGGTCCGTTTTCAAATGTTTTATTTTTGAACGTCAGTTCACATTTGTAGGTGGATCATCAGTGTTAGAGCTAAAATTAGCCTGTTTAAAGTGATTTTCATGCTTCCAGGGGCCCAAAACACAAGATTTATGGAATGGTTAAAAGTGCATAAAAATGGCCAATTTACTCACTCTGAGTTCTCAAAAAGGGTTTCTTCACCCCGGGAAGTGAAATAAATACCATTTGGAGGCATTTAATGTTCGAGCAAAAACGGCTGATTTTCGACAAAAGAGATAACACCCCCCCATTACGTCATGCTTCAGAAATGTGGAAAATGGTCCGTTTTCAAATGTTTTATTTTTGAACGTCAGTTCACATTTGTAGGTGGATCATCAGTGTTAGAGCTAAAATTAGCATGTTTAAAGTGATTTTCATGCTTCCAGGGGCTCGGGAAGTGAAATAAATACCATTTGGAGGCATTTAATGTTCGAGCAAAAACGGCTGATTTTCGACAAAAGAGATAACACCCCCCCATTACGTCATGCTTCAGAAATGTGGAAAATGGTCCGTTTTCAAATGTTTTATTTTTGAACGTCAGTTCACATTTGTAGGTGGATCATCAGTGTTAGAGCTAAAATTAGCATGTTTAAAGTGATTTTCATGCTTCCAGGGGCTCGGGAAGTTAATTAAATACCATTTGGAGGCATTTAATGTTCGAGCAAAAACGGCTGATTTTCGACAAAAGAGATAACACCCCCCCATTACGTCATGCTTCAGAAATGTGGAAAATGGTCCGTTTTCAAATGTTTTATTTTTGAACGTCAGTTCACATTTGTAGGTGGATCATCAGTGTTAGAGCTAAAATTAGCATGTTTAAAGTGATTTTCATGCTTCCAGGGGCCCAAAACACAAGATTTATGGAATGGTTAAAAGTGCTTAAAAATGGCCAATTTACTCACTCTGAGTTCTCAAAAAGGGTTTCTTCACCCCGGGAAGTTAATTAAATACCATTTGGAGGCATTTAATGTTCGAGCAAAAACGGCTGATTTTCGACAAAAGAGATAACACCCCCCCATTACGTCATGCTTCAGAAATGTGGAAAATGGTCCGTTTTCAAATGTTTTATTTTTGAACGTCAGTTCACATTTGTAGGTGGATCATCAGTGTTAGAGCTAAAATTAGCATGTTTAAAGTGATTTTCATGCTTCCAGGGGCCCAAAACACAAGATTTATGGAATGGTTAAAAGTGCATAAAAATGGCCAATTTACTCACTCTGAGTTCTCAAAAAGGGTTTCTTCACCCCGGGAAGTGAAATAAATACCATTTGGAGGCATTTAATGTTCGAGCAAAAACGGCTGATTTTCGACAAAAGAGATAACACCCCCCCATTACGTCATGCTTCAGAAATGTGGAAAATGGTTCGTTTTCAAATGTTTTATTTTTGAACGTCAGTTCACATTTGTAGGTGGATCATCAGTGTTAGAGCTAAAATTAGCATGTTTAAAGTGATTTTCATGCTTCCAGGGGCTCGGGAAGTGAAATAAATACAATTTGGAGGCATTTAATGTTCGAGCAAAAACGGCTGATTTTCGACAAAAGAGATAACACCCCCCCATTACGTCATGCTTCGGAAATGTGGAAAATGGTCCGTTTTCAAATGTTTTATTTTTGAACGTCAGGTCACATTTGTAGGTGGATCATCAGTGTTAGAGCTAAAATTAGCATGTTTAAAGTGATTTTCATGCTTCCAGGTGCTCGGGAAGTGAAATAAATACCATTTGGAGGCATTTAATGTTCGAGCAAAAACGGCTGATTTTCGACAAAAGAGATAACACCCCCCCATTACGTCATGCTTCAGAAATGTGGAAAATGGTCCGTTTTGAAATGTTTTATTTTTGAACGTCAGTTCACATTTGTAGGTGGATCATCAGTGTTAGAGCTAAAATTAGCATGTTTAAAGTGATTTTCATGCTTCCAGGGGCTTGGGAAGTGAAATAAATACCATTTGGAGGCATTTAATGTTCGAGCAAAAACGGCTGATTTTCGACAAAAGAGATAACACCCCCCCATTACGTCATGCTTCAGAAATGTGGAAAATGGTCCGTTTTCAAATGTTTTATTTTTGAACGTCAGTTCACATTTGTAGGTGGATCATCAGTGTTAGAGCTAAAATTAGCATGTTTAAAGTGATTTTCATGCTTCCAGGGGCCCAAAACACAAGATTTATGGAATGGTTAAAAGTGCATGAAAATGGCCAATTTACACACTCTGAGTTCTCAAAAAGGGTTTCTTCACCCCGGGAAGTGAAATAAATACCATTTGGAGGCATTTAATGTTCGAGCAAAAACGGCTGATTTTCGACAAAAGAGATAACACCCCCCATTACGTCATGCTTCAGAAATGTGGAAAATGGTCCGTTTTCAAATGTTTTATTTTTGAACGTCAGTTCACATTTGTAGGTGGATCATCAGTGTTAGAGCTAAAATTAGCATGTTTAAAGTGATTTTCATGCTTCCAGGGGCTCGGGAAGTGAAATAAATACCATTTGGAGGCATTTAATGTTCGAGCAAAAACGGCTGATTTTCGACAAAAGAGATAACACCCCCCCCATTACGTCATGCTTCAGAAATGTGGAAAATGGTCCGTTTTCAAATGTTTTATTTTTGAACGTCAGTTCACATTTGTAGGTGGATCATCAGTGTTAGAGCTAAAATTAGCCTGTTTAAAGTGATTTTCATGCTTCCAGGGGCCCAAAACACAAGATTTATGGAATGGTTAAAAGTGCATAAAAATGGCCAATTTACTCACTCTGAGTTCTCAAAAAGGGTTTCTTCACCCCGGGAAGTGAAATAAATACCATTTGGAGGCATTTAATGTTCGAGCAAAAACGGCTGATTTTCGACAAAAGAGATAACACCCCCCCATTACGTCATGCTTCAGAAATGTGGAAAATGGTCCGTTTTCAAATGTTTTATTTTTGAACGTCAGTTCACATTTGTAGGTGGATCATCAGTGTTAGAGCTAAAATTAGCATGTTTAAAGTGATTTTCATGCTTCCAGGGGCTCGGGAAGTGAAATAAATACCATTTGGAGGCATTTAATGTTCGAGCAAAAACGGCTGATTTTCGACAAAAGAGATAACACCCCCCCATTACGTCATGCTTCAGAAATGTGGAAAATGGTCCGTTTTCAAATGTTTTATTTTTGAACGTCAGTTCACATTTGTAGGTGGATCATCAGTGTTAGAGCTAAAATTAGCATGTTTAAAGTGATTTTCATGCTTCCAGGGGCTCGGGAAGTTAATTAAATACCATTTGGAGGCATTTAATGTTCGAGCAAAAACGGCTGATTTTCGACAAAAGAGATAACACCCCCCCATTACGTCATGCTTCAGAAATGTGGAAAATGGTCCGTTTTCAAATGTTTTATTTTTGAACGTCAGTTCACATTTGTAGGTGGATCATCAGTGTTAGAGCTAAAATTAGCATGTTTAAAGTGATTTTCATGCTTCCAGGGGCCCAAAACACAAGATTTATGGAATGGTTAAAAGTGCTTAAAAATGGCCAATTTACTCACTCTGAGTTCTCAAAAAGGGTTTCTTCACCCCGGGAAGTTAATTAAATACCATTTGGAGGCATTTAATGTTCGAGCAAAAACGGCTGATTTTCGACAAAAGAGATAACACCCCCCCATTACGTCATGCTTCAGAAATGTGGAAAATGGTCCGTTTTCAAATGTTTTATTTTTGAACGTCAGTTCACATTTGTAGGTGGATCATCAGTGTTAGAGCTAAAATTAGCATGTTTAAAGTGATTTTCATGCTTCCAGGGGCCCAAAACACAAGATTTATGGAATGGTTAAAAGTGCATAAAAATGGCCAATTTACTCACTCTGAGTTCTCAAAAAGGGTTTCTTCACCCCGGGAAGTGAAATAAATACCATTTGGAGGCATTTAATGTTCGAGCAAAAACGGCTGATTTTCGACAAAAGAGATAACACCCCCCCATTACGTCATGCTTCAGAAATGTGGAAAATGGTTCGTTTTCAAATGTTTTATTTTTGAACGTCAGTTCACATTTGTAGGTGGATCATCAGTGTTAGAGCTAAAATTAGCATGTTTAAAGTGATTTTCATGCTTCCAGGGGCTCGGGAAGTGAAATAAATACAATTTGGAGGCATTTAATGTTCGAGCAAAAACGGCTGATTTTCGACAAAAGAGATAACACCCCCCCATTACGTCATGCTTCGGAAATGTGGAAAATGGTCCGTTTTCAAATGTTTTATTTTTGAACGTCAGGTCACATTTGTAGGTGGATCATCAGTGTTAGAGCTAAAATTAGCATGTTTAAAGTGATTTTCATGCTTCCAGGGGCTCGGGAAGTGAAATAAATACCATTTGGAGGCATTTAATGTTCGAGCAAAAACGGCTGATTTTCGACAAAAGAGATAACACCCCCCCATTACGTCATGCTTCAGAAATGTGGAAAATGGTCCGTTTTGAAATGTTTTATTTTTGAACGTCAGTTCACATTTGTAGGTGGATCATCAGTGTTAGAGCTAAAATTAGCATGTTTAAAGTGATTTTCATGCTTCCAGGGGCTTGGGAAGTGAAATAAATACCATTTGGAGGCATTTAATGTTCGAGCAAAAACGGCTGATTTTCGACAAAAGAGATAACACCCCCCCATTACGTCATGCTTCAGAAATGTGGAAAATGGTCCGTTTTCAAATGTTTTATTTTTGAACGTCAGTTCACATTTGTAGGTGGATCATCAGTGTTAGAGCTAAAATTAGCATGTTTAAAGTGATTTTCATGCTTCCAGGGGCTCGGGAAGTTAATTAAATACCATTTGGAGGCATTTAATGTTCGAGCAAAAACGGCTGATTTTCGACAAAAGAGATAACACCCCCCCATTACGTCATGCTTCAGAAATGTGGAAAATGGTCCGTTTTCAAATGTTTTATTTTTGAACGTCAGTTCACATTTGTAGGTGGATCATCAGTGTTAGAGCTAAAATTAGCATGTTTAAAGTGATTTTCATGCTTCCAGGGGCTCGGGAAGTTAATTAAATACCATTTGGAGGCATTTAATGTTCGAGCAAAAACGGCTGATTTTCGACAAAAGAGATAACACCCCCCCATTACGTCATGCTTCAGAAATGTGGAAAATGGTCCGTTTTCAAATGTTTTATTTTTGAACGTCAGTTCACATTTGTAGGTGGATCATCAGTGTTAGAGCTAAAATTAGCATGTTTAAAGTGATTTTCATGCTTCCAGGGGCTCGGGAAGTGAAATAAATACCATTTGGAGGCATTTAATGTTCGAGCAAAAACGGCTGATTTTCGACAAAAGAGATAACACCCCCCCATTACGTCATGCTTCAGAAATGTGGAAAATGGTCCGTTTTCAAATGTTTTATTTTTGAACGTCAGTTCACATTTGTAGGTGGATCATCAGTGTTAGAGCTAAAATTAGCATGTTTAAAGTGATTTTCATGCTTCCAGGGGCTCGGGAAGTTAATTAAATACCATTTGGAGGCATTTAATGTTCGAGCAAAAACGGCTGATTTTCGACAAAAGAGATAACACCCCCCCATTACGTCATGCTTCAGAAATGTGGAAAATGGTCCGTTTTCAAATGTTTTATTTTTGAACGTCAGTTCACATTTGTAGGTGGATCATCAGTGTTAGAGCTAAAATTAGCATGTTTAAAGTGATTTTCATGCTTCCAGGGGCTCGGGAAGTTAATTAAATACCATTTGGAGGCATTTAATGTTCGAGCAAAAACGGCTGATTTTCGACAAAAGAGATAACACCCCCCCATTACGTCATGCTTCAGAAATGTGGAAAATGGTCCGTTTTCAAATGTTTTATTTTTGAACGTCAGTTCACATTTGTAGGTGGATCATCAGTGTTAGAGCTAAAATTAGCATGTTTAAAGTGATTTTCATGCTTCCAGGGGCCCAAAACACAAGATTTATGGAATGGTTAAAAGTGCATGAAAATGGCCAATTTACACACTCTGAGTTCTCAAAAAGGGTTTCTTCACCCCGGGAAGTGAAATAAATACCATTTGGAGGCATTTAATGTTCGAGCAAAAACGGCTGATTTTCGACAAAAGAGATAACACCCCCCATTACGTCATGCTTCAGAAATGTGGAAAATGGTCCGTTTTCAAATGTTTTATTTTTGAACGTCAGTTCACATTTGTAGGTGGATCATCAGTGTTAGAGCTAAAATTAGCATGTTTAAAGTGATTTTCATGCTTCCAGGGGCTCGGGAAGTGAAATAAATACCATTTGGAGGCATTTAATGTTCGAGCAAAAACGGCTGATTTTCGACAAAAGAGATAACACCCCCCCATTACGTCATGCTTCAGAAATGTGGAAAATGGTCCGTTTTCAAATGTTTTATTTTTGAACGTCAGTTCACATTTGTAGGTGGATCATCAGTGTTAGAGCTAAAATTAGCATGTTTAAAGTGATTTTCATGCTTCCAGGGGCTCGGGAAGTTAATTAAATACCATTTGGAGGCATTTAATGTTCGAGCAAAAACGGCTGATTTTCGACAAAAGAGATAACACCCCCCCATTACGTCATGCTTCAGAAATGTGGAAAATGGTCCGTTTTCAAATGTTTTATTTTTGAACGTCAGTTCACATTTGTAGGTGGATCATCAGTGTTAGAGCTAAAATTAGCATGTTTAAAGTGATTTTCATGCTTCCAGGGGCCCAAAACACAAGATTTATGGAATGGTTAAAAGTGCTTAAAAATGGCCAATTTACTCACTCTGAGTTCTCAAAAAGGGTTTCTTCACCCCGGGAAGTTAATTAAATACCATTTGGAGGCATTTAATGTTCGAGCAAAAACGGCTGATTTTCGACAAAAGAGATAACACCCCCCCATTACGTCATGCTTCAGAAATGTGGAAAATGGTCCGTTTTCAAATGTTTTATTTTTGAACGTCAGTTCACATTTGTAGGTGGATCATCAGTGTTAGAGCTAAAATTAGCATGTTTAAAGTGATTTTCATGCTTCCAGGGGCCCAAAACACAAGATTTATGGAATGGTTAAAAGTGCATAAAAATGGCCAATTTACTCACTCTGAGTTCTCAAAAAGGGTTTCTTCACCCCGGGAAGTGAAATAAATACCATTTGGAGGCATTTAATGTTCGAGCAAAAACGGCTGATTTTCGACAAAAGAGATAACACCCCCCCATTACGTCATGCTTCAGAAATGTGGAAAATGGTTCGTTTTCAAATGTTTTATTTTTGAACGTCAGTTCACATTTGTAGGTGGATCATCAGTGTTAGAGCTAAAATTAGCATGTTTAAAGTGATTTTCATGCTTCCAGGGGCTCGGGAAGTGAAATAAATACAATTTGGAGGCATTTAATGTTCGAGCAAAAACGGCTGATTTTCGACAAAAGAGATAACACCCCCCCATTACGTCATGCTTCAGAAATGTGGAAAATGGTCCGTTTTCAAATGTTTTATTTTTGAACGTCAGGTCACATTTGTAGGTGGATCATGAGTGTTAGAGCTAAAATTAGCATGTTTAAAGTGATTTTCATGCTTCCAGGGGCTCGGGAAGTGAAATAAATACCATTTGGAGGCATTTAATGTTCGAGCAAAAACGGCTGATTTTCGACAAAAGAGATAACACCCCCCCATTACGTCATGCTTCAGAAATGTGGAAAATGGTCCGTTTTGAAATGTTTTATTTTTGAACGTCAGTTCACATTTGTAGGTGGATCATCAGTGTTAGAGCTAAAATTAGCATGTTTAAAGTGATTTTCATGCTTCCAGGGGCTTGGGAAGTGAAATAAATACCATTTGGAGGCATTTAATGTTCGAGCAAAAACGGCTGATTTTCGACAAAAGAGATAACACCCCCCCATTACGTCATGCTTCAGAAATGTGGAAAATGGTCCGTTTTCAAATGTTTTATTTTTGAACGTCAGTTCACATTTGTAGGTGGATCATCAGTGTTAGAGCTAAAATTAGCATGTTTAAAGTGATTTTCATGCTTCCAGGGGCTCGGGAAGTTAATTAAATACCATTTGGAGGCATTTAATGTTCGAGCAAAAACGGCTGATTTTCGACAAAAGAGATAACACCCCCCCATTACGTCATGCTTCAGAAATGTGGAAAATGGTCCGTTTTCAAATGTTTTATTTTTGAACGTCAGTTCACATTTGTAGGTGGATCATCAGTGTTAGAGCTAAAATTAGCATGTTTAAAGTGATTTTCATGCTTCCAGGGGCTCGGGAAGTTAATTAAATACCATTTGGAGGCATTTAATGTTCGAGCAAAAACGGCTGATTTTCGACAAAAGAGATAACACCCCCCCATTACGTCATGCTTCAGAAATGTGGAAAATGGTCCGTTTTCAAATGTTTTATTTTTGAACGTCAGTTCACATTTGTAGGTGGATCATCAGTGTTAGAGCTAAAATTAGCATGTTTAAAGTGATTTTCATGCTTCCAGGGGCTCGGGAAGTGAAATAAATACCATTTGGAGGCATTTAATGTTCGAGCAAAAACGGCTGATTTTCGACAAAAGAGATAACACCCCCCCATTACGTCATGCTTCAGAAATGTGGAAAATGGTCCGTTTTCAAATGTTTTATTTTTGAACGTCAGTTCACATTTGTAGGTGGATCATCAGTGTTAGAGCTAAAATTAGCATGTTTAAAGTGATTTTCATGCTTCCAGGGGCTCGGGAAGTTAATTAAATACCATTTGGAGGCATTTAATGTTCGAGCAAAAACGGCTGATTTTCGACAAAAGAGATAACACCCCCCCATTACGTCATGCTTCAGAAATGTGGAAAATGGTCCGTTTTCAAATGTTTTATTTTTGAACGTCAGTTCACATTTGTAGGTGGATCATCAGTGTTAGAGCTAAAATTAGCATGTTTAAAGTGATTTTCATGCTTCCAGGGGCTCGGGAAGTTAATTAAATACCATTTGGAGGCATTTAATGTTCGAGCAAAAACGGCTGATTTTCGACAAAAGAGATAACACCCCCCCATTACGTCATGCTTCAGAAATGTGGAAAATGGTCCGTTTTCAAATGTTTTATTTTTGAACGTCAGTTCACATTTGTAGGTGGATCATCAGTGTTAGAGCTAAAATTAGCATGTTTAAAGTGATTTTCATGCTTCCAGGGGCCCAAAACACAAGATTTATGGAATGGTTAAAAGTGCATGAAAATGGCCAATTTACACACTCTGAGTTCTCAAAAAGGGTTTCTTCACCCCGGGAAGTGAAATAAATACCATTTGGAGGCATTTAATGTTCGAGCAAAAACGGCTGATTTTCGACAAAAGAGATAACACCCCCCATTACGTCATGCTTCAGAAATGTGGAAAATGGTCCGTTTTCAAATGTTTTATTTTTGAACGTCAGTTCACATTTGTAGGTGGATCATCAGTGTTAGAGCTAAAATTAGCATGTTTAAAGTGATTTTCATGCTTCCAGGGGCTCGGGAAGTGAAATAAATACCATTTGGAGGCATTTAATGTTCGAGCAAAAACGGCTGATTTTCGACAAAAGAGATAACACCCCCCCCATTACGTCATGCTTCAGAAATGTGGAAAATGGTCCGTTTTCAAATGTTTTATTTTTGAACGTCAGTTCACATTTGTAGGTGGATCATCAGTGTTAGAGCTAAAATTAGCCTGTTTAAAGTGATTTTCATGCTTCCAGGGGCCCAAAACACAAGATTTATGGAATGGTTAAAAGTGCATAAAAATGGCCAATTTACTCACTCTGAGTTCTCAAAAAGGGTTTCTTCACCCCGGGAAGTGAAATAAATACCATTTGGAGGCATTTAATGTTCGAGCAAAAACGGCTGATTTTCGACAAAAGAGATAACACCCCCCCATTACGTCATGCTTCAGAAATGTGGAAAATGGTCCGTTTTCAAATGTTTTATTTTTGAACGTCAGTTCACATTTGTAGGTGGATCATCAGTGTTAGAGCTAAAATTAGCATGTTTAAAGTGATTTTCATGCTTCCAGGGGCTCGGGAAGTGAAATAAATACCATTTGGAGGCATTTAATGTTCGAGCAAAAACGGCTGATTTTCGACAAAAGAGATAACACCCCCCCATTACGTCATGCTTCAGAAATGTGGAAAATGGTCCGTTTTCAAATGTTTTATTTTTGAACGTCAGTTCACATTTGTAGGTGGATCATCAGTGTTAGAGCTAAAATTAGCATGTTTAAAGTGATTTTCATGCTTCCAGGGGCTCGGGAAGTTAATTAAATACCATTTGGAGGCATTTAATGTTCGAGCAAAAACGGCTGATTTTCGACAAAAGAGATAACACCCCCCCATTACGTCATGCTTCAGAAATGTGGAAAATGGTCCGTTTTCAAATGTTTTATTTTTGAACGTCAGTTCACATTTGTAGGTGGATCATCAGTGTTAGAGCTAAAATTAGCATGTTTAAAGTGATTTTCATGCTTCCAGGGGCCCAAAACACAAGATTTATGGAATGGTTAAAAGTGCTTAAAAATGGCCAATTTACTCACTCTGAGTTCTCAAAAAGGGTTTCTTCACCCCGGGAAGTTAATTAAATACCATTTGGAGGCATTTAATGTTCGAGCAAAAACGGCTGATTTTCGACAAAAGAGATAACACCCCCCCATTACGTCATGCTTCAGAAATGTGGAAAATGGTCCGTTTTCAAATGTTTTATTTTTGAACGTCAGTTCACATTTGTAGGTGGATCATCAGTGTTAGAGCTAAAATTAGCATGTTTAAAGTGATTTTCATGCTTCCAGGGGCCCAAAACACAAGATTTATGGAATGGTTAAAAGTGCATAAAAATGGCCAATTTACTCACTCTGAGTTCTCAAAAAGGGTTTCTTCACCCCGGGAAGTGAAATAAATACCATTTGGAGGCATTTAATGTTCGAGCAAAAACGGCTGATTTTCGACAAAAGAGATAACACCCCCCCATTACGTCATGCTTCAGAAATGTGGAAAATGGTTCGTTTTCAAATGTTTTATTTTTGAACGTCAGTTCACATTTGTAGGTGGATCATCAGTGTTAGAGCTAAAATTAGCATGTTTAAAGTGATTTTCATGCTTCCAGGGGCTCGGGAAGTGAAATAAATACAATTTGGAGGCATTTAATGTTCGAGCAAAAACGGCTGATTTTCGACAAAAGAGATAACACCCCCCCATTACGTCATGCTTCAGAAATGTGGAAAATGGTCCGTTTTCAAATGTTTTATTTTTGAACGTCAGGTCACATTTGTAGGTGGATCATCAGTGTTAGAGCTAAAATTAGCATGTTTAAAGTGATTTTCATGCTTCCAGGGGCTCGGGAAGTGAAATAAATACCATTTGGAGGCATTTAATGTTCGAGCAAAAACGGCTGATTTTCGACAAAAGAGATAACACCCCCCCATTACGTCATGCTTCAGAAATGTGGAAAATGGTCCGTTTTGAAATGTTTTATTTTTGAACGTCAGTTCACATTTGTAGGTGGATCATCAGTGTTAGAGCTAAAATTAGCATGTTTAAAGTGATTTTCATGCTTCCAGGGGCTTGGGAAGTGAAATAAATACCATTTGGAGGCATTTAATGTTCGAGCAAAAACGGCTGATTTTCGACAAAAGAGATAACACCCCCCCATTACGTCATGCTTCAGAAATGTGGAAAATGGTCCGTTTTCAAATGTTTTATTTTTGAACGTCAGTTCACATTTGTAGGTGGATCATCAGTGTTAGAGCTAAAATTAGCATGTTTAAAGTGATTTTCATGCTTCCAGGGGCTCGGGAAGTTAATTAAATACCATTTGGAGGCATTTAATGTTCGAGCAAAAACGGCTGATTTTCGACAAAAGAGATAACACCCCCCCATTACGTCATGCTTCAGAAATGTGGAAAATGGTCCGTTTTCAAATGTTTTATTTTTGAACGTCAGTTCACATTTGTAGGTGGATCATCAGTGTTAGAGCTAAAATTAGCATGTTTAAAGTGATTTTCATGCTTCCAGGGGCTCGGGAAGTTAATTAAATACCATTTGGAGGCATTTAATGTTCGAGCAAAAACGGCTGATTTTCGACAAAAGAGATAACACCCCCCCATTACGTCATGCTTCAGAAATGTGGAAAATGGTCCGTTTTCAAATGTTTTATTTTTGAACGTCAGTTCACATTTGTAGGTGGATCATCAGTGTTAGAGCTAAAATTAGCATGTTTAAAGTGATTTTCATGCTTCCAGGGGCTCGGGAAGTGAAATAAATACCATTTGGAGGCATTTAATGTTCGAGCAAAAACGGCTGATTTTCGACAAAAGAGATAACACCCCCCCATTACGTCATGCTTCAGAAATGTGGAAAATGGTCCGTTTTCAAATGTTTTATTTTTGAACGTCAGTTCACATTTGTAGGTGGATCATCAGTGTTAGAGCTAAAATTAGCATGTTTAAAGTGATTTTCATGCTTCCAGGGGCTCGGGAAGTTAATTAAATACCATTTGGAGGCATTTAATGTTCGAGCAAAAACGGCTGATTTTCGACAAAAGAGATAACACCCCCCCATTACGTCATGCTTCAGAAATGTGGAAAATGGTCCGTTTTCAAATGTTTTATTTTTGAACGTCAGTTCACATTTGTAGGTGGATCATCAGTGTTAGAGCTAAAATTAGCATGTTTAAAGTGATTTTCATGCTTCCAGGGGCTCGGGAAGTTAATTAAATACCATTTGGAGGCATTTAATGTTCGAGCAAAAACGGCTGATTTTCGACAAAAGAGATAACACCCCCCCATTACGTCATGCTTCAGAAATGTGGAAAATGGTCCGTTTTCAAATGTTTTATTTTTGAACGTCAGTTCACATTTGTAGGTGGATCATCAGTGTTAGAGCTAAAATTAGCATGTTTAAAGTGATTTTCATGCTTCCAGGGGCCCAAAACACAAGATTTATGGAATGGTTAAAAGTGCATGAAAATGGCCAATTTACACACTCTGAGTTCTCAAAAAGGGTTTCTTCACCCCGGGAAGTGAAATAAATACCATTTGGAGGCATTTAATGTTCGAGCAAAAACGGCTGATTTTCGACAAAAGAGATAACACCCCCCATTACGTCATGCTTCAGAAATGTGGAAAATGGTCCGTTTTCAAATGTTTTATTTTTGAACGTCAGTTCACATTTGTAGGTGGATCATCAGTGTTAGAGCTAAAATTAGCATGTTTAAAGTGATTTTCATGCTTCCAGGGGCTCGGGAAGTGAAATAAATACCATTTGGAGGCATTTAATGTTCGAGCAAAAACGGCTGATTTTCGACAAAAGAGATAACACCCCCCCCATTACGTCATGCTTCAGAAATGTGGAAAATGGTCCGTTTTCAAATGTTTTATTTTTGAACGTCAGTTCACATTTGTAGGTGGATCATCAGTGTTAGAGCTAAAATTAGCCTGTTTAAAGTGATTTTCATGCTTCCAGGGGCCCAAAACACAAGATTTATGGAATGGTTAAAAGTGCATAAAAATGGCCAATTTACTCACTCTGAGTTCTCAAAAAGGGTTTCTTCACCCCGGGAAGTGAAATAAATACCATTTGGAGGCATTTAATGTTCGAGCAAAAACGGCTGATTTTCGACAAAAGAGATAACACCCCCCCATTACGTCATGCTTCAGAAATGTGGAAAATGGTCCGTTTTCAAATGTTTTATTTTTGAACGTCAGTTCACATTTGTAGGTGGATCATCAGTGTTAGAGCTAAAATTAGCATGTTTAAAGTGATTTTCATGCTTCCAGGGGCTCGGGAAGTGAAATAAATACCATTTGGAGGCATTTAATGTTCGAGCAAAAACGGCTGATTTTCGACAAAAGAGATAACACCCCCCCATTACGTCATGCTTCAGAAATGTGGAAAATGGTCCGTTTTCAAATGTTTTATTTTTGAACGTCAGTTCACATTTGTAGGTGGATCATCAGTGTTAGAGCTAAAATTAGCATGTTTAAAGTGATTTTCATGCTTCCAGGGGCTCGGGAAGTTAATTAAATACCATTTGGAGGCATTTAATGTTCGAGCAAAAACGGCTGATTTTCGACAAAAGAGATAACACCCCCCCATTACGTCATGCTTCAGAAATGTGGAAAATGGTCCGTTTTCAAATGTTTTATTTTTGAACGTCAGTTCACATTTGTAGGTGGATCATCAGTGTTAGAGCTAAAATTAGCATGTTTAAAGTGATTTTCATGCTTCCAGGGGCCCAAAACACAAGATTTATGGAATGGTTAAAAGTGCTTAAAAATGGCCAATTTACTCACTCTGAGTTCTCAAAAAGGGTTTCTTCACCCCGGGAAGTGAAATAAATACCATTTGGAGGCATTTAATGTTCGAGCAAAAACGGCTGATCTTCGACAAAAGAGATAACACCCCCCATTACGTCATGCTTCAGAAATGTGGAAAATGGTCCGTTTTCAAATGTTTTATTTTTGAACGTCAGTTCACATTTGTAGGTGGATCATCAGTGTTAGAGCTAAAATTAGCATGTTTAAAGTGATTTTCATGCTTCCAGGGGCCCAAAACACAAGATTTATGGAATGGTTAAAAGTGCATGAAAATGGCCAATTTACTCAATCTGAGTTCTCAAAAAGGGTTTCTTCACCCCGGGAAGTTAATTAAATACCATTTGGAGGCATTTAATGTTCCAGCAAAAACGGCTGATTTTCGACAAAAGAGATAACACCCCCCATTACGTCATGCTTCAGAAATGTGGAAAATGGTCCGTTTTCAAATGTTTTATTTTTGAACGTCAGTTCACATTTGTAGGTGGATCATCAGTGTTAGAGCTAAAATTAGCATGTTTAAAGTGATTTTCATGCTTCCAGGGGCTCGGGAAGTTAATTAAATACCATTTGGAGGCAGTTAATGTTCGAGCAAAAACGGCTGATTTTCGACAAAAGAGATAACACCCCCCCATTACGTCATGCTTCAGAAATGTGGAAAATGGTCAGTTTTCAAATGTTTTATTTTTGAACGTCAGTTCACATTTGTAGGTGGATCATCAGTGTTAGAGCTAAAATTAGCATGTTTAAAGTGATTTTCATGCTTCCAGGGGCTCGGGAAGTTAATTAAATACCATTTGGAGGCATTTAATGTTCGAGCAAAAACGGCTGATTTTCGACAAAAGAGATAACACCCCCCCATTACGTCATGCTTCAGAAATGTGGAAAATGGTCCGTTTTCAAATGTTTTATTTTTGAACGTCAGTTCACATTTGTAGGTG